>NC_069731.1:15423753-15757086 GCF_027358585.1 Pangasianodon hypophthalmus | reverse complement strand
AATATTTGGTTCCCTGAAGTGATCTGAGAAACCTCATATCCCAGGCAATTTCTTGAAACCATACAGCTTCATAATCAGAGTTTAGTCAAGTCTAGCCTAGAGTCATAACCTCTACTGTAATGTTTTTTTTTTTTGTTATTTTAATAAGTTTACGTTTTCTGCAGAAGTTCAAATATGAAGCCTTTATTCCACTGAGCTATTTAAACTGAAGTGACAGTTTAAATAAAATATTATTATATATCAAAGTACCTTTTTTTACCTTCAAGAAAAAATGTTGTTTAACTATGATTAAAATCCTCACTTCATAATAAATTAATTTACATGAATCAGCATGAGCATGCAGCATTTACATTTTACAGTTTCAGGGTCCTGGGTTCGATCCTGAGGTCAGTTTACTGTCTATGTGGAGTTTCACATGTTCTCCCTGTGTCTGTGTGGGTTTTCTCTGGGTTCTCCGATTTCCTCCTATCTCCTAAAAGCGCTGGATAAAGCTTCACTGAGAGCATAACAGATAATATTTGTCACCTTCAGCACAGAAACACAGCCATGATGTATTTGTTTTCTTGTGTAAATCTGGTACAGAGAGACTCTGGGAAATGATGCAAACTCATGACACACACCATCAGGAGAGAAGAGTGCAGTACAGGAAGTACTTTTATATTGCATATGGCGGAAAGAATAAACAGCGGACCAATGATGTTCTTGGCTGACAGGAGTGGAACTTGATGTGGTCTTCTGCTCTTGAAGGCTATCCACTTCAAGGTTTGATGAGCTGTGTGAGATGAGATGCTTTTCTACTCACCACGGTTGTAAAGAGTGATTATTATTTGTGTTACCATAGCCTTCCTGTCATCTCAAACCCAGCCATTCCCCTCCACCAACAATCATGCTACAGTCATGAAATCAGATGTCTTTCTTTATTCCGATGTATGATGTGAACATTAACTAAGGCTCTTGACCTGGACTGGCATGATCTGATTGGATAATTGCAAGAATGAACAGGTAGATGTCCTTCTCACTCGGTCAAATGTAATTAGTCAAAAAATAAATCAAGCTTGATTCTCTTTCATATGGCTGCATTAGCTTTAAAAGCTAGTCTAGATTGTCGAGGTGACTGGAAGCAGAAATGGTCTTCAGGCTCAAGGCCCACCATTATCTCGAAACCTCACAATCTTGGTTTCACAGCTGCTCATCTCTGCTCATCAGTAAACAAAATCTGACCATTTTTCATGACCTGATGATTTTCATCATCAGATTTCTAAAACACATTATAAAATTAAGACACAAATATGAAAGTGGTCGGATTTAATGGTTCTAAACACAACTCATATTATACCAGGATCACTTGAACACAGCCTGACAATCCAGTGTTTTTATTACAGCCTGGAGTAACACACCCCAACTTGGCCTTCTCTGAAGACAAATAACCTTTTGTGCTTTTGAAATCTCCTTTGTCCTATAGTGCTATAATGCATCTTCACATGCATCACACTTTTATTTTCTGCCATATATTCATTCTCTATGCCTCATAAACACCCAGAGTCTCGTCTGGAGCCTGCAAACTTGGCCTTAATATACGGATTCAGCAAAAACTGAACAAGGTCAAGAGATAAAGAGCCTGTTCACACTGCTATTAGGATTTTGATGGATCATTGTAAAGGTTTATTATATGAATTTAAATATGATTATATCCAGTCCTGTAATGGCTGATGAAGCATTATTGAAGTAGAAAGATGTGAATTTCCTTACATATAATCTGATGAACTAATAAATCCACATAAAAATTTCAGTAAATCTCTAAATAACAAAGATACATTTAAGAATTAGATTTTATCCTGATTGCGTCACCTAAAATCTGTATTTTTGATATTTGAATTTTTGAGATATGTATTTAGGGTTGTGATATTTTAAAATCTCAAAATCATAACCTGTAATTTTGAATTATATTGTTTTAAAGGCAAAGCTTACCTCTAGTAAGTTCAAAACAAAGAAAGAAGCATCAGCAAAAATGTAAATTTACTAAATACAACAAGAAGCAAAGGAAATTTATTTAATGTGATGTGTATATCATTTAAACACACAAAATTCATAATCAAATACTTTTCGTTAGTTTCCACGCTCCACAGAAAACTTTCTCGCACTAGATGTATTAAATATTATTCCAGAAGAGCTGGTATACAGTATCGGAAAATGGTATGCTATTCATCTTAAAAGGAATGAGAATTTCTGTGTGTTCTACAGATTTATTTGATGTCCCAAAATTGTATTTATAAAAAAGCAGAAAATGTGTTTTCCTGGTTTCTTAAATCATTTTAATCACTGGATGCTCATTAATCACAGCTTGGTGTCTGCAGATTCCCAAGAAGCAGGACAACAGGAAAAACAAATTGTTTTTGATACCATTACTGCATTTGAAACCTCCTGTTCTCCTCTAAAAGTCAAATTCTAGCTGTACCTAGATGAAAAATGGCCTCCCATGGTCTCACTACTTTTATTACTCCTTTTCAAAACCTTGTGAGGATTTGCTTCTGGGAAAATGTCCTTTCAATGTCCTTTAAATCATTTCTTCCTGTTGTGTGTTTAAGGACCAGAAGAGTTAAAGGTCGTCTGGAGAAAGCAGGTCTAATTAAGCGGATGGATAAGTGATTAGCCCTGGTTAATATGTCAGAGTTCAAGTTGCCCACTCAGTGTTAACACAGTTCACCTCTTTTTAATTAATCTGTGAAGTGGGAAGTTATCACAGAATAGTAGCCAGCTGGTATAATTGGGCTATCGAGGCTAAGCTCTCACTCTTTTTTAAGGAAAAATACATTAAAGGCTATTCTTTTTACATCTACACTGTCTTATTTGCTGTTAACACATGCCTTAACGTGGATTCTTTTTCACGTTTGTGAAAAGAACAGCAGCACCACCAATGGTCTTAAATAAAATTAAACAGAATGATATTAAATAGGGGCTGGGGCTTATTTCTTTTTAGCTCAAGCTGTAGAGTAGTTTCACAGCCCATCCTTGGCCATCATGTCAAGTCATTACACTTGGCCCCGTGGATTCTGTGTGTATTGGGGATAATTTATTAAAGCCCTATTCACTGACACATCCATCAGTAGTGATTGAGAATGCACACGTGAAATACACTTGCTGGTATAATGAACTTGTCCGAGGTGGAATTACTTTCTTGATCATTGATTTTTCAAAATGCCTTTGGAGGAGGAACTAGAAGTCAGTAAACTAAGCAAACCTTGTGCAATCATTACACGAAGGGACAAGTGGCTGTTGATGGTGTGGTTTGAATGAAAGAGGTGGCTAATGGCAAAGACGGCATTTCTGTTTTCCATGCTTCCTCTTCGGTAGAGACACGGCATGATTATGGACTTGAATTATTATGGACTTGAATTAGGATTATTGGTGTAAAAACAATCACTAATGGTGAAGTTTATTATTTCCTGAAGTTTTTTACTCCCTCTTACACCACACCAATTTGCCAACAGTTACAATTCTTAATTAATTAAACAACGACACCTCATACTTTTATCAGTTTATAGTTGCATTGTATGTTGAGGAACATCCACCAAACAAGTTAGTTCCTATTGTCACTTTCATTATCAGAGCTGTAAACAGTCCTTCCTTCACCAGCCATACTCATTTTTCTCTCCCTTTCTCTCTTGAAGCCAGTAGGCTAATAATAAAAATGCAGAGTGAAAATCCTCAAAGCACGAACTCCTCCATCCTGAACCCTTTCCTTCCGACAGAAAACTTCAAGGAACAGCTTTTACATTAAAGCACTGTCACTGACTGAAGTCTTCTTTCATAGATCTTAAACGTCTCCATACAGAGCAAGAGCTACAGTATATAGTTTTTTGGGTTTTTTTTTAAATTGTTTTTAAATTACAGCTAGGCTTAGATTATCTAAATTGTCCACTATACAAGTCCATGTGAATTAGCTGTTGCTATAGAAACAATAACATATTAGAACAAGTGCATTAATATAAACCTGTGATTTGCCATGGAGCTGGAGCTATTGTCAGAGCTGCTGTTATAGAAATTTAATCAACACTTTCCGACCAAACAGATTTGAGAATTCAACAGCACTGTAGTATATTTAAGTAAATGTTCTGTTTATTTTTGCTCCGCTAGCCGAAATAGATCAAATTCACTTTATAGCACACCGGGTAGCTGGCTAGCTAGCTCACAAGGATTTGTACATTCCTGTTAAAGGTGCTTCCAGTAAAATTGTCATCCCTTCTTCCTTTTCATCTTCATCTAATGAGCTTTCATATTTATTCAAAAGTTATATTCCTGAAAATTATCATTTGCCATGTCCGATGATGATGTTGCTAAGTTGCTAACACTACTGTAGTAACCATTTTTAAACTAGAAAGTGGAATTTTACATGGCGAACACAGAAGAGCGGAGTGATACGAGTAATGAAGTATCCCATTGCGGTTATAGGAAATATAAGCACTCTTGGAACACCGCTCAACCAATCAAATTGCTGGATGGAACAAATTGTTGTATAACAATTCATAATGCATAATAAAGCTAGCTATGAAGTGTAATATATTTTCATAAATTTTGCCTTTTCAATGCATTATAACACAATATGAATGTGTTCATAGTTATGACCTTCACAGAAAGCCAAAATAACTCGGCGTTCCCCTCTACACTTCCCATGATCCTCCATTAATGATTTCAGCTCTCAGTGTGTAAAGTAATATCGCTCCCTATTTTTTTATGTCCATGATTGCTAAAGCTAGCTCGTTACACGTTCACCCGCAACCTCAATGTCACCCGTAGATTACATTTTAATCTCATAATCTTCATGCTCTTCGCTCTCAGAGTGTGCATTATCATTCATTTCCTGTAGAATGGGCTCGCAGTGGCGTCTTGCAATATGTACTCTCAATGGCAGTCAGTTCATTTCACCTGTCCTTTACTCCAGAGATCGGACAGCCGAATGTGTCCAGCTGAATGTCTTATAGCTCAACACACAGAGCTGTGATGAGGAGCGACTGAACAATCCTGTATATCACTACCAATATCAGACACAATTCTGCACTGTAACAGTGTGCCAAGTGCTGTCACAAGTCAAGTGTACTGGAGAGAGAGAGAGAGAGAGAGAGAGAGAGAGAGCAGGGAGAAAGAAGGCAATAGCAAAATAGTAAGTTAATGTCCTTTCATCATTTGTACAATTAACAGTAAAAAAAAAAAAGCTCATTCTGTCAAACAAGCCCCATGCTGGTTGTTATTGTGTTCTGCTTGCTGCACTCAGGAGTAAATAACACATTCTTGTGATTTATCGATTGCAGCCATGAAATCAGCGCTTATACTGAGGCTATTAACCTGCCTTTTGAATCCTTCAGATCTGCAGTCAGTCGTAAACAAGATTCTAAGGCCATCTTGTAATTTGCTGCTCATCAACCTATTGACATGGCTGATGGTCTTCTGTGTGTCTGAGACTTGTGTGGCAACAAGCTCCAACACACAGAGCTTAATAAAGCAATGTACCTGGATTAAAGCAAAAATCCACCCTGAAATCCTTGCCTATCAATATTTAATATTAATATGTGATTAAATAATGTGTGCAAAAGAAAGAATAATACTCTTTTAAAACTATGAACGTAAACTGTGTTAGTGACAATTAAGCAACATAAATATGGCCAAAATATGTGTAGTGCATCAGGGGTTATCACATACTGTACTTATGTGGTATGAACATGGAGGCATTAAATAATCAGCTGATAGAGTCATCATATCTCCCTCATTGTTCTTATCATTACAGGTTCAGGGTTGAATGATGGAGAATGGCATGATGTTCGTTTCTTGGCCAAAGAAAACTTCACCATGCTGACCATCGATGGAGACGAGGCTTCGGCTGTGAGAACCAACACACCCATTCAGATCACCACTGGAGGAACGTACCACTTTGGAGGTGAGTACAACTACACAACCACAGCAATAATGGTGTGAGTTAATCCCTTGTCCTACCTTGTCTTAGGGAGTATTAGAGGTCTTTTCTGAGAATGTTGGGTGATATTAGGTTGGATTTCCACTGATGGATCCATGCTTACCCCCATCAGAAAGGACAAAAGATTAGAAAGAAGAAAGTAAACAGGCACTTAGGAAAGTGAAGTTAACAGTCCATCACCAAATAAAGCATCAGGGCTAAGTGTACTAAGCTGTTTGTGTTCATTTCAGACATAATTATTCTGCATTCTTGCATTATGTACAAAACAAGTGTACGAGCCTTAACTGGCAATTTAAGCTCCGTGCATGTGGAAACATGAAGAGCGTGCTCATACATATGCATTTGAGTGAGGATCATGGGAGGTCAGCAAAAAAAGCCAAAATGAAGTGTGGTTGATTACATATTCTTTTCAGTGTAATAAAGGGCAATTAGCCATGGCTGATTTTGCGTGTGTTTTCTCCGCCTCCCAAACCCAGGTTTAAATATGCGTCTTATTCTCTTGTTTGGTGCTTTAAAGGCAGTGTTTCCAAGTGTGTATTTTTACCACTAAAAACTACTTTTTTTAATTATGACAAAATGTTTTTTTTTTTTTTTTTTTCATTTTGGGGCCTTGGTGAAAGATCTCTTTAGGGAAACTACTTAGGGATTGCCCACTGGCTGATTTTTTTTTAAATTCAGATCTGGCAACCCTGGCCATATGCAATGAACACATAGATTTTTTCTAAAAAAAACAAAAAAAAACAAAAAAAAAACACATTAACTAAGGTTTTGGGGGCATTGCTGTTTTTCTAGATGTTAAAGAAGATACAGCTGACCACAAGAAAAATGTATTAAAGTTTATTTAACCTTGTTTTAATGAGACTTATCATCAGCCAAATTTTCATTATAACCAATTAGTAATCAAATGTCATATCAGCCATATTAATGCCCTCCACAACTTTTTCATGTTCTGAAATGAGAGTGCTTTTACTACGAACTTCATTTAATTAATTTCATTACTAAGCTTTTATTTCAAGCTTTCTGATGACCCTAATGTTGACCTTTTTCCACTACTACTTTTTTCATTTTAGCCCACCAGTCAGGTCTCCCCTGTCATATGACAGCTACCAATCAGCAAGGGCGAAGGCTATCACATGCTTCCTCCAAGACGTATGAAGTCAGCCAACCGCTGACATATTGTCAAAATGCTGCATCATGGGGCAGTATAAAAAGTGCTATCTACCTCCTTCTACATATATGAGCTCACAGATGCCCTCGATTAACTAGTGTCACTGTGATTGACAGGGGACGGATTATGTTATCCCTCCCACCCAGAGAGCACAGCCAGTTTTACTATCTTGGCCACAGATGACTGGCATCTTCAGGATTCAAAGTTTCAATCTCCAGACTGTTGCTTTTACACTGCAATTTAGTAATATTTTTTGTGAATTTTGCAGCCACATTAAGCTGTGTTTTGTTTTGCATCTCCTCACATACCTACATGTGGCCCTCAGTGTCTCCCACCTTCTGCAGAACTCCTAGTCAATGCTAAATAACAGAGCAGCTGAGCTTCATCAGCCTTGATCATTTTCAGAAAACCTAAATGAGAGCTACAGCCTGGAAAAATGGCAGAAACTTCTCCATCAGCACACACTCCTGATGGATCAGCCAGTCATAATTATCAATCAATATTCCTCCATCCATCACTGTTATTTCACCTGAGGGCCGGTATGTCTGCCTCTCTAATTTGTTTACAACCGATTTTTCCTTTTCTGAGAGTGGAAAGAGTTTTCCCTGACACTAGAGGTGAACTAAGATTTGTTTTATTTAGACAAAATAAAATCATTTCTAGTCACAGCTTGTAGATAAATGTATCACGGTTGTCTTTTCCCTAATAAATAAAATTTGAATCTCTGTGGGAATTTATTCTGAACGTACTTAATAAACAGAAACTATTATTTTCTGAACATATAGTATATACAGTACTAAACAGATATGTGTAGTACTTTGGGATATTGTTCTGCACAAAAAATACACTCCACACTCAGGCTGCAGATAAATATGGAGGCTTCTGGTGTGTCATTTTCACCAGAAAGAAGCTAGGGTGCAACTTCAGCGACATGGGCAAGAGTAAATGAGATTTAATCGCATCAAACCTGGGCCCTGTCCAATCCAATGTACAGTGGAAAATTGACTCCAAATCCTAAAAAGATGCTGAAAAAAGAAAAGTTGATGGAGCACAAAGACAAGAGAGAATGGAGGCTAAAAAATGTATGTTCTGCCTGCATATCTGTGAAAGTATTGGAACAGATAGTCTTACAGTAAACAACACTTAATATTTGGTTGCATATCCCTTGTTAGCAATAACTGCATCACCAATCTGTTGCATTCTTCTTTTGTGATGGTTTTGCATGCTTGTACCACAGCTTCTTTCATTTTGTGTTAGTTTTGGGGGCTTCTGCCTTCCTGCTCCTCTTCAGGAGAGGAGGTGAAATGCTGCTCATTTGGGTTAAGGTCTGGTGATTGAATTGGCCAGTCTAAAACCTTCCACTTTTTCCACTGATTAAGTCCTTGACAGTGCTTTTTAGGTCATTGTCTTCCTTCATGATGAAGTTCCTCCCAACTAGATTGGATGCATTTCTCTGTAAATTGGCAGACAGAATGTTTTTGCAGACTCCTGAACTCATTCTTCTGCTACCATCATGAGATACATCATCGATAAATATTAGTGAGCCCGTTCCAGAAGAAGCCTTGCAAACCCAAGCCATGACACTGCCTCCACTGTGCTTGACCAGTGAGCTCGTATGGTTTGGATCATGAGTAGGTCGTTTCTTTCTCCACACTTTGGTAGAGGTTAATCTTGGTTCGAGAACTTTTCTGGATCTTCTCTGTATTTCTTTGGGAGTTCATATCAAACCTTCTGATTTTTACTGCTGATGAATGGTTTGCATCTTGTGGTATGGCTGCTATATTTCTGCTCTTGAAGTCTTCTTCAAATGGTGGATTGTGATACTTTCATCCCTGCCCTGTGGAGGCTGTTGGTGATGGAACTTACTGTTGTTTTTGTTTTTTTCTTTACAGCTCTCACAATGTTTCTGTCATCAACTGCTGTTGTTTTCCTTGGCCAACCTGTTAGATTTCGGGTTGTTAGTACACCAGTGGTTTCTTTCTTTTTCAGGACTTTCCAAATTGTTGTATTGGCTATGCCCATTGCTTGTGGAATGGCTCTGATAGATTTTCTCTCCTTTATCAGCTTCACAATGGATTGCTTTTCTCCCATAGACAGCTCTCTTGTCTTTATGTTGGTTTATCCTTTTTAACAACAAATGCAGTCTTCACATTTGAAACCTAGGGCTCAAACCGAGTAGACATTCAGAACTATTAATTGTTTGAACAATCAATCTATCAGGGCAAACCTGGGCAACAAGAAACACCTGTCAGTCACATGTTCCATTGTTTTTTAATAGCACATGAACAAATTGGTGGGTTCAAACAAAAAGTGCCATGTTCTAAGTTGTTTAATACATCGGGATGTAAATATCAGGAAATGAAATTTTGATCTATCATCTCATATTCATCTTATGATCTCAAACTCAAATCTCTTCAGTGTATAGCAAAAACAAAAGAATTGGCCTTGCCGTTCCAATATTTTGGAGGGGACTGTATAAAAACATCTGTGCTGATATTACTGATAAGGATAAAGGTTTAACAATATGGTGTGTCCCAGAGGATACCTGATTCTGGTCATTCTGCTGGTCATGAATTATACATTGAGCACATGGATATTCATTAATGTAACCACTATTATTCTCTAGCTCCCTTTAAACTCCCATGGTTCTCAGTACTGACATCAATACATACTTGTTATTGCTGTAAGGGTTATAAATTGGTAATTGTTCTCCTACATAATGCTATAAAATTACCACATTGTGACAAAGTCAGGCTGCACTAAACCAATTATCCAAATATGGCCTGTCTTTATTTATTTCCTGAATTCCCCTGACACTTTTTTCATATAGACGCGTATTCTGGCAGATGCTATACTCCTCTCCTTCTTGTGTTCCTCACCAGATGTGGGCTTTATTTCTCTTTCATTTCTTGTCAAGCTTGCACTAGGGGGAACTTTTTTCACTCACCGTGCTGTCTCTTTACTTTCCTCTGCTCAGACAGACAATCAGAAAAGTGTCAGAGACAGCCAACAGATGGTCCAGATAACTTTCAGAACCTTGTTGTTTTTCCTACCAACTGTTATTTCTTATATCAGCGAAAACAAATGGTAATTTCTCCAGACACAGTAATTTGCCTATTAATATCAGGAGGATGTCGACAGAGTCTCAGAAGGCTTGTGGAAGATTTGTGTTCATGTCTTATTCAAGCTTGAGCAGCTTGTTGGGTTTAGAGGTTCATCCGTGCTTTACTATTCTCATCAGTACACAGTCTCCATGTGGACACAGGTCTCTAATGAATTAGGGAAGGATTTAGTTTAATCAAAACTTCAACCCAAGACCTGTAGCTCAGAACTGACATGATGTTGGGTTTCACTTTCAAGAAATTGCTCTATATGAACTTTTAGTTGAGGTACTTTATCAGATGTCTGACTGGGTTTTATGATTTGTGATATGGTGATAGTTTGTATAATTAATAAATGGTCAGATGTATTCCTGAAGCCACTCCTAAATGTTCAGTGGTTGATAATGGAATTCCATTATAACTTTATAGTGTCTTACAACATATTTTGTATAAGTGTAGAATATAGCAGAAGGCATTTCTCACTAAAATTTAAAAAAAAAAGGTGAACAGCCAACATTTTGGCGATGCAATACAGAATACCTAATCTCAGTGGTAATTATAATTATGTCAGAGATTTAACTATGGATTGTCAGCTTTAGAAAATCAGTTTTAAATGACCTGCAATAAGATTGAAGCATTTCTGTTTCCTGTTCTCACTATGCACAGGTTATTTCCTGCAGACCCAGGCGTCTCCATCACAGCGCTCGTTTCAGGGCTGCATGCAGCTCCTCCGGGTGGACGATCATCTGGCCGACCTGACGGCAGTGGAGCGGGGCATGCTGGGAGCTTTTGAGAATGTCAGCTTGGACATGTGTACCATCATAGACAGGTCTGAACACTAAATGTACCTCCATGCTCTGGGCTACTCCTTAAAATGTATGTTCTGGTTTAGTCAAAATAATATGAAATACCAGTTCACAAAAGAGACAGAACCAGGAAGGTGTGGAAAATGGAAAAGACAAGAAGCAATATTAAGTCCAGCACTACAGTCTGACAGTTTGATGTAACCACAATATCAAATACATAATAACTATTTTATACAATTTAAACTTTTGAATACTGCCCATGGTGACCAAGCCTGGGGATCTGCTAATATAGGTTTAGCTTACAAGTTCTACCTAGGTTCTAGGTAAAAACTTATAGATTATATATTTAATATATATTAAACCATTGTAGGAATGGTCTGTGTTGTAGAACAAGACTTTCAACACAACATTTAAAGAGAACATGAGAAGTAATTGTCCATCTTGTCACGTCTCCTGCTTAGGAGCACAACATCAACACGGTTTATTCAATTTAAAGAATACGAGCACCAGTTCTCTGTCTTTATGCTAATAATGATTGCTTAGCCATGCATTTTCTGCCACAGAACCTTAACATGTGTTTATGTGCTGCAGTTCTTTCTCACTCATGCACAAGCAGTGAGGTAGCATAAATTTAGCACACTGATAAAAAAAGATGATCAATGACGTAAATCACCTTGACCAGTGCTACTCTGGAACAAGTAAACACACGGTTGTATGTTAATGAGACCCAGGATGTGATGGCTTGAAGATATATACGTATGTGTGTGTGTGTGTGTGTGTGTGTGTGTGTATTATATATGCACAGTCAAGTCCATACTTATTTGGACAGTGACACAATTTTCATAATTTTGCCTCTGTACACCACCACAGTGGATGTGAAATGAAACAATCAAGATGTGACTGAAGTGTAGACTCTCAGCTTTAATTCAAGGGGTTTAAAAAAATATTACATTAACCATTTAGGAATTATAGCAATTTTTATTACATAGTATTGCCATTTTCACAGGCTCAAAAGTAATTGGAAAATTGACTGATAAGCAGTTTCATGGGCAGGTGTGGCCTGTTTCCTCCTTATTTCATGACAAATTAAGGAAATCAAAGGTCTGGAGGTGATTCCAAGTGTTGAATTTGCATTTTTTTAGCAGTTCACAGGAACTCACTATGCGGTTCACTATCTTTATCTGTATTCAGATTATATGCTACCTTCAAGTTCCTAAGTTCTCCTTAGTTTAAGTTCATACATACAAGTTCAGACGTCATGATTATGACGTGGTGTGTGTTCAAATGATTTTGGTCGGACAAAACTCAATGGCATGAGTAGATCATTGGTGCACAAATCTGTGTAAAAAGTTGTTTACAAATTGCATACAAACTAAAACTGTACAGTAAAGCAATTGTACAAAACTGTACAAACTACTCCTGAACTGAACAGTTAACAAGCAAAATTACCACTAAAATCTTAGCATCTGCTGTAGGAGTCACATTCATATCGGTGGCCACCGTGACTGAGTTGTAATTATGACATTGTTCTCTCCTCATAATTATTATATTTCTGACAGGACTGAAGTGGACGTGGCCTAAACTAGAAAGTGTTGTTGTTGTTTGTTTTTGTTTTTTTTTAAAAAAGAGTGTGGGACTATTTAAATTCTGCTTGTGCACATATGTTTTTGTTTGTAGCCTAATTTAAACCACCATGACCCTGATCAGGCACTTACTAAGGATGAATGAATGAATGGTGTAAATGCATGATGTCTCAACCAGATGCCCTGTGAAGTTAAAAAAACAAAACAATATGCATCTTCTATTCATATCTGTATTTGTATCTGTTTACAACCCTATATCTTCAACCCAAATAATGTATTCGCATTCATGGCTTTGCTAGTGTCCTCAGAGAAGTAATGAAGCTTGTGTCAGCCAGCCAACCACATCTTTTCGAACTGCTGCTCATGCTGCATCACGGGGCGGCATAACACACTCAGAGAAAAGCACTATCAGCCCCCTTCTGCATGCATGATCTCACCGACGCCCATGATTGGCTTTGCTAGTGTCCTCAGAGACGTAATGAAGCTTTAAAGTTGTATTACTTACACTATATGGCCAGAGGTTTGTGGACATCTCATCATCACACTCATATGCGGTTCTTCCCCAATCTGTTGCCACAAAGTTGGAAGCACAGAATAGGATGTCTTTGTATGATGTAGCATTATGATTTCCCTTCCCTGGAACTAACAAGCCCAAACCTGTTCCAGCATGACAATGCCACTGTGCACAATGTGAGATCTGGAGAGTGGAGGTTATTATAACAGCAAACGGAGACTAAATCAGGAATGGGATGTTCCACAAGCAAATACAAGTGTGATAGTCAGGTGTCCACAAACTTCTCACCATATAGTGTATATTTCAGTCCGTGCTTCATTGACAAGAACCAAAAGTTTTCTTAAATATCATTTTATTGACAATTTCACTCTAGGCCAAATGAATTATCGAGTAGTGCACTAAGGATTTTATATTACTGGACACTTGCAGCTCATCAGAATGTGGTTATTGATTAGTGATTTTGCATCAGCACTTCATTACTTGCTGGTCTGTGTGCATATTGAATTATAGCAAAAACACTCTGTCACTCCTTAGCTCAGCCCACTGTAAACATCGACTCCTTAGCTAAGTGTGTACTCTAATAATGGAGCTTGAAATCTCATCATTTTTCAGACAGATTAGAATAACACCACTCAGTCAGCTGAGAAGTGAACTCATTTTTTGCGACTCAGATAGAGAAAACTTGCCCAATTCTACATAATTGCTTTTGTGTTTTTCTTCATCAGTTCACAGTTCGCTTTACCAAGCAAGTTTTGGGATCAGATCCATCACAGGAATACAAGGCCAAATTTACTGTTTTTTTGTTGTTCATGTGCTTTTGATTTTTTCAGATTGTACACACATGCGTATCCTGATGTACCATGAGTCATCCTAACTAGCTTGTTATTACAACAGTGTTACAAAAGAATAAAATGTGTGTGTGTGTGTGTGTGTGTGTGTGTGTGTGCATCTCCTTAGCATGATTAGTTGACAGTATTTTAAACCGAACATTATCCTCCTTCTATTGTCCCTAATAGCTGCTTTATATAACTGTCACTTTCCATTACACTAAGTGCAGGAGTAAACAGGCAAAGCAGACAAGACCAGCTCTCTGGTCCTGCATTCTCAAACACCTTCAGTCAAAGAGAAAATAGAGATGAAAATCTGCTCAGTGGCTGAGAACAGACTTGCTCAGCTGTGATGCTGCTAAGATTGATATGGCTGTACCCGAGCACAACACAACACAAAATAATGTGCATAGCTTTTGAAACCCTCACATGGCGCTTTATTGAGAGCTAGGTGCAGATCTTTGGAATCCTCTGGGTCACAGGTTCATAACTCTAAGGTCCTGGAGTAGTCCGATTAGTTGAACCTGGTGTTAGGAGCAGGGAAAACACTAAACTGTGCAGGACAGGGGGTACTCCAGGACCAGGGTTGGGAACCTGTCCCCTGGGTGATGGAATTTGCATTTGTGCATTGATGAGTTCTCTCCAGCTTGGCCTAATTCTCTGGCGAGTATGTTTTTTTATTTTATTTCCACGCCCCATCAGCACCAGCCATGAGGAATTCAGAGAAAGCACTGGGCTCTAACCATGTGTTATTCAGCCCAGATGTCTTTTAAAGATTGTACTAAAATGCTAAATACATAAATAAATAAATAATTAAAAGAAGTATGCATGTACAAATAAATAAGAAATATGCATAGATTTTATTCTTTCAAATCTAAAAATCAATGGCTTGGCTTAACCCCTCCAGTGAATGTGAAAAATCCCTTTTATAAATCTTATTTATGCCATAGCACTTTTGAATTCTCAAATCTGATTGGTCAGAAGGTGTTGATAAGTGTTCTATAACAGCATCACTAACTGCCTGTAATTCAGATGCATTCAAATTCCTTGTATGGAGAACATTCCACATTATCTAAGACTAATAATTCACTAAAAGTGTTATTTAACATCATCGTTGATATGGTGAAGTTTTCTGTAAGGAGACGTTTATTTAACATTTAAGGACGGAGTCTGAATTGTCGGCACTGTGTAACGGTTAGTACGTTTTCCAGCGTGGGAAAGTCTTCAGGACAGAGGATCTTCCACATTCCCATGCCTTGGTAATGTGAGAAGCTGTGTTTTTTGGTCTTATTAAATTCAAGAGAGAAGAAAAGAAAGACTGATCCATTATAAAAAGATAAAAAGCCTGACGTTAATTAACAAATGAAAAATTGTAATTGCTGGCAAATTACTGTGGTATAATAGGAATTAAACACTTCAGGATGTGGTATTATTGGAAACTAATTCAGTTATTATGGTCAGCTGCATGTCAGGCTGATTTCACCATGATATCATTGATCATTTTCTTATAACAAGATGTCCTGTTATGTTTTATTCCTTACTTTTATTACAGACTTTTGTAAGATATTTTGTAATAACTGTAAAGAGATGGTCTGAGTTAATGGGGCCTCTATTGTTTTTTTCCCCCATTACTTTCTCGCTAATTCAGTGTTGGCGTATTTGCACCACACTGCATTCTGCTCTACTAATGAGTTTGACTCGGAAAAGGAAAGAGAGACCTCGGAAATCTGCTAATGTGGCCATGTGTCACTGTGTTTTACTTCTGAGACTTCTAATTTGAAGCATCTTTGAAGATGACTAATTAAATCAAGGGGAAAAGCAGCAAAGCCATTAATTGTTATTAAACTTTAATTCTTTAATTAGGACTTCGCTTGGAAAGATTACGTTTGTAGAGATGTGAATAGCTTAAACATCTTTTTCCTTTCACTTATTTTGTGTTCCTTTTCAAGATTCGCAAATGGAAATAGAAAGGTGGGTTTTTTTGCATAATAAAAAGAGGAGATAAATTGGCATGACACAGCAGTGACCAGTAATTCAAATTCCAATATTAACAACATTATATTCTGCTTTTTTGTAAGTCAATTTGGATAAAAAAAAAGGATGAATAAATGTAATAAAATTACACTCTTACCAAATTTCAGAGAGGCTACATTTAGAGCTTTATTCAGAGTCAGCAACTTAAGTCATCAGCCATAACTTTAAAAACAACCTGCCTAATATTGTGTAGGTCCCCCTTGTGCCACCAAAACAGCTCTGACCCAATGAGGAGACCCCATGGACTCCACAAGACCTCTGAAGTTGTGCTGTGGTATCTGGCACCAAGATGTTAGCAGCAGATCCTGTAAGTCCTGTAAGTTGCGAGGTGGGGCCTCCATGGATTGGACTTGTTTGTCCATCACATCCCACAGATGCTTGATCGGATTGAGATCTGGGGAATGTGGAGGCCAAGTCAACACCTTGAACTCTTTGTCATGTTCTTCAAACCATTCCTAAACAATTTTTGCAGTGTGGCAAGGTGCATTATCCTGCTGAAAGAGGCCACTGCTATTAGGGAATACCATTGCCATGAAGGGGTGTACTTGGTCTGCAGCAATGTTTAGGTAGGTGGTACGTGTCAAAGTAACATCCACATGAATGCCAGGATCCAAGGTTTCCCAGCAGGACATTGGTGCCATCTCTTCCCCAGGTAAGCAACACACATGCACCCAGCTGTCCACATGATGTAAAAGAAAACGTGACTCATCAGACCAAGCCACCTTCTTCGATTGCTCCATGATCCAGTTCTGATGCTCACGTGTCCATTGTAGGCGATTTCAGGGGTGGAAATGAGTCAGCATGGGTACTCTGTCTGGGGCTACGCAGCCCCATATGAAGCAAGCTGCGATGCACTGAGTGTTCTGACACCTTTTTATTATAGCCAGCATTAACCTATTCAGCAATTTGTGCTACTGTAGCTCTTCTGTGGGATTGGTCCAGACGAGTTAGCCTTCGCTCCCCTTCGGCGCCCATGACCCTGTTGCAAGACCACTGGTTGTCCTTCCTTGGACTTTTTTTGGTAGGTACTAACCACTGCATAGTGGGAACACCCGGCAAGACCTGCCGTTTTTGAGATGCTCTGACCCAGTCGTCTAGCAATCACAATTTAGCCCTTGTCAAAGTCACTCAGATCCTTCCTCTTGCCCATTTTTCCTGCTTCCAACACATCAACTCTGAGAACAGACTGTTCACTTGCTGCCTAATATATCCCGCCCCTTGTCAGGTGCCACCGTAACAAGATAAACAGTGTTATTCACGTCACCTGTCAGTGGTTTTAATGTTATGGCTGATCGATGTAAGTATTTAGTATTGGCCTTGGATGGAATTCCATAGTTCTATCAGGTGCATTTACAGCCCAAAACATACATTTCAGCATTATACAATGTGGTTACATCAAATTTTTCAACAGTGGCTTGGTCCTCACTCAAGCCAATATTGCTCAAGTAAAAAGGACTTCAAGTCCAAGATCAGAATCAAACATCACTGAGACATGCCTCTGCAAACTCCACCCCGCTCGCTTAACTCGTGTAACTCTCACCCGGCTCTCTCAGAAGCATAACTCAGAAGTCTGTATTTACGTCTGAGGTCTGAATATTGATGTGAGCCTTTTTGGTATTAAATTCTAACTATGCATGCTTAACTCAACTCTGAATACAGACCTTAATCACTAATATTGCAATAAAAGTAAACTATATATTTCATATGTGTTGGTAAAACTATGCACTGTACCTAGGCAATGAGGCTAAACTAAAAAAAAAAAAATCTACATTTTTTTTTTTTTTGCACGTAAGTAAAAGCTAATCTCCTGCCTGATGCACCAAATTATGCCACTTAAATTGTATAATAATAAGCTTCTTTTATTTCTCCTTTTTCTTTTGCCTTGGATCTGAGCTAACCATTCATATCAAAAATCGTCAGTCCCGCCTAGATGGAGGCTAATTTGCCTCTGTTACCTCAGGGCAGTTATGTTTGATGTGAGACTGATTTAACCCACTGTTCCTGTGCTCTGTCATGTTTTTCAGGTGCTTGCCTAATCACTGTGAGCATGGAGGAAGGTGCACTCAGACCTGGGACATTTTCAGCTGCTCCTGTGATGGCACTGGATACACCGGAGCCACGTGTCACACATGTACGTACACCTTCATTTGAAATACACTTCATTTCCTTTACAATTCCTTCCAAGCCGTATTGTACCTTTGTGGCTCCTCTATAATCGTTGTATTTCTGAGTAATAATTCTCAAAGCACATAATTCTTTGTTGTTTTAATTGACTTCCTGACACAGACGAGCAATAATCAGCATAAGTACTGGTCTAGGCTGTTATGTAAGAACTCTTGATTGACCTACATTGTAGAAGTTGTAATTAGGTTATTATTATGAGCAGTAGGATTATAGTCTATGAATAATAGGGTAGTGGAAGGTCTTTTTTTATCATGTGTAACCTTCATTTACATAAAACACTGTATATAGTGATGAGCAATGAGCAGTGATGGAAAAAGTACAGAGGAATTGTGCTTAAGTAAATGTATGTTTACTGGGTCAAAACTAACAGTAGATGTATGGAGACAAAATTCTACTTGAGTGTAAGTCAAAACTATCTACATTTAAACATGCTCAAGTATTCAAGCATAAAACATAATTTGATGAAAAGAAAGGACCACATGTTCATCATGCCCAATCCTGCATGACTAGCTAGTTTCCTAAGCAGTCAGTCATCAGTCATATTCCGCTAACTCAGACAAACTTAAAATTCAGCTTTTTGAAATGAATGCTAAGGCACATCAGCAAAAATTAATTAGCTAGCTATGTTAACAAGTTAATATACAAAACTTAACTAACTAGCTAATTCAGCTAGCTAAATAACAAAACATAACGAGCTAGCTAATTTAACTAACGAATGTACAACATTTAACTAGTTAGCTAATATAACAAACTAATTTACAAAACATAATCAGCTAGCTAATTTAATGGCCTAATTTACAAATTGTAGCAAAAATAGCTAATTTAACAAATTAATGTCCAACCCTTATCTAGCTAGCTAATTTAACTAACTAAATTGCAACACTTAATTAGCTAGCTAGTTTAACATACTAATTTACAAAACTCAACAAGCTTAATTTAACCAACTCATGTCTAAAACTTAACTAGCTAGCTAATTTACCTACCTAAAATTACAGAACTTAGCTAGCTAGTTTAATAAGCTAATTTACAAAACTTAACTAGCTAATTTAATCAACCAATGTCCAAAACTTAACTAGCTAGCTAATTTAACTAACTAAATTACAACATTTAATTAGCTAGCTAGTTTAACAAGCTAATTTACAAAACTTAACTAGCTAATTTAACCAATTCATGTGAAAAACATATCCAGCTAGCTAATTTACCTACCTAACATTATAGAACTTAGCTTGCTAATGTATCAAATTTAAATTTAACTTGACTCAACATAGTCTTTACCATTGATGATGAATTTTAAAGGCAGATATTTCATTTTTACATAAGAGGCAAACAAGATACCTCATGCTGTATGATTCAGTTACTCCAGCAAAAGACAACATCTTAAGAAAAAACAACTAGAAAAAAAAGTAAAAATCTCATGATATTTGAGGTTAAAATAAGAATGTAAGGAGTACAAAGCATGTTTTTTTTTTTCTTGGAAATTTTGCTTAATAGACTACAAGTATTTAATTTCAGTAATACTTGAGTGAAGTACAAATCTTGCAAAATGGTACTTAAGTACAGTAACAAAGCCAAGTTGTCAAGAGTCCAATCTTCATGGTCAAGATAAGGTCAATCTTTATATTCTAAACATGATATTGGTGTCAGATGGAGACAGCTAATCCTTACCAGCAATTTCTTCTATTATTTAGTAAGTTCAATGATCTCACAATATTAAACGTAACCAATATTTATATGATGAACAGAAACGCATTCAGTAAATATAGCTAGTGTTACTTGCCGGAAATATAGTGATAGCATTATAAATTTTAAAAATGGAAGCCTGATTTTCAGCTCTTTGTTGATGACAAAGGAGAATATTTTGAATATATAAATGCGGGCCGTGTACTATAGTCAAAACGTGATAACAAGCATGATAAATTATACAGTATTTAAATACAACTGAAACAGAATAAAGCTTTGTCTTTGGTCATACCTTCTAGCAGGATTTCTATACACTTTATTGTTATGCTTCATGGCTCATACAAGGAATTTAATATATGATTTTACAATCAAACAAGAAAGAAAAATACATACTTTTCTTAAAATTTGTTTTTGTGGAGCGTCCACCATACATGTTAGTACCATACGATAAAAATGATAACGCTGCTGTGATCGAAAATTGATCTATACCTTCTGACCAATCAGATTTGAGCATTCAAAGCACAGCCTTACAATAATGATTATTTTTTTTTTTAATGGACATATAAATAAAGGGATTCTGTTCATCAGCGAGACAGTCTGCCTGTCCTTTGTTTTCCAGATGTCATTCCGTCTCTCCTTTTATTAAACAAAGCTGCCTTTCTTTGAAACGGCGCTCTGAAACACATTTATAAACACAGCGACATGGAGCACTTGGTAGAGCAGGAGGCTTCAGCTACATTTCCTCTTTTAGCTTTACTGATGTTTACAGATGGAATGACCTTTGCAGCACAGACTGGCACAAAACCTTAGAGTTTTATTTTTTTAATCTATTGATTTGGAGTCTACATGAAAGACCACGTCTGTACATTACCACCCACACTAAAGTTAAATTATTTCACATTTAACCAGAGCGTCTTTGTGATTTTGTACTTACATCCACAGTGGGGGATCTATTACATAACACATAACACATCTCATGACCACTTCGATCTGCCTGGAATAAAGTTTTCATTATTTAGAAGGGATAATACATTTAAAAAAAAATAAAATAAAATCGCTGAAATGCTGTGTATTCACTTGTCATGTCTCTTTCCTTCTAGCTTTGTATGAACAGTCATGCGAGGCTTATAAGCACCTGGGGAAATATTCAGATGTCTACTGGATCGATCCTGATGGCAGCGGACCTCTAGGACCCTTCAGAGTCTTTTGCAACATGACAGGTCATTTATGCAGAAAAGTCTGAACTTTCACTAATAAATTATTGATAGGAATTAACACTGTGTGTTTGGAGTGTATAGAATGTATTTGCTGTCATAACTGTGAACAGGATTTTATGACAGATTTTAAAATTAGTACAAGGATTTCTCAAAATGCTAAACACTGATTTAGTGTCAAATGATGCCTTTTTGATGAATATGTATCAGCAGAATACAATTTATTGTAGCTTTTGACAACAGATTAAAGAATAACAGTTTTCAGTGCTCATTGGGAAATCCACTGAGGATTATTAGCTACACGCTGAACCCAAATAGCACACTACAGAGTCCTTGAAAGAAACGCACCATATGTTAACAACCCAAACAGATGCTTAGACTTCGATAACCTGGCCCTGGAGCACTGCAGTGATCTCAGGATCTGGTTCAGACTCATCCAGACTTGTTATTAACAACTGTCTTGGGTGATCTGCTCCATGGACAGCTGTACATTTCTGGCATGTGTCTCGAATACATCTTCGCTGACCCCTTGTGATCACATTTAGGGCTGTATTTAGAGTTGTCCAATAGATATGTCAATATTTACACAGGGGAAAGTTGCGTGTATTCAGAGTTGAGTTAGGTAGCTGCTTCAGTCACTTTTCTGTGCTCCATATTAAGATTATGCAAATGAAAGGTGGGTAGTTCCTGCCTCTGTGATTGCTAGATTTTTCTGAGTCTGAGAAGTGAAGTGTCTGAGGAGTGTCTGAGATGGTTTCTTCTTTTTTATTTTTTAATATCGTCTAGGCTTTTTTTTTTTTTTTTGCCAGGGTGACCCCTTTTTGGGATTCAGCAATCTGAAGTCGCTGATCATGTTTGTCTATTAATTGACATATCTCTGTTCTGTGACTTGGACATGGCACTATTATGCAGACCTTGCATACATCCACCAAAATTTTTTGTATGATGTAACATAAAAGCAAGAATCAATTTAAAATTGAAAAATAAAATTAAAAAAACTAATATGATGATATATGAATTAGAAGATTAAAATAAACTTCTAATAGGAGTCTAGGATATTACCGATATATTACTGCATGAATAGTCCTAGTGGTAATTATCATTACATCAATCACTGTAAATTTGGTTTCATTTAACAGTATGGCTTTCACCTTCACTATTCAGCAGCTTACAAAATAGCACTTGATCCAGCACACCCTATTTTATATTGTGTGTCATTAAATTGTAATGTGTGTCTGGGATTTAGGATATTTTGTCATGCACTTAGTTTGTGATTTTGATTTGATTTGATTAATCAAATCACGGCAGTGTTTTTGTGAATTTGATGCAGCTAAAAGGGTTGCCAGATCTGCCAAAATCAACCCATTTCACTTCAAAAAAACATTCTAATACAAAACCAAAAGAAAGTATTTCTATTTAGTTATTAGAAGCTTTTTTTAAAATAGACCATCACTCACTGAGATGCATTTTAACCAGCACACACACGAAAAGTAAAATGTAAGTTGTGTACACAAGGTAAAATACTGTCGATTCTTGTAATAATTGTTTGTCACAATGCATTTTATCACATTTTGATCTTGCTCAACATTTTGATCACTGCCTCAAACATTTCAACAGATGAGAAAGATTTTATAGAACCATGTTAGCACTTCCATGTTAGCTTTTTATGACTTTTCTTTATTTGTTTTTTTTTTTTTAAACTCAAAACAAATGTGATTTCACTGGAGATTTCATTGAGCATTTAAGACATTACTGTAACGCAACACTCATGCTGTATTTCCAGAGGACAAGGTGTGGACGACAGTGGTGAACAACCTGCCGGCTCAGACAGCCGTATCAGGTTCGAGCAGGGACAGACGCACCGTGCTGCAGCTGAACTACAGCGCCACCATGGAGCAGATCAGCGCCATTACAGACGGCGCAGATCACTGCGAGCAGCACATCACCTACACTTGCCGCTCATCACGCCTACTCAACACTCCAGGTACAGAGAGGGAGAGTGTGTCAGTGTGTGTCCCATGGCAGCAGGACGTTCTATTTAGGATGCTCTATTAGGGTTCCGTTGGGAGGAGGTGTGATGGTGAGGTCAGCACGTCTAGCGCTAGTCTCACTCGTTAGCTTTCCTACAGATTTGTGTGAGATTCAGCAACATGAAATTCATGGTTTTGTAGCTGAAGCAGGTCTCTGATCTATCTATCTATCTATCTATCTATCTATCTGTCTGTGCCCACTGCAGTCTCAGGTTCCTGTTCTTGACTAACAGTACTGGAGCCCAATGTGGGCTCATCAATATGAATTTCAAAAGTCAGTACAAAAAAAAAAACCACAAAAAATGCAATTTTACTTTCAGTAAGTTTGCTCAATACCTACAATCTTACATTTGCTAATACCCAGATATTGCTCCCTAGATCATATTACACACGTGTAACGTTCCGTGAATTTTTTCTAAGTCTATACAGTGTTTGTTGTAGAGCAAGCAGATCTCCCACTTTATCTCTGAAGCCAGCTTCAGAAGCAGAAGCAGAGTCTGTTCTGTAAATATGATTTTCTCCCGTGCTGCCTGGTGGCAGTGACGTCAGTTTAATTAGAAACACAAGATCCCAAGAGGAACAACAAATTTATCCTCGACCTCCTAATGTTAATTATGTACTTTATATTAAGGGCTGAAATATGGCAGACTGTAGATCTTTTAAAATGTTTAAGAAGACGTGCTGTAGAGGTTGCGACCCAGATCATGCTAACAAGCTAGTTAGAGCTCACACTATGGTATGATTGCGAATAAAATAGCAGCTGTTATACATGGAAATTGTATATTTGCATGGATACTGCTTGATTTTTTTAAAAAATATTGCCTTAATGAGACATTTCTATGGTTATTTAAGTGTACAATTGTGCCTCTGGCGCAAAGTTAATGATCCAGCGTGGGGAAAAAAACAGAATACACATCCAGTCTTCAGCCTGAAATATGCCTTGTGCATACTTTTACACATCACTTCTTACAAGCCGCATCACTTCTTAGAAAAGAACAGAGCCTTTGACATGCATCGCCTTGCATAAGTATTGCCTTTTTCCACATTTTGTAGTGTTACAACTTGGAACTAAAATCAATTGTGATACCATTTTATGCACAAGTTCTAACATTTTATTGTGACACAAAGGTTAATTAAACAAAAAAAGCATAAAAGGTTTGTTTGCATAAGTATTCACCCACCCCTCTTCCCCACCACCCCCAACCAAGTCAATAATTTAGCTGCAACACCTGGAATATGTCTCTATCAGCTTTGCACATCTGCATCCGGATATTTTTTTTGCCATTCTTCTCAGCAAAATTGCTTAAGCTAGGTCAGACTGGATTGTAAGATACCATCCACAGACATGTAATGTGAGTCTGTATGGTCATGTGTCAAAAGTAACCTTTCAGAGGAATGAAAATGGCAGTCTTTTTTTTTTGTTTTTGGCAAAACTCACCATGGTGCCTTTCCTCCATGTGACCTAAAGTATAATTATAAATTATAATTTTTTTATTGGCTTTGTACCGTTCATTTTCACTGCTTAAAGTAGATATTGTGACAGACGTTTAATAAATGTTTATTGGTTAAATGTTTGTTTTTAAGTGAAGTGTTATTCATAATTATCACATTATTCAGAGGATGAAATTGTATTTGTCACAGTTGGATGGATTTCAAACATGTGGTTTGAAGTCTCGCTTTCTTGCTCTCGTGTGATGAATGCCCAGGAGGACAGCAATGTTGATGGTGCTTTGTGGCTGGAGTTTGGCACATGTGCTCCAGATGGTTCAGCACAACACAAGCTGCTTCATTATCAACAACAAAAGCTGTTTCTTTATCAACATGGTCAGCTCTGCTTGTGTGTGCTAGCACATCAGTGATGGAAGCTTGCTTTGAATGTAAAAGACCTGCCTTCATGCATGTGCTGGTGTTTTGTTTTTTTTTAAACAGTTATTCAGAACTGCAATAGAGCGACACTTCATCTTCTTGGATTGATTTGTGACTAGCATGTGTAGCATTGCTGAGTATTAGCACTTACTCCAGGCATCAATATCAGTTGTTGCTTTTATATATATATCAGCTATATTCCATGGACTACACCAACACACATTGCACACACACACACGCACTACAGTGTAAACCCATATGAGGATGGGTTCTCTGTTGAGTCTGGTTCCTCTCAAGGTTTCTTCCTATCACCATCTCAGGGAGTTTTTCCTTGCCACCGTCGCCCTGCTTGCTCATCAGAGACGTCACACACACACACTTCACTTTACTTTTGTTTGTGTAAAGCTGCTTTGAGACAATGACCTTTGTAAAAAAGCGCTATACAAATAAAAATAAATTGAATTGAATATATATATATATATATATATATATATATATATATATATATATATATATATATATATATATATATATGTATATAGCAAATCATGGACATCAAGATCGGTATCCTCGCAGCTCATGATTTGGACCGTATTCATTTCAGAGCTGTTGTTTGAGAACATATTCAACAGAGTTAAGTAACACTTTGGGTGTGTGCTGTTATAGGAAAATAAGCAATGATGGTGTAAGGTGATGATGTGAAACCCACCCAACATGATTATTTTCCCATAAGTGTTTTATTCCTCTTAGACCACAGCAATTTGCCAACAATTACAATTTTTGTATTAATTAAAGAACACTGTCATGCATTTTATCAGTTTATAGCTTCATTTAATGCTGTGGAATGTCTGTGAAACAAGTTAAAACGTAAAGTTAAAGCTTTACCTCTGTTATTACAGTTCTGGAACTGGAGACTCCTTCTAAAATCTCCTCACAGAACACTTTACCATATCAAAGATTATGTATGTTTTTAAAGCATTTATATGGAGCATCCTGTGGTGCTACTATAGAAAGGATAACATATTAGAACAAGTGCACTGATATAAGCCTGTGATTTGTCTTAATGTGCATTAATACAGTGCTTAATAGCCCAAATTACCCTTCATCTCATTTCTAAACACTACTTGTACCCGGATGACATAATGAGCCATGTGTGAATCGGCGCAAATTGTTAATCGCTGCTTGGGAACATTTCATTAACTTGGCACACATAAAGCAGAGAAAACTCAGCAGATGGAAATTTAATTTGGATTTTCTCTTTGTCAGAAAGTATAGGCTGACCTGGCTGTGTGTTTGTGACACTAGGAAATCTGCTCGTACTGCAGCAGTTATTCTGTTCCACTGACACCATCGGGATTCTCTACAGCTGTGTTTAAAGTATTTCTGGTTTGAGAATCCATTGTGCTTGGAAATATTTTTATTGACAGTGTAAACTTTGTTTAGTTTGATCGATAAAGATGCCATTTCAGGCAAGCGCGTGAGAGACATCATTTTTAAAAGCGAATATCTCAGAAGATCAAAAGTCAATCGAAGGAGAGGTTTTCATCTTGAGCACAAAAAACATTTTTTTCTATAAAAACACATACAAAATTATCAGCTGGAGTGCTGAAGATAAGTGTCTATCTATCTATCTATTCATTCATGTATTTGCATACTTAATAATTTAGTTTTAGTAGTATCTCAGTGTAAAGCCCCATATTGGACAGAAGCCCCTGGTTTGGCAGAAGCTCCTGCCTGGGAGAATCTCCATGATGGATGGAAGTCCCTGGTTGGGCAGAAGTCTCATTCTGGGCAAAGCCCATGTTGGGCTAATCTCCCTGATGGACAGAAGCTCCTGTTTTGGGCAGAAGCATCTTGCTGGGCAAAGCCCTCAGACAGGCAAAGCATGAAAATAGATGTGGAAAACAAACCATTGTTTTAACAGGAGACTTGTAATGAAATAGTGGGAGAAGAGGTGAAAATCAGGGTATTTATGAGTAGCTTGAAAGTTTACTGAAAAACCTTCGACTACAAGTGTCAGCATGAGGAAAAGCTGCTGGACATCAGAACATGCTGAAATAATGAACAACACACATAAGCAGCCACTGTAGCTCATGGATCTTTTTTATGTTCTCTCTGCTCTGATAAGCGTTTAGCTTTTAGCTTAAATGTGACACATTTCAAAAAGCTATTTTCTGCACAAAACTGCACATTTCCAAGTGAAACCAATGTCACAGAAGCTTTTGCACCCTGCACCATCGACTAATAGAAAAACTGTCCATGTTAATCTCTCTGACAGTAATGCCATCTGTATTGAGAGGATCAGACAGCAGGGCGAGTGCAAAATGAACATTTATTCAAGTTCACGTCTCCTCCTCAATGACAAAAACCCACTCTGACTGTTGCCAAGAAGCAAAGTCCTGCTGAGAAGAACCTTTACTTTAACTGTTTGAAATATGTATCGCAATTTGAAAACAGCTTGAGTCCGAGATTATTACCATCTCACATATGCTCAAATCTAAGAAAGGAATGGATCATTTTGTACCAGTTCATTGGCTATAGAACATTTGTATCTGGTGAAACATTTGCAGATTTCAAATCTGTGCGTCTATATACCAGTAGAGCTTTTCCTTGAAATGTGTCAATATTCAGTCAGCTGTACATTTATGAAGCAAAGGACACACTTAAAAGTGCATTGGCTAAGAGGTTTGTATTGATGAAGTTAATCTAGATTAGCCTCGAACAACTTCCTTGTAATGATGCTGTAATGGTTATCTTTAGCATGCCGTGACAAAATGTAGCAACTATAAACAATCCCTTATCAGATTTCTATGATGAATCTGAAGCATTTGTATGGAGGGCCAATCACAGCTCCTGGAGCACCCTCTATCCTGCACATTTTAGTGTTTTCCCTGCTCCCAACTCATCGATTTTACAGCTCTTACAGACCTGAAGGGGGCGTGTTAATGCAGGGAGAACGCTAAGATGTGCAGGATCTGGGGTAGTCCAGGACTAGGGTTGAGAACCTGTAGGCTAAGGTGACTAGCAGTAGCCTAGTCAAGATACTGTGGTGTGCTTGCTGCTTATACTGGCCATGCTGATTGACCAATCAAACCAGTACCATACCAGCATGAACCAACATAAACCATCTACACTCTCAGAAATTGAGAAATACTTTTCCTTGATGCTGGGGTGCTGGGGAGCTCCATGTTTATGAGAGAGGTCAGAGAGGAATGGCTAGACTGGTTCAAGCTGACAGAAATGCTACAGTAACATCAATAACTACTCTTTAGAACCATGGTGAGCAGAAAAGCATTTCTTTCTAGAAAAAAGTGTAGAACCAGCGTGGAATTCTGGCCATGATAGTAATTCATGTTGTTTAGAGTTTAGTAGTGGTAGTGGACTTCTGGCCCTTGTTAATGGTTTCATGTCCCTTATAAGGTCAGCAGTGGAGAACAAGAGACGCTACACTTGATAGAAAAGAATCTTAGATGTGTTTTTCTAAAGATTACAGTGCTACAGGTGGACATATAGAAGCCCACCTTGTGTGTCATATTTGTGTCTCTTTCTGTCTCACATTCTTTAAAATATGACAAAGAGAAAAAAGCCCCATGATGGTCATTAGCCCCTGGTTGGCCAAAGATCCTTGTTGGACAGAAGCTCCTGTTTGGGGAGAAACCTTCTGCTAGGCAAAGCACCATAATAGGAAAAAGCTCCTGTTTGGGCAGAAGCCACATGTTAGGCAAGGTCCTATTTTGTGCAACAGCTTCCTGTTGGGCAAAGCTCCATGATGAGCAGCCTGAAATCTAGCAGTCATTTGAAAGCCATATATATATTTGCCCTCCCCCCCCTCCCCAATTCTTCTTACATTTGTTCGAAGTGGAGCTGTGATGAATGTAGCGCCTCAGGGATTTGGCTTGGTGTGTGTAGTGTGGTACTGTGATACTGTCTTTTTCATTTAGCTTGGACACACAATTGCTTGGCCTCCCTCCCTGTACCAGAGAGAACTCATTTGTCAAATCCATCTGCCACCTGTAATGTGTGTTGTGAGGCAGGAGCCACAGCTCTCTTCCTGCCAAACATCAGCCCACTGGCATGAAGGACAACAACAAAAGAAAAAAGCAGAGGGGAAAAAATTTAAAAAGTGCAGTACCAATGTAGAAGCGAAAAAGCAGCAAAATGGATGGAACAGAAGTTCAGCCATGCGACATCTCCTGTATACCATAAAACAATTGCTGGTTGTGGCCTTGGATTCTTGCTTTATATCCAACATACTTCCATTGCGAGATGAATTCATGTCCAATTACTCTACTTGAAGCCTCAGCAAATGCGTGTGTTTTGATCTATTGTCCTTCACACACTGGTCTTGATTTAAAGCTGTTCCAGCAAATTAGCATGTCTCACACAGAGGTGTCAATACTTCCTCATCAACCTGTCAAAGCATGAAGCAGGTGGGCTGCAGGAATCAGACAAAACAGATTAATACCCATAAAGCGGATGATTTTAATCCAGTTCTCTTTCCAGCTCAGGTTTAATAGTGACATGATTTGTGTTCATTTCAATTTTGTGTGTTGGCTGCGTTTATTTTGTTTTACACTGAACTCTCTCTTTGCGCAGAACAGCTTGAATCCTTTCATTGTCCTTGTTAAACAAAATGGTTGGTTTACTTCATTCCGTGTCTTTTAGCATCAGTAAGCTGGTATTTGGTGTCATTAAATGCTTTACTATTTCTTCCTATCTTTCCTCTGAGCCCAGAGGAAGTGGAAGAAGTAAGGTAAGAAGGAAATATATCTTTTTTTTTTTGTTTTTTTTACTCGCTCTCCCAGAAAGTGTAGATTGGCAAAGGTTGTGTATTTGTGGTACTATAACACTGCTCATGACTTTACATTTTTGTATCACAGTGTTACTGAATGCTTGATTTTGATTGGTCAGAGGCACTGTTGAATTCTTAAATCAGGTGTGAATTAATTTTCTATAACACCACAGCTATGGCAGTAGTTCCAGCCATGAAATAAAGGATATTTCTAATACATTACTGTTTCCAGTAACAGCTCATTTACAGGTCGAACACTCCACAACCCACAATCTACTCCTAATAATACATGAATTAAAATGTGTTGTTATTAAACAAATAAAAATGTGTAATTTGGTTGATGAAGTTTTTATGTTTTATGGTGAGACTTTTATTAAATCTTTATGGAAAGAGTCTCCAGTGTCAGCATTTTGTAATGGTTAGTAAGTTTTCCACTACAGGAAAGTCTTCAGGATAAAGGACTTTGCGCTTCCTGGTTTCTTGGTCACGTGACAAGCTGTAAATCTTTGTTTTTTGTGTTAATTACTTCAAGAGAGAGACAAAAAAAGAGAGACTGCTAAGTAAATGACTGTTTAGAGCTCTTATAAGTGATAACAGGGAATAAGCTATTTCGCAGATGTTCCACAACAAATGGGTAAAAAGTATGTTTTTACTACAAATGGGTAAAAAGTACGTCATTCTTTAAATTGTTGTGGTATAAGAGGATTAATACACATGCTCTTATTGGAAAATAATCAACTTTGGGGTGGTAACAGTAACTCAGCTTCACGTCGGGCCACATCACACCACCCTGTCGTTAATTATTTTCATGTTGTGTGTTATTCCTTCCATGCTATCTATGTTTATCATCTGGTTGATCAGATATGGCTACCAAAAAGAGATATAATATACAGACAAAATGGACTGAGAGAGAGTGAAGAATTCAGATTTAACTCTTTTAAATCTGTTTATGTGGAACGTCCATGTGTAAGTTGTTACTTCAGAAACCATAACATATTAGAACGAGCACATTAGTATAAACACTAACCAGTCAGAATTAAGAATTCTATACTGCTGTGGCATAAATGTAATTCATAAGCACTTTTAAATTGTGGTGTGATGCCGTGGCAACCATTTATGTTGCTCATATAATTAAACATGTTGTGCATTTTCCTAGTATGAAGTAGCTGCAGGTTGGTTAAGTATGAGATGAGTATTTGAGAGATAAAATATTTTGGCTGTTCAGAATGCAGCAGGTGCACATACTGTAACTTTAGCTTGATTACATGGCCACTGCAAAATGGACTTTTCATATGTGTCCCCTAAATGTAGGCTGATGTAACGGATTTTCACTGTAATCACAAAGTACAGCGCTTTGTAACCTCTAGGTTATGATCTGTAAATTATATTATTAGTATTTAGTACTGACTTGTTTTGTATTAGAAAATATGAACATAGAACAGATAATTAATGACTTTTCTGCTTTTTTAATTACTTTAAGGCAGGGGTTCTTAGACTTTTTACAGTCAGGGACCCTTTTAACCCCTAAAAAGGACCCCTAAAAACCATTGCCAATTCAATATAGATTTATGAAAACAAAACTTTGCAGTTTTGAGAACCATGGCTTTAAGGTATGTGAGTTAACTTTGGTGAATTTGCAAATGTAAAAGGCATTCAGGGTTTGATTCCGGCTTAGACGCTCATGCAGGCACACTAATTAAATTGAAAAGTTGTTATTCAAATCTCGTGCTGCAGTGATTCATATGGTTTCTATACTGTCAATTTTCTCCATTCACATAATAATTCTTGATTGCATATTTTTCAGTGCCAGAAGATCAGGGTTGGATTTTTGTGTGCTATTCAGATGAGAAGAAATGAATGTCTTCCTACGTCCGTCTGCTTTGTAATGAGTTTAAACCCATAATTCTTTAGAAGAAGAAAAACGCATAGGCATGCTTTTACTGTAGACCTACAGTTTGTATATGAACATATCTTTATATGCCCAAACATTCTTTTAAAAAAAACATATTTTAAGAGTTCCTGTCTCTTTTATTTCTATATTTTTTTTCCATCCGCATATGAAAGGGGTTGAGGTTGTGGATTTTTGTGAGGAGGCTATAAAAACAGAAACCGTTCTGTCCTCAGGCATGTCGATTTCTTTTCCACTTTTTTTTTTTCCGCTGGATGAGAAGAAGCTGTTTGTGAATGTTTTGTTGTGTGTGAAGTTTGTGAAGTGCTCATCTGACAGAGAAAGGGCCAAGAAAAGCCTCACATACATTTACTGTTCCTTTTCCCCCACAGTATTTCTTCCAAATATTGGACTATAGTGAATAGAAACCACTGTATTGTATCTAAAAAGAATATAAGACGATATTTATATTAAATTATGGTCTTGTTCCACTGACTAAATAACATGAAATAATCCATTATAGCACAACACTGTTAAATTCTCATTTCTGATTCTGAGTGTGTTGATTAATTTTCCATAACAGCAGCTCTGACGTTAGTTCATGTTGCAAGGTTTATATTAATGTGCTACGTCTAATACTTTATTGTTTTATGTTTACACATGGACTTGTATGGTCGATGTGCCTCATAAACAGATAAAAAAATGCAAATCAGTGGTATGGTGAGGTTTTCTGTGAGGAGACATTAGTGTATTTGGAAAAAGTCTCTAGTGCCAGTGCTTTGTAACTGACCAGCTTTCATACTATACTGATGGTCAGATCTAGAAATGCCTAAAAGACAAATAAATGTAAATGTCTTTCACTACAGCTGTATATATTTTGTTATTAAAGGCCATATAACATGGCCATGAACTGGACACCCTTATGTTAATTTCGTAACCTTTATATAACAGTCTAAAGTAAGCTCATACACTAAACATTTCCACACATCGCAGTTAAAAATCAGTTCAACCAACACAGCTTATTTTATACACCAAGCCGCCCCATCCACTGACATACACTAGGGCTTTTGTTGTAAAATTCTGCTTTTTCTCTCTGTCTGCCGCAACTTCCTTGTTAGCCGCATCTTTCTATGCCACTGTAAAAGTGGAAACTTGTTATTGGCAATTAGCTTCGCCTCCTAGTGATCTGACATTCTCCTACTCCTTTCAGTTAAATGATATGACAGCAGGAAAAGTTTCAAAAGTTCAGCCAAAATGCTTTTAGCCTGACATTCTACATAAATCTGTGACCTATGAAAAATGTATTATAAATGCTTTTAGTACAGCTTTTTACAGTTACAGAGCTTCTTTACAGGATCCTTCACTTCGCTTTTACTGTATCAAAGTTTTAATTTTATTTTCTTGCTTTTCCTGGTGTGCATCACAGAGGCAACAGGCTGAGAAGGTCAATTAGGACTTCTCTATCCCCAGCCACAGAGTTCTAGTCCTGTCTCAGCCCCATCTTCTCATTGGTTGGTTACCCTATTGTGTTCACCTGTTCCGTGTCCTTGATTAGTTTGTCTATGTATACCCTGTTAATCTTCACATTAAATCCGACCCCTGTTTTCTTCTTTCCATGTTATTCCAGCTTTTTTATTTATTTATTTATTTATTTACTTTTGCCTGTCTTTTGACTTTTGTCTTTTGGGATTATCTACGTTTGATGTCGCCTGCAATGTTTTGATTCACGTCATACGCTCTGACTACGATTCTTGGATTTGCTTTAATAGTTGACACAGATGTCACATATCCACATTTTGTTTTGTTTGTGTTTTTGAATATATGGATGATTGGACATTCTATCTAGATATCTGGATAGTCAATTGTTTATTTCCCTTTTATACAACAGTTAGTTCTGGTCCACTAATTTGATTGGACGAGCAGCATTCCAAGTGTCCCACTGAAATCATTACTACAATAGAGTTAGCGACTTCATCAGCAGACATGGCAAATGATACATTATTCATGAATATAACTTCTGACTTAAAAAATTAAAGCTCATCAGATGAAGATGAAAAGGAAGTAGGGAAGCCAATTTCACTGGACATACCTTTAATGGAAATGTACAAATCATTGTGAGCTAGTTAGTCAGCTAGCCAATGGGCTATAAGTGAATGTGGCTTCTCTGGGATCTATTTCTGTTCCCAGAGCAAAAATAATCAAATTATTTGACCATATTGTGTCCAAAATATCGCTCACTCTATTGTTTTCATATTTATAAAACTGTTCTATAAAAGCAATATCACACTCGCAATCATGCTGTTATACTGAATATCGGTACGACTGTGATTACGAGGCCGCAGGTTGATTGCACATTTAATCCTTTCTGCCTGCTTTGCCTGATGAACAAATCCCAAAATAGGAACTACAGAATTCCATTAGTTATTGACTTAGTATTGAATATTGAATTTTGTGGATAGGGTGACCATAATAAATGCAGATTTTATTCAGTAATTCTCAACCATTCACTTTGTGCCTTGAAAGAGAAAAAAATCCATTTCAATTGTAGAAGGAGATTGGACATGAACTCTAACTTTAACAGAGAGAAAGTGTTGTGTTTGAAGTCCAGCCACAGATGAAGTGCTGTACTAAAAAACCCGGACTCGTCACTTAATCACAATAAGACCTGCCACTTCATTTTCCTCCATCAGGGAGTTATTAGAAATAGCTGGAAAGAAGTGCTGTCAGTGAGAAGCACAAGGACATGTTTTATTGTCAGATGTGTGTGGCTTATCCAAGCCATCCTCCATTTTATCCTGCAGTGAAAAAAACTGTCACGCCCCTTTCTTTTCCGAGATGCTTTTAGACAGAAATCGAGATCCCTGCAGTTCTGAACAGCATGTAGCTTTTCTCCAGCAAGTCTAAAGGCTAATCTTTTCACTCTGTGACTCCCTGCTACTCTCTACAGCTGGGATAATCCCCAAATGCTTTCTCTATTCTCACCCCTTTCTTTTACAGTGTCACCTTCAGAGACCACTTGAAGAGAATCCTATTTACTGACATGAGACGTAAAGGTGAACCTCCTCCCAGGAGATTCAGGAAACTCTCTGAAAAGGGATAAAAGAACTAGCGGTCACCTGCTTTCTCTTACACCGAAATGTTTGCAAAATGATTATTCAAGGTCTTGTGCACTCTCTGGCTTTCAGATTCAGTTGAAAAAAAGGCCATAGAGTCATTTCAAACCGTCTCTGCAGCAGGAATGTAGTTTATAACAACTTCTGGAGATGGTTTTATATCCTCTGGAGGATGAAAATGTCTTCTCGCTGTAGTTTAGGAGTGTGTAGTCTGTCATAAAATGTCATAAAAAAGATCCTGGTTCTCACATTTCTGAATATTTTTCAGAAACTTCCCCAGGTCTGCCCCATTACCTTTAGGACCCTAGAGGTGCTACTCTGCTCTGTGAATTTATCAAAAGAAAATGATTCACCACATGGCAAGATCTGCACAGGGAGAATGTGCACAGTGGCATGATAATGAAGATCCACGGCGCTGTTGAATGCTCGATTCTGATTGGCCGAGTGTTGATTTATTTTTCTATAACAGCAGTTCTAACAGTAGTTCTGGCATTAAGGTTTATATTATAATATATAAAATATAACACACTTTCATTATCATCACTATTGTAACTTACACAGGGATTGCATGGTGGATGCTCCATATTAAAATTTGAATTTAATTTTTTTAAAGTGTAATTGTTGATACGACTTGATACGAGATATTTATTTAGCACGTTTGGAAGGAGTCTCCAGTGTCACTGCTTTGTAACAGTCAGCTGTACGGTGGCGCATTTTTTTTCTTTTTCTTTTTTTTTGCGAATTCTCAGTAACGTGACGAGCTGTGTTTTTTTTTTTATCTTATTAACTTTGAGAGAGTCAGAGAGAAAACAACTGTTTATAGCTGCTATAACATAAGTGATAAAAGGAACTACCTTGCTTCATGGAGGTTCCAAAACATTAAACGTAACTATGAGTGAATTTTAAAAACATGATGTGTCATTCTTCAATTAATAAAAATCATAATCATTAACAAAATGCTGTGGTATAAAAGGAATAAAACACTGTTTTTGGGGGTGGTACTGCAACACACCATAATGTTATTGATTGTTTTCCACAATTGTTGATTATTTTCCTACAACAGAACACCCAGAAGTGTTTTATTTCCTTGCATATGGATGTGCTAATATAAAAATGACATGCTTTCTTTTTAAGAGGTAATGCAATGGAATTTAAGTGGATAAACAGCCATCTTGGCAAGATTCAAATTTGAGATGCTGGTCTTGCTCCAGGGTTTGTTTGGAAGTAACATAGATCATGCTTATTGATTATTTCTGTGAAACATATATGATGTTAAGTGATCCAACTCATCTAGGAAGAGCAATGAATCAGGTATCATCATGGCTGAACACTTTGCAGCCCCGCCATTCGTGCTTCCCCACTCAGACCAGAATATACTTCAGAGATTTTTAGACATAAATAAATCTTTTAAAGCATGTCTCCCTGTCTTTCATCACCTAAATTGCGGAGCATGTTAATGGATGGAAAATGACAATGGATGATGTGGCCAATCTAGCTGCATTTTAGTGAGCTTTGTTCAAAACGTTTGGAACATGAAACACTTAATGGTCCAAAAGCAATTGGCCCTAAAAACTTCTCTGCATTCTGTCATTTATTCTAAAACTTCTTCCAAAAGAGTTCTGTTAGGTACTGACCGGCATGTCAACAACTAAATCAGAATTTGCAATCGGAATGAATTGCACTCAAATCTCCAGAGCTTCACTTGTACTTTGATTTTTTTTTTCTTCTCCTGCATTTGTCTCTCTTTTGTCTGTATTTTGTCTATGAAAGCATCTGCTTCAATGTCTTGCGCTTCTTCTAGCTTCTGAGTCCGTATCTTTTTATCCGAGGCAGCAGTTTAATAGTTGTAGTGGTTTCTGTAAACAAAACTGTTTGAGATGTGCTTGAGGTAATAATTTGTCAGTATAGTTCCAAGATATCACAGCTGACTGCTGCCTGGTGGAGTAATGTTAGCTGTCAGCTAACAGCTTATATCATTTCCCTCAAAATATTTATTACAAATAACTTTACAAACGGCCAGTAGGTTTGTAAGCAAACTCTAAGCGTGCGAGTTGCAGTCTAACACATGAATAAAGAGGCTACTTTACCATTGGAACAAATACAAATAAAGGACTTTTGTACATAAACTGCTTTCTCTCCCCCAGAGCACATGTACTTGTGCCCTGCCTTATGGCCCCTGCTTCTGATTTTTGCCTGAGTAGGGAGAATGTGTTATGTTTCATACAAATTCAGTCTCTTTCACACTCTTTTTTTACTCTCTATGCCACTCTGTCACATCTCTGTCTCTCTCTCTTTCCCTCTCTCTGTCTGTCTTTCCATCCTCACATTTGTTTTTGTTGCCTCTCAGCTGAGAGAGGCAGCGAGTCTGAATGTAGATTGTCAAGAAGCATGTTGGTGCACGGTAAAAGAATACAAAGAAGGCAAGAAACACGTTTATGTCCTATTCGCAGAGCAAATGCAATTAACACTGGTCAATTAATCTTCATTTTCAGTTGCTGAATTGTTTCAGGTTATGAAAAATGTGGGACATCATTAAGGGTCTGGGGTAATTATCATCACACGGATGACGGATTACTGAGGTACTTTGGATCAGTGGAGGTCGGAGGTGTGGTGTTTGAATACACACGAAGGATTATTAACTAGCAGGCTTGTGCTTATGCTAATAAGCCTGAGGACACAATTACAGAAAGCACGAGGGAGTGGGGTTTAGACAGGATGTCTTCGTGGAGGTATTGAGGAAAATAAAACCACATTCTGCCATTCTCCCATCCTATTTGACTGCAGATTGTATCACCAAGTGCTGAGTTATTTCTTAACCTTTTCATGCAGTGTCCACGCTTAGCAAAATATATATATGGAAATCATTTGAGAGCATTACTGTAAATTAACTTAAACTTCTGTAAGTCTCTAGACTATTTGTGATTGTCAATCTTTACTAACAGTCTACATAAAATAAAAAAAATAATTAAAAAAAAAAAAACTAGTATGTTTTTATGTTTTTAGAGTGTTGTTTTGGGGAAGAACCTCTTTGTGTCACGCAACAGTCCTAAACTGTAAATTTTGCATATTTTTTTTTAAATGTCTGATTCATTAACATTACTTATTTTGGACCTGAATGTTAAAAATTTTGGATATTGGGAGATTCATTTTTTGTATTATTTCAGACATACTATTTAAGGCTTTTTTTTTTTTTTACTCATGGACAATTAATAAACTTTTTTTATATAAGTCATATCTAGACAGAATCAAAATTCATATACCATGCAATTTTCAGTAAATAAAAGAGAAAATATAAAAGAATATGGACATGCATATAAATAATTTGTGCATGAAAGGGTTAAATTTAATTGGATTAACAATCATATGCTTAAATTAATTTTCATCCTGTTGGACACACAGGATGGTTAGCTGATTTGCTGATTTGCTCCTGAGTTTGGTTTGTTCTCTATGCAGAGTGTTGCATGTTTTCCCCACGTCAATGTGGGTTTCCTCCAGGTCGTCCAGTTTCCTCCCACCTCCCAAAACATGCCCTTAGGTAGAATGACTATTCTTGATCAGGATCAGGTATTGAAGGTAGCCCTGGGGAAGATGAAATATCTTTTCTCAACAGTGCAGTTGGAGGGAAAAAAAAAGCTGAATGCCATGACAGCAGCATGGCAACAAAGAGGCGAGTCCACATACTGAAGGACATCGCTGCCCTGATCGATCTCTGTGTTTGTGTCTGAGCTCGTCTTCAGGGCCGGGTGTTTCAACACCATTCCACCATGTTATGTTTCCCTGCAGGTGGCTGTTCAGGGAGAGCAATTTCCAGCAGTGTGATACAGAGTGAACTCCAAAGGAGAGACAGACGTGCAAATGGAAACCTGAGATCTCTTGATGAGATGAGTCACATCATATGGAGCCAAAAAAGAAATTTATAGCATTTTAATGGATGAAGAGAATCTAGCAGATTATAGTTTAAGGATGTAATACAGTGCCACTATCGATAGCTGTCTCTGTAGGTGGATTTTACCCCAAAGTGGGCATCAACTGATTTTTTTTTTCTCCTCAACCTCAGCCATAACATGTCTCAACTAGTGGTGTGTGCAGGACGGGTTTTTAATCCAGTATTATTAACAAAGTTATGAATTTGGTTTGTGTCTGCAATATTTTGTAACAAATTAAATAAACTAATCGTCCAATTTAAACCACTGTGGCCCTGACCAGGCAGTTACTAAGGATGCTGTGAATGCATCATGCTGTGCCACAAGTTTATTGCACTTGGCCTTTGTTTGTCTCATGAGCTTTATATCGAATCGCTCTCTAATGCCCAGATTAAAGTAAAAAATAACTTTTTTGTTGCATCCTGTGGGATAGTCTCCATCAGATGCCCTGTGAACCTTTTCAGCAAGCTTTCTTAAATAGAATAAATAGAAAACTGTCCATAAATAGAAATAGAATAAATAGAATCTGTCCATTCAGAATAATTGTAACCAAATAATTGGTTTTGGTTACATCCCTTTTATAGACTTTCATTTTATCACAGGGGTGATTGTGGTCATTTATATTTTATTAATTTAAATTAATATTAATTATATTATACATGGTATTTTCTTCATTCATTTATTCTCTTGGCTTCATTCTTCCACATCAAAAGCAGAAAAGAAGATTTCTTGGAAATAAGGGGGGTTCTAATAAATGCTGGAAATGGAGGAGACAGAACTACGGGGCAAAGAAGCTGCCATTTTGGCTGTCACTGAAATTCCAATTAACTCAGTGTGATTGAGTCATGAAAGTGGAGACCAGTGTGAGCTACTGGTGTGTAAATCAGTCTGTGTGGTCAAATTAAAGTAGAAGTCAAGCTGCATCAGATCGCACTGTGGATCAATAGAGATATTGTTAAGGGAGTTTCTTCTTACAGGCTCATTAGCCTGCAATGATAAAGGAGAGAATGGAAGAAGTGATTTCAGGCTAGAACACATAAACACATAAACTGGCGGGTAACTTCAAGGTAGTGGCCTCGACTGTTTTTACTTCCTCACAACTTGGCAGTTCTTCAGCAGAGGCCCCTGAATACCTGTTTTAATTAAGACCAGTCCACAGATCAATTATCCCAGCCATAGATAGTCACACATCCTTGAATTATGTACAGTTAATCATTTTAAGACTCTTTGGGTCATATAATTTGAGATTGATCAGCTGACATACTTTTCCCTGAGTGTGGCCTTTGTTGTCATTTAACAGATCCATAATAAGTTGCAATGATGGGGAGATGAGTTTCGATCTACAATTCTGTTCTAGAAGGAAAACCTGGCTCCGGTCTTTTACTTTCTCTTTCAATTTATTCTAATAAAAATACCCAGATGATGAAGATTGATTGGCACAATGTGAACTCACATTGAAAAGAGGGGAAACAGGAATTGATCCTGGAGTGTAATGAGGCCAATCCTCATTGATGCACAGAAGCATGGACACCTCAGCACTCCCTCCATCAGGAACACAGACCTCTGTGTGTTTATACTGTATATACCTCTTTATGGATCAAGGCTTGGTATCAAATCTGGTGAAGGGGTCTGTGTACTTCCATTAACCTCAAGGCTATGTCACCAAGAGCTTAATGCCCCCTAGCAGGACAAGCCTTGATGAATAGATCTGAGGGTAGAGATCAGACAAAGAGTAATTCTAAAGACCCCCATGAAAGGTACAAAAAATACTGGAGCTATGTCTGGGGGTGGAACCCTCAGGCAAGTGGTGACTAGACCACCCACATAACCTGGTCAAACTCAACCCAAAATGTCAAAGTGAGGCCATCTTGCAGGCCAGGTGCAGTGCCAGTCAGGCAGCTGGTACATTACGGATGGTCTTAGAAGGACAAGACCTTTGGAAACTTTGGAAAATGTTTTTTGGAAAATGGAATGTTGGCAAGAATTTAGCCCGAGTTAGCATGTGTGATGGAACGATTGTCTGCCTTACATCCACACACATTAAGGACTTGGGTACAAAACCTCTTCATAGGGGTAGTCTCTCTTCTACACTGGAGTTCCCACAGGAGATAGAGTATGGGATTACTAGTCCCAGTCTAAAGGTCTCACAGTTGGATTTTTTCCTATCTGATATTTTCCAATCTTCAACTGCACAGTTTTGATGATCCTGTGCAAACTGTAACCTCGAATTCCTATTTTTGATTGGAACAAGAATGAAACCCACGTGGCCTTCTGCTGTTGCAGCCTATCTGCCTAAAGGTTTGAAGCATTGTGCAGTCTGAGATGCTTTTCTGCTCACCGTGGTTGCAAAGAGTGGTTTTTGAGTTACTGTAGACTTCCTGTCAACTTGAACAAGTCTGGCCATTCTCCTCTAAGCTCTAACAAGCCGTGTCCACCTAGAGAACTGCCATTTACTGAATGTTTTTTGTATCTCACATCATTCTGTGTAAACTCTACAGATTGTTGTGCATGAAAATCCCATTAATCTTGTTTCATTTGCTGCAGGGTGTGCAGGATGGATAATAATTGAATATTTATTGACTGTGATAAATTATGCCTTCTGAATGATTACACTTCCTGTTCTGATAACTGTTTAGTGCTTGTCCCACTGACTGTAGCATCTTTATATATTATACTAATATATTAAGCTCCACCATAAGATAGATAGAAATGCCTACTAGCATGAATTTTTTTGTTTTTGCAAAATGTCTTTATTAGTATTGTGTGTGTATTACAGATGGGACTCCGTACACATGGTGGGTTGGCAGAGGTAATGAGAAACACTTCTATTGGGGTGGCTCAGGGCCAGGGGTCCAGAAATGTTCCTGTGGCATCGAGCACAACTGCATCAACCCCAAACACCACTGCAACTGTGACGCAGATCAGAAACAGTGGTGAGTGGTGATTTACTGCTTAAACAGATTATCTACTTAGATTTTATAGCAATATATGATCTCAGTTACATTCAGTTGTTAGCAATATACACAATAATGGGGATAATTTATAAATCTAATAAAGCTTTTGTATGACAAATCAAACAAAAACTTCATGCCTGGTTTTCAATGGTTTCGGTAACTTTTGGTTCTTTTCTTCAGTATGTACAAAGCATGTTCACTGCACAGTTGATTTACATTAATGATGCACACAAAACGCTATGAAAGGCAAAGTCCACAGTGCTGAAAATTTCAAAATGATGATTGAACAGCAAAAGAGCACCTCCTATACATGGCATGTGCTAAATCTTTCACTAATGCAGCTCAGCCATTACAGAGCATCTGCTACCATAAGCAAAGATTAACTCTTCCTCATTTTATAGGGTGCCATTTCTTTTGTCCTAAATGATTAGTAAGTTTTATTTGTTTTGGATTACTTTCTTTCAAGTCGTTAACATGAAACAGCAGCGATTCAAAAATTTTCGTTAAATTTGTGTGTGTAGTTGAAATAAATAAGTGATTTGCACTTGACAACGTAAACATATAATCCTTATACATAAATTCACACAAACTCAGGAGCTCTCGAAGCTTTTCTGAACTAACTGGATTTTCATGAATACCAAATTTCTTGTGTAAATGCTCCTGAGAATGATTTATGAATAAATTTGTTTGTATCCAGCTTGATAAATGAGTTCCATTGATTGTAATAGAGTCCCAAATTTCCTTCCTTGTTCTTGTGGATCCTACAGATAGCAGGTGTGTGTGTGTGTGTGTGTGTATGTGTACAGGTGAAAGTGTAAATAAGGTATGCAGGGAATGAAACAGCCACTAAAGTGACTTTTTATTTTACACACACCACTAATGAACCACTGAATAAACAATTTTATTTCTCACTTTGTCAAAATTATGATGATAACATGAAATAAAAGTGTGTATCAGTATTATAGCAGGCATGTACGCTTGAGAGAGAGAGTGCTCTACTGAGATTTCACTTGTGAGAGCCCACCAGCTGGGACTCAGCAGGAGTGTGAGTAGATTGGACCCATGGAATGTAAAAAGCCACACACAATGCTGTAATATGGTCTTCCTGAACTTAATAACGTGTTTGTTTGGGCAGCACACATGCTGTGACTTTCTGCATATTTTCACTGGAGATCATGAAATCATGACCTCGTTCAGTGTGTGTATATTCCTATAATTTAAATTCAGCTTACACTCATGTAGTTTCACCAAAATAAGGAGGCAGTCGAAGAGTAGCCTAGTTTTTTTTTTTTTTTTTTCAGTAAATTTCTTTTCTATTATTGTGGTTTGCTTTGATTATTTCTGTTAAGCCTTTAAGAAAATTTTGATTCTTGGATGTTCCAAAACAATAAACATAACTATAAATGGATAAAAATGTGGTATGTCATGCAAAAATTGTAATCATTGGCAAATTGCTATGGTATCAGAGAAACAAAACACTTGGAAAATAATCAACTTCAGGGTGGTAACAATAACTCCGCTTCACGTTGCACTCCATCACGCCTCCCTGCCATTGATCATTTTCCTATATCAGCACTCTCCTAAGTGGTTTATTCATTACATATTCCATTTGTACGTATTCTACCTTACGAGGAAGAAGTAAAAAGAATAATTTACAACACACAAATGGAAAGGTTATTGATTTGCATGATTTAAGATCTTGTTAATCAAAGAAATCTAAAGCACAGCTGAAATAATGTCTTGGATCAACTGTAGTGCACTAAGATAGCAGGATGAACAGGACAGTTTTAATGTATTTAAGTTCTTATATTAAAGACCACAGAGAGTCAAGCGTAAAGGGAACAAATGATGATAAATAAGGACATAAGGCTGGAAAGCTAGGTGTAGATTTAGATCCCTAATGAGCAAGCCAGAGGTGACAGTGGTGAGAGAAGAGAAAAAAAAAACAGACTTGAAAAGGAACCTCTTGTGGGTGAAACTAGATAGTTATAAAAGGGATTATAAATCATTACCATATACAGTACAGGTGTGGAAGAGTAAAGCTGAGCAAGTGTGTGAAAGGATGTTCAGTCTAAGCAAATTGTGAATAAGAATAGTCTTTATGATTACAGCAGCAGTTTTAGGTTTTTTACAAAATTAAAAGGTTTTTTTGTAAAAAAAACTATTTTACAAAATGTCTGCTTTACTCAAGTATTAGCAATACTCAATTATTGTACTCAAATACATTTCCAAGAGAAAATCTATTTGAGTACAATAATTGAGTATTACTGATACTTTTGTTATTTGTAACAAGTATTCTGAAGGTTAAAATGAAAATGTAGAAATGTACAAATTCATTTTAGCCTTCAAAAGCCATTCATTTTAGCCTACTTGTTCACAAATACAAATCACAAACACCAAATGCCACAGCCTTTTTTTTCTATTTTTGTATATTTTGTAAATGAGGTGTCTCATTTGCCTCCCATGAAATATTGGGTTTAAAATGTGCATCAAAGTGAAGCAAAGGAAATAATGTAGAGTTAAATTAGCTAGCTGGTTAAATTTTGTACATTACTTTGTTAAATTAGCTAGCCTTTTTTCTACACTAGTTTGTGAAATTAGTTAGCTAATTAGGTTTTGTAAATGGCCTTGATAAATTAGCTAGCAGATTAACTTTTGTATGTTAGTTAAATTAGCTATCTAGTTAAGTTTTGTTTTCATTGCTAATGTGTCTTAGCATCCATTTTGAAAGGATTATTAAACATTAGCTAACCAGCAAGCCAAATTCTTGGTTTGTGTGAGTTAGCAGAATGTTTTTCTTATGACATGATGAACCTGTGGTCACTTTTACTCTTGAATACTGGATTATGTTTAAATGTAAATTTTTTTTGGACTTTCGCTTAGGTAGAGTTATGCCTCCGTACTTCTACTTTCGACTGAATAAGATTCTGACACAGCACACACATATGTTTTCCCACCCCTCACACTCATGCAGCTATCTATGGTTTTATTTATCCTCAACAAATGTACATCATTTAACCAAAATTCAGTCACAGCATTACTGGTGCTTAATGGATGTTCATTCTACATGTGATGCTTCACACATGGCTATTTGCATTCTTATAAGAGACATATTGATGTTAGTCAATATAAGCATGGACCAAGAAGTGGCAATGATTTCAATGATATTGAATTTGATTTGTTGTTAAACAGATTCAGTGGGGGAAAAAGAACTTGAAGAATGCAGTGTATAGATATATATATATATATATATATATATATATATATATATATATATATATATATATATATATATATATATACTCAGCTTAACAGTTCTGTGTTTTTCTGGTGGCTTTGATCAGTTATTAAGGCTATTTGTTTGCAGGAGAGAGGATTCAGGGCTTCTGGTATATAAAGACCACTTACCTGTGAGCGAGGTAGCTGTAGGGGACACAAACCGACCCGGATCAGAGGCCAAGCTCACAGTGGGACCTCTGCACTGTCATGGAGACCGTGAGTTCATTTCTCTAACTTTAAGAGTGTGTGAAAAGCTGAATATGGATTTTTTTTCCCCCCTGATTAGGGGGAACACAGTCCTCTGCATAAGACATGCTTCAGATAAACACTGTATTAATGCAATTTACTTTGCTTTGCTGTCAATCAGCTAATCCTTCTGCAATGTCAGACAATTTTGCATTTATACAGTGTTAATATGCAGCATGTATTTATAGGGGGCTCTTTTTAATGAGACTTCTTCAACAACAGATAAATAAGATAAAAAAGCCTGTTTTATACTTTATTTCACTTATTAACAATGTCACCGATTGGCATTCTGTATAGTTTGCTATCTGCAGCAACCCTCAGACCAGAAATGAGAGCACAAGCTCCATGTCTACTTCTCCGCCTCTGCTCTTATCACTGATGCATTTTCATGCCTCATTATTTTTGCTAATTGCACCACGTTTATCATTTAGAGCAGCTGCATGTGATTACAGTTACCTGTTTGACAAGGGCATCAGGCAGCATTGCTGTTATCAACTTGTTGTTTCTTCACTTTTTCCCTGTGGGGAAAAAACACACCTATGACTTGGCTTGAGGGAAATTAACAACATGAACACACTCCGGCTATCTGAAATCATGCTGGAGAGCGTGCATAATCAGTTTTCATCAAATTTCTTATTACTCTTTCAGTAACATTATCTATGAAACCCGTACTTAGTAAGACATGGGAATGAGGTAATTAAGTCATGATCCCTACTTAGTAATGGGAGGGAACAAGATAATTAAGTCATTGCCATTGTGTGTGCTTGTCAATTTTGGATGATTTTGTTTTAACCAAAAAAACATACATTTTGGTATTATTCTGAAATGAAAGTTTTCAAACTTCAGTAATGGGTCTCTATGTAATTTATCTGGAAAAAAAAGTTTTTCTAAGTTACATTAGAAATAAATAAAAATAATTTAAGTTCTAGAAATAAAAAAAATCATGCAAAAAATGTTCTCATGCAAAACACCACTGTCAGTGCATATGGTTTGAAAATATGCAGTTCACAGGACCACAATTAATCGTCCCTGGACAGGTGTGCTACATAAAATTTCAGATCGCACTCTCTAAATAATAATAAGGAAGGTAAGAGAGGAGCCAACAGTGACTAGAAAACAATTGCAGGATGATCTGAGAGCAGCTAGAACAAATTGTAATGAAACATCTACCGATGCTATGCTAGGGCACATCATCAGTGATGTTTTCTGAGATTCTCGGGTTTTTCAGGTCTTTCGAACATCAGACTACCTCTCAGCTTGTCCCCTAGCAGCACTCTTCCATGGATCCGCTTTCTTAACCCAGAGCCACCTGGAGGCTTTCTCTGTGCTGTTATAGACGGCCCCCCTCCTCGTCTCGCCTGGGATGTCGAGTGCAGTGTAACCCCTAAAGAGGGACTGTCCTGCAAAGCGTCTGCACCCTACCTCCACAGGTAAACACCTTGCCTTCCAGCCTTGTCGGGTAGCAGTCGCTGATGAGACCCTCATATTTGTACCTCTCCCACTCATTGGGCTCCTCCTTACAGTCTTCCCACGGCACAGTAAGCTCCAGCATGACAATCTTCTTCATTTCCTCTGACACCAGAATGATGTCAGGTCTAAGAATGGTCAAAACGACCTGCTGAGGAAATCTGAGTTGCCTGGCCAAGTCTACTGTCAGCTGCCAGTCCTGTGCTGTATTGAGAAGCCCTGCTGTTGCTTTAGGTGTTGTTCTTGGCTTCTCTCTGGCTCTAATGAAGCTGATGGTTTGCTTCGAGGGTTTTGACCTCTGGCACTTGATGATGGCACTTCCAGTGCTCTCTGCAATGGTGTTGAGCACTTGGTCGTGCCACCGGCATTATCGGCCATCCCCCAAAGCCTTTGGACAGCAGCTCAGGATATGCAAGGGTCCCATTTCTCTGGCAAAGAGAGCAGGCTGATGTAACAGCCAGGCAGTGCAGATTGGTTCGTCGTGCTGAGACTCTGAGTTGTTATAATAATCCAGGATAAGGTCTCTTACTGGGGTGGTGCCTCTCCAGCATTTCCTGCACCAGCTTGTGGGCATCGAGCCATGGGCATTGGCCAGGTCTAACCACAGCACCACCAGATCCCCCCTGTTCTCCTTAGCTTCTCTGAGGATCTGTGTGACCATGCCTGTGTGCTCTAAGCCCCAGGCATGCCATCTTTCTGCACTGAAGTGTCTATATATTCTTGAGGAAGAAACCAGCCAGTCTCTTAGCTAAGATGCTGAAGAAAATCTTGCCTTCAAGATACTGAGCAACGAGATGATTCTAAATTGGCTGATGTTCTTTGAGTCCTCCTCTTTAGGAATCCACACTCCTTCCACAAACCACCACTGCTGTGCTGTTTTGCCTTTCCTCCAGATGACCTTAAGGATCCTCCAGAGCCAGTGTAATAGCTTGGGACAGTGCTTGTACACCTTATAGCATGTTCTGCTCGATTCTGGAGCTGACCTGGACCTTGCTCTCCTCACCACATCCTGAACTTCTTTCAGGAGTAGCTCCCTCAGGTCAAATGCTTCAGCAGGCTCTGGTGGTCTTATCACAGCCTCACACTGCCTTAGGTCTTGGTCTCTGATAGGGTCACTAAAGGTTAACAAAAATAGAACTCTGGCAATAATTCAGCTCATCACGTTTGAAGAAAGAAAGTTTGCATTTATGATCCCAAGAACACTATACCTACAGTGAAGACCAGAGATGGGAGCATCATGAAATGGGGCTTCTTCTCAGCAAACAGTACTGGGGCATTACACATCACCGAAGAAGACATGAATGGAGCGATGTACATATTAAAGGAGAATTTAATCTCATCAGCCACGAAACTGAATCTGGGGAGAAGCTGAACATTTTAACAAGACAACGGCCACAACCGTACAGTCAAAATAACTCAGTGCTGGTTTCTAAAAAAGAAGATGAAGGTACTTGCATGGCCTAGCCAATCTCCAAACTTTAGTCCTATTAAAAATTTCTTGAGGATTTTGAAATTGCGAGTCAATCAGAGAGACTTTTTTGGGGACATTTGGGACATTGGGGAATTGAAGACGATGTGCCAGGAGGAAGGTGCCAAAGGTGTACCACAATGCTGCGAAAAGCAAATTTTTTCATACTGTCGATGTCTCGAAGCTATACTTGCCATCAATGGCTTTGCACCAACAAAGTACTAATGTTGTTAATTTGTGGTGTCTGCTACTTGGTGAAAAAAATAGAGAAAAACTTGAAAAGCTACATTATTTTGAAAATAGTTCAGCTACTGCCACACACTAAAATGTTAAGCTAGTATCATCACTACTTGTACTAGCCACTTTTCAGTACTGATTATCACTAAGGAAAATTTAGCAGCATGTATCCCAAATATTACGGTAAATAGTATGTCAAATGATACTCATTTATGCTAAATGTGTAAAGTTCAAAGTACTGTGGGAGCCTGCTGTTTATGTAGACATTAAAACAATGACACAATGAAAAAATTGCATGTGGCAACATTTTGATTTCCACCTGATTAATGATTTCCAGCAGTGTTAAAGCAGCTCCTCTCTATAGGCTGCTGCTGCTCAGGGAAAAGTGTGTTAGGATTGATGGAAATAACACCCTCATATTATCTGCTTAAACATAATTACTTAACCAGTGTTTTGGTTACAGTTGATGCCCACCGTCACGTTCCACAGAAGGCAATTAATATTAGCTTAGAGTTTTATATCGGCTCATTTGTCCATACAAAGGTGACACTAAAGATTTATTACTCTACTGATATAGAAATATGAGAAATTTATGACACATTGTTTCTAATAGCTGTAGATTTATTGTGCTGAAGTCATTTTGAGCTAATGTACTCCTATTGATGGCTGAGAAATTGAAGATAACCAACAAATGATGACTTCATGATATTTAATGAAGGCACACATATGGCCCTCAATATTTCCTGAGAAGAATTCTCACTTTCAATGAGCCGTTTGGTAAATTAAATGAGATCAATAACCCTGACAGTAATAAAGGAATATAATATCCCTGTCTTGCATTATTAACTTTAGCAGCGAGCAGGAATTATAAAAGAAATGCAGTGTAGGATGTAGAGGCTTTGTGAGATGTAAGTAAATCCATCTGCTGAAGGTCTTCATTATATGCACCATAACATGCTGAGGCCATAACCACTTGTACATTGTATTATTTCTAGTATATTATTTACTCGATCTGTATACATAATACATCTGGCAACTACATTTATGTATATAGCAAGGCCATTGCCATTGTTTCTGTAGCATAATCAGCAACAAAGAAGTGCTTACAGCTGTCCTCCATTCAGCACTGCCAAGTAAAGCATTAAATAAGCCAAGAGCACATCCAGTCAAAGGAGACTAAAGAAAAATGTTATTTTTAACAAAATGCCTGACTAAAAGGGTTTTTAACTCAGACTTACAGGTTGTGACTGTGTCAGAGTCCGGAATACTAATTGGAAGCATGTTCTGTAGCTGGTTGGCTTCTCTAGAAAAAAGTTCTCTGCCCCCTGCTTTAGTCTTCATTGTTCTAGGTACTAATAAATGACCTGCACCTTTTGATCAAAGCAGACATGGCAAAACATAATAGACCAAACGTTCACTAAGATACTGTTGGGCAAGACCATTCAGTGCTTTAGAGCCTGGAATCAATAATCAAAGGTCTTTCACTGCTGCATGAATATGATGTAACTGAAAGGTCATCACGAGTTTCTACATAAACAGAAACCTTAATTCTAGCTGCCTGCAGCCTTGGTAGAAGGCTGGTCAGAATTATGTAGGAGGAAATTACTCAGCATTCGGAGTCTAATTTCTATTGTAATAATGAGAAAGTACTTCATGATTGATTTCAGTAATACCAGGTGTCATATGAATTAATTTCCAGTATCATGACCTCAGCAAGACTGGATTGATTAAACACAGGGTGATCATTTAACAGAACCTCTATTCTCATGTGTAATGGACATGTTGTATTGTCTATGCTTGAATGTATGTAACATAGTTAAAAAAAAAAAAAAAAAAAAAGTGGTACAACTATGCTACCAAATTATTGACTGAAGTAAATAATTAATATAAATTTAACATTGATGCTAGTTAACCAGATTTTTTGTATTTGATAGTATATGCCAAAATAATAATAATAATAAAATCAACCCTGCAAGTCTCAACCTTTTTGCTCATTTAAGGGCACTATGCAACCACTGTCAAGAAAGAAACATTGTTAAAAAATAAAAAGTAAAAAATAAATAAATAAGATATTGTTGCCTGAGCTGGGTTAACATAATTTCTTTTTTAAATGCCTTTTTTCTTAGATCGTTGAACATGATAATTTTTTTTAAATAAAGTTTAATTTTTCCAAGGGTAACAAGGGATAAGTTGTACCCCAGTCACTCATAAATGCCCATAACAATAAACCTCAGATTCTTCATGTGTCCAGAAAATATAACAGGTTTGCAACTAATGAAAATTCATATTACTGATTTTTCCAAAGATTTTGTATTTTATCTGTCAGCCTCTGTGAATGTATAGTTGCATGTTCGTTGTTACTGGAGAATTTGTTCTAACTAGGAAGCTTTGGGAATTTTGAGACTTTTAAGTTTTACGAGCCATGCTGTGCCAAAAGCAATCTAGTAGCCAGAGACTTTGTTCTTTAAGGATAATGAGCAAGTACTGCAAACCTGTGAAAGCTAGCACCTCACCCAATGTGTTGACCTTTTTAGAGAAAGTAAGGGAAGTGAGAAGCATTGACTTGTCATTAGCAAAGTCTCTAAGAAGCCATATTCTTCACACTTCTCTTTTGTTTTGCTTTTCATGCTTTTTTTCTTCCTACTCAAGTCTTAAAGGTCAGTGCTCATGCTGAAATGTGACTGACCAGAAAAAATCTATAACTATTCTTTAACAAACACACTGTCAGGTATGCAGGCGAGGAGGTGGAAGCAAGTGCAGATTTGTACTTGAATGAAACATGATTAATAGAGAAAAAATGTAAACTTAAACATAAAAACGTGAGCTAGGATTTCAAGGCAGAAAGACATACATGGACTAGAGAATATAACGACAACGTAACATGACAACAACAACGAAAGACAAAAGCTAGACAATGAGTGACGTGCAAGACGTGACTACTCATGCTCATTAACCAAAACGTGATACAGTTGCAAACAGTCATGTGACATGATCCGGTGAGGTGCAGTGGCTGGTGGGAAATGTAGTCATGTGCCGATTTTGGCGTAACCATAACACACACACTATATGTTCAGTACTAAGGAAGAATAGGAGTGACACACAGATACTTTGCCTCATCACGAAGCTGTGGCTTTGACTAGGCTTCACTCGTAGTATGTAAAGGACACCAGAGCTCATGATGCTAACTTTCTTCCCCTTACTGACATATAATATTATACAATAATCCAGAATACAGCCTCTATGATTAATACTGTTTTATGCATGTAATCCGTACTGGTGCCCCATTCAGATTTTGCAAATTATATGTGTATACAAATCATGCCTGTGAGGATTGCAGATTTAAAAAAGAAAAACATGTAACCATCTCCGAAAAGAAAACTTCACCATATCAATGATTATACATTTGTCTTTCGTAAATAACATTTTCTAATCCATTTATTATTAGCGTTAGGTTATGTGGAGCGTCCACAATACATGTCCCTGTAAATGAGTTGTTACTACAAAACGATTAACGTATTAGAACATTGTAGTGCGTTAATATAGACCTATGATTTGACTTGCAGCCTGAACTACTGAGAAAAGTAATCAATGCCTTCGGTCCAGTCATAATCAAGAACTCGCAGTGCAGTCATATAAAAAGTTTAAAAATGCAGTCATATAATAATTAAAAACAGTGCAGTCTTTAATAACATCCTGATTTTTCATGTATATTTTTCAGGTAGTTATTGGAATGCAGCTTCCTTCAACACGCCAACCTCCTACCTGCACTTCTCCACTTTCCGAGCTGAAACGAGTGCTGATATCTCCTTTTACTTCAAGACCTCTGCGCCTCATGGTGTCTTCCTGGAGAACCTTGGCAACACAGACTTCATCCGGCTGGAGCTGAAATGTGAGTCTCTCGATTTCACTCTGTAACACACACACACACACACACACACACACTACTAACCTCAAGCACCAGGTTGTGTGTCTCCAGGGTGGAACTGTCTTTCCTGTGTCCTCTGTAATTTTTCAAACTCATCCTTCCACCATTTATCTAAACTATACTAAAATACATAAATGTTGCCTCATCATTATTAATAACCTTAACCAGCCTTATTAAACTCTGAATGTGCTACACATATTTCACTGCTACATCATAAAATACCAAATGTAATCTGATGCTATATCATCAAACATTTCAATAAACTATTGGTTAAGAGGTGATGGTAAATGGTAAGTCTCAGGACTTTCATAAAGCTACAGCCTATCTCTATACCTCTATGCCTTTCTCATATGTTACTCTAGATAAAAGCATCTACTACACAATAAATATATTTATGATGACACCCTTTTCTAAACATGCTAATAATACTGGAGGGATCTCTGTCTGGTAGTGATAAATGATACATGAGCTTACTTGTGTGTGTGTGTGTGAATTCTGGCCAAAAATGAAAACCATGTTTGGTTTTCAAAAAAAATTTTTCTGCCAATAACAGACTTCGACATCTCAACTTTAAGAAAACATAAACACAAATATATTTCACCCAAACGACATGAAAATTTTTATTAACATTGTAAACTCTGCAAAGATCACGAGGTCGATACGGAGGAGGTTTAACAACCACGACTGCTAAAACATCTGTGGGCTGTGAATAAAGTCGGATAAAAAGATAGACATAGTTTTGATGGTCATATTTATTATTTTTGTATTTTATTTATTAGGTTACATTAAATGCAAATTAAATCAATAAAAAGTGGTGCGTTTTTACTCAGTCAGTGCACTGGCGTCTTTTAGTGGACTGGGAAAGGAATTTTTAAATGCTTCAAAATGCTAGAATTTTACTTGTGATTGAGATACATGCAAAAGAGAAAGCTGTCGACATTTCACCATGCGAAGTTTTTTCCCAGGCTGCCACACACATCAGGGTTTGCCTCTGGATATTCATCCATAACACTTTGAGGTCCACCTCTAGCGCAACACGCAATCCAATTTACAGCCAGCATGACCCTTTTATGCATGATGAGTAGTCTGGACCAACTCTAGGCCTATGTATGAGATTAGGAGTTTGTGTGTGTGTGTGTGTGTGTGTGTGTGTGAGAGAGAGACACACACTGGAGCCAGGAGATCAGTTGTGAAATTGAAGTGCTCCAGCATTTTTTGCTCTCCATTACAGCTCATCGATTTCGACCCTCTCTTTTAATCCGACCTCATGTTTTCAGTTTTTTCTAAACTTACTGTCCGAAACCGAGAGTGAAATCCCCTGAGAGTGTGAAATAAAGCAGTGCTTCTGATAAAAAAGTATTACAGTGGTGGAGAAGTTCACATCATGATTGTATGGAAGGCTGATATGAGTCTGAGATTGAGTTCGATCATATCAGCCACCCACAGTGTTTGTGCTTTGCTCAGCTGGAGTGTTTTGGAAAGGAAAGGTGTGAAGTTCTCACTGGGTCCATAAGATTGAATGTCTAAGTATAACATTTCTTTCCATTTTAAAGCGCCCATTCTCTCACCTCTCTGGTGAGCAGTCTAAACAGGCTATTAACTCCAACTACACAGTAGTAGCTTAAAGGCCTTGTGCTCAATTTAATGAGCTTTTTCCTCTGTTTTTTGACAATTTTGTTTTCTTGAATTAGAGAATCTTATTGTGGTCATCCATGAACTGGAAACCATAAATCCAGAGCTGTCATATTCACTAAGCATACTTAAAAGGATTCCAGTATTTTTAACTCGTTTCCATTGTGCTTTTATGTTTACATCCTTTTCTGCAAATATGAAGTGTGTGACATTGCTAGTGCAGTTACAATGGCATTTACTGGAAGGAATCTCAGAAGTAATGGATAACAGTCAGATTTTGCTGTTAGCTCCTAAAAACAAAAGAGCAAGAGCTTCATTTCTTACTATTTGTAGTGACAATGTCATATGAATGAGAAATCCAGAGTAGCAGTAGTGAAGACAGTAAGGGTTGGACTCAAATTTCCAGAATGCAGTTCAGCTGTACGATCCGAGTTATGGCAGAGACTCAGCTCGGCTAGTTAGCAATCTACAAGACGATAACAAAGTATGATAATACTGACCATGGTATTAGCATGAAAGATGATTTGTTAGTTTACCTTCTCATCAGTGCTTAAAATATTCAACATTTAAAAAAAAATTCTAAATAATGTTTTTTTTTGTTTGTTTGTTTTTAATACACTTATTCTCCTAAATATTGAAAAGCACATCACTGGGTTTGGACTTCCTGATTTTAGTTCCTGGTTCCAAGAGTACGTGTCTTTGTGGAGTCTTGCCAAACCTAGAGTTCAGAATTTTTGTTACTCTACCTGAGATTACTGTGTTCCTGACCTCAATTGCGATTTTTTTGGATAATGCTTGAGTTTTGTTGCTTGAGTTCATTACCAGGGGACAGGGTGCTGGCACACACATTGTTTTCCCATTCATAATCCAAGATGAAAAGCCAAAATGAAACAAAAACAGTGACTAGGACGAGTGTTTCGTATCTCAGCTTTGGCTGACTGTGAAGGCAGCAAATTTAATTTACAATTTTGCAAGGATCAGTGTTGAGGATGGAAGAGGTGAATGCAGGCCTTCTCGTTTCTCTTTCAAAACCTCCTTTCACACACACACACACACACACACACACACAGACAAAGCATGACATCAAGAATTAATCATATTCTATTATAATCTGTTGTAAAATCATAGATTAAGGGTGGGATTATGGGATTGTTCCCATAGATACAAAGGTTGTATTTTACTGCCTTCATTTTAGACTAATGTATATTAATGTCACCTCAGAACTCCAGTCCTTGAGCCACACTGCCTTTACAGTTTCACGTTTCCCCTGCCACTGATTCAACTGCTTCAACTAATAAAAGGTTTGATAATGAGCCAATGAGCTGAATATGGTTAAACTTATACTTGCAGGACAGTGGGGACTGAGAATTAGAGTTGAAAAACCCCTGTGTTAGAAGACACTTGTCCTAATGCTTTTTTCTGAATAGGACTATATTTATAAATCATTCTCAGCACAGGTCTAATTTGAATATGTGCAAACCCCAATATCTATATTGACCAGATATAGAGTGACATTGCAATAATATATATTTTTTAAAATTCTTTATTAATCTTATACCATAGCACTTTCTAGTGTTGGCTACAGGGCAAATCCTGGGTTTATACTGTATTAATGCACACATTCAAATACATCATATCGTTTCTATAGTAACAACTCATTCACAGGGACTTGTATGGTGGACGTTCACAAAAATCAAAGCCTAATAATAAAAGGATTAAAAGATGTACAAACATATATTTGTTGATCATGAAGTTTTCTATAATGAGATGTTTGTTCAACATTTATAGAAGAGTCTCCACTGATGGCACTTTTTCAGTAACAGTCAGTAAGTTTTCAGGACAGAAGGCTTAACACTTTTATATTCGAGACAGAGAAAAAAGAGAGAGGTTGGTGAGTGAAAGACGTAGCCTGTTTATTCAGGCGCCCTAATGGTATAGACGCCAGTCTGACTATTGTGCAAAAATAGCTTTCGTATAAAGAAAAACAGTAATGAAGTGATCAAGAAAAGAAGCATGAAATTTGAGCTTTCTCTGTCTCATTGTTGTGGAGCATGCAATGACTGTACAGATGATTTTGCTACATGTCTGTCTGTCTAAACTTAATTACTGAATAAGTAAAAAAAAGGAACATTGCCCTATTTTAAGGTAAATTATAACTTAAAATAACTTAACTTAAAAATTCTCTGTTTAAATATAAACAGAGAAAAGTACATGTATCATTCATTTATTATCGAAACTTTGTAATCATTGGCAAATCACTGTAGTATAAATGGAATAAAACACTTCAGGGACATGCTGAATGTTTTAGGAAAATAATCTACTTCAACACTGTAACAGTAACACTGCTTCATGTCAGGTAGCATCACATTACCCCTTGGTTATTATTTTTCTATAACAGCATGCCCCCCATATGTTTCAGGGTTTCTTGTTCTTAGTTTACTTGCTAGCTCAGATTAATTTAGATTCATCGAAATATACTGTATATAGATGATTATATTTCCATGATTCATGGTTCTCTTCTAGATTTATCCTGAATCAGCGATCAAATCCAAATTTGGGTCTTGGGCTGTGTTTGTATTTTTGACACTCTTCTAGTCCTAATGTGATGAATGAAGTGCACTACACTTAGTCTACACTGACCACTTTACTTATCTCACTTATATAGTACCTTCTGCATATCGACTGCTCGTCCTCTGCTTCGTCTTTACCTCCCTTTCTGTTCTCCCTGTTTGCACAGACCCACAGAGCTCAGACACACCGTGTTACATTTATTCTTGCAGAGTTACAAATGGCTAACCAGCGCCCCCTACATGCAGCTGCTGAAAGTTTTCACAAGAACATATCACAATGAGAAAGAAACAAGGGTTTGATTGATTCTGGACAGACACCATGACACTGGATCTGTAATGTGAAGCATGAGCTGGGCCGACATTGGCTTTTTTTTTTTTTTAGAGAGAGAGCAGAAAGGCTTGGTGCTTTTCAGCTTACTGCAGCAGACATTCACTTTTCCATGTCACTTTGTTTCTTCCTCATGTTACTCTCAGTGACTATGATGATAAAATCTCCAACGAGACACTCTAGTTTAGCTTTGGCCTTTTAACTGCTATCTGACTGTTATGACCAACAACACGTGTGCTTCAGACAGTGATTAACTTTTCCCTTTCCAGAAAGACATTACATTTCACTTTATATACTATAGCATAAGCATATAGAATGTGTGCATGGTGAAATGGTGTCAACGTTAGTCAAGAGATACAGTAAGTCTGATATTAGAGAGGAAAAGAACGCAAAAGGCTTCTTAGTTTGCATACTTCCTATTGCTCTTGACAAGTCATCATTGCTGATTCTTGAACACAAGCAGCTGTGTATAAGCAATTACTTTGGAACAGCAACCAATTACTGAAAGATTTCCTGCACCACTTTCCATCCTGATGGCATTCAATTAAACTCTAACTTCCACTCCCGGAGTTAATCGTATTAGCCGATCTCCAGAGTCGAGTACACACTGAAACAGAGCAAACAGTATTTAACCTCGTGCAAGAGTCGGTAGAGACATCGTATTTCAGCAGATGAGGTTAGAAACAGGAGATATCCGTAGCTGTATTGTGTGATGTATCCTGTGTCAGTATCATACATTAGATGCTTTTTTTCATGGCAGTTTACTGGGAAGTGGGTTCAGCTTGCTTTGTCAATCATCTATAATATGCATAATATATTTTGCCTATTCACACAGCTAAGACAAACGCATGCGACTGAAGATTGAATGTATTTATGTAATTAACAGTGGTATATGAATACATTTAATTCAAATTGGCAGTCCTTTTTTTTTTTTGTGTTTTGTTTTTTTTCTTTTACCATACTGTTTTTTGTGAAATTCCATCATCACATCATCAGTACTACTCTTCACTTGAGCTAATATCACACAAGAAAAATGGTCTTAAATTCAAGCTCAAAATCTTGCGTAAATAAGACACGCCTCTTTTTAAGGGAAACTCCGCCCCACAGCAGCAAATCTTGTGAAACTATCTGATAGCATTTAATTCCATAGTTTTGTCTGAGGTCTCAGTACCAATGTCCACAAATTCAGTGTTGATCTTCAATATGTGTGCGTAGGTCAACTCAGTCTTATATGCGTATATTATTACATGATATACATGTATAACAAGCAGCTGTAAAAAACTTACATTTTTTAAAATCCAGTTTTAGGCACTATTGTCAGAGTTACTATTAATCAAAATTAATCAACACCTCTTGACCAATCAGAATCAGGCTTTCAACAGTGCTGTGGTATAAGTAAGGAATAACACATGACATTTGATTACTTCCATCGAATAAGTCCCTGTGTACGAGATGCCTATAGAAACAATAACATATTAGAATAAGTGCATTAATATTAACCTATCATTCATGTCAGAGCCGGAACTACTTTCTGAGACTTGCTGATATACAAAATAATGCTGACCTATCAGATTTGAGCATTCAACCGTGCTGTGATATAAAAAAGACTAATAGTTATTTTAGGGCAACATTATTACACCTCTTTCAGTTTTATTCATTAAACTGTGACTGTGTGTTTTCTTGTTTCTCTCCAGCGCCCAATGTCGTTACCTTCTCCTTCGATGTGGGGAACGGACCAGTGGAGCTGAATGTTCACTCATCAACACCACTAAACGACGACCAGTGGCATCGAGTCAGTGCCGAGAGAAACGTCAAAGAGGCCGTGCTTCAGCTGGATCAGCAATACAGACAGGTTCGAGCTGCACCTGCACAGGGACACACACGCCTGGAGCTCTACAGCCAGCTGTATGTGGGTAAGAAGCTCACACACACACACACACACACACACACATACAGTACAGTATATGTATATCAGCTCATATGGCCACAGGGGCTGTTTGCATTAGTGCTCAGATTAAACAGCAACCGCTGGAGTAAAATAAACCTGTTTGCTTGGTAGAAAGGTTGCCACCTTAATTTAAATGCTGGTTTCTCTAGCTCACTGAAGCAGTCATAACCGAGAAAAATGGGCTGAAAATAATAGATTAAAATAGTTTCAAAGTCCCATTATGGCCGTGAATGTATGAACGCCAGTTCGCACAAGGTAATTATCCTTGAAAATGAATGGCTTTGGCTTTTTCTTGTGCTGTTTTGTTCCTCGGTTCATTCAGCACATTAAGCAAGTGGAGTAGACTCTCTCATCTCTAGAAGGTTAGTGCTGTAAAACCCTAAACAAAAATGGTGGAGGGGGCGACTTTTATAGCTCTTTTAGAGTTTCACTGATTATAATGAAATTCATAAATAACTGCTTCACTCACAGTTCACTTTTATAGCTACGAACATTAAACGCAGTGAGATATCCAGCACTGATTAGCTCCTGTATCACTGCCTCATTTTTATGCAACTGTGTCTTCAAGCATTTTGGTCTATAAGCACCTGAAAATGTAATTTTTCCCAGAGTCCACTGGCAGGAAGTTAATGTCATTATTAAAAATGCTGCACTCTCTGTGTAATGAGCTTCAGAAACTACATTAATGCAAAAGTTGCTGAAATTCATGTCTGAGATGTAACATAAACTCTAGATTAGTTTTGGACCTGTGTTATCTGGTAAATGTGTCTTTTGGGAAATATTATGATATTCACTGCCTGGATTTTCTCTCTAGCCACTGAGTGTTTGTGCCACATTTACATGTACATCACTGGGGAAAACAATGGACCAAGCGCAAATTGGCAAATATTAAGCTTTTAATGGTCTTAAGAACAAATCATTGGTCAGAAAAGGAGCAAGAATTAAACAAATTTGCTCATTTACTTTAGCTGCAGTGAACTGTTTGGGGAAAAGCTAGAAACAGGGAAATTCACTTATATAGTCTTCTTGTACGCAAAGGTAAAATCATGATAATGATTAAAATGTTTGATGTAAAATTCAAACTAACACGTGTCTGGGTGTAGTAAATTTTCCAAAAATATCTTCTCAGATGTTTTTCTCTTAAAAGATTAGTCATTATGTGGTTATCTGCCACACCAGATGCAGCGCATCAAGGGCCACAAGGCTTAAACATTTAAAGAAATCAAAGGGAAAAGCTCCCCCATACTAAGTTCCTTTATCTATTTGTGTAATTCTTGCTAATGTCATGACCAATGATTTGTTGTTAAGACCATTAAAACCTTAATATTTTGCCATGTTTGGCTTGGCCCATTTTTTTGCCCAGGAGTATAGTCATTCATTAATAAAGCAGCTCATTTTCTATTTCATCTGCACTTTCAGTGGTTTATTCTGTATTCACCATTCATCTCGTGACTTTATGAAAAATGTAACGTTTCTTTCTCACACATAGCATCACTCATTTTGCATTAGAATTAAAATAGACCTGTATTGCAAGCCTTTTGATTTAACATCAGCATGTTCATGTCTTTGATCAATAGACATTTTTAATTAAGAGTTTATTCTTCATTATACCACAGCACTTTTGAATTCTCAGATCAGATTGGACAGAATGTGTTGTTTAATGTTGAGAGTACTTCCAGCTGTGATTCAAATCAGTTTTATGTTAATGCGCTCATTATAATATGTTATCATTTCTAATACTAACAGCTCATTCACAGGGACTTGTATGGTGGACAGATCACATAATCTAAAACTAATAATAAAAAACTGATTAAATGCATGATATTATTTAACAAAGAAAAACATATAATCATAGTTAACATTCAGGGAAGGAGTCTCCAGTGACAGAGAATTTTGCGTTTTCCGTTTTTTTTTTTTTTGTCTTATTAATTTCAACAGAGAGAAAAAATGTCTCATGAACTCACGAACATTCTATAACATTAAATGCAACTATAAATGGCTAAAAAGTACAATACAATAAGTCATTCATTCATATTTTTTTTAATCAAATAATTGTCAAATTGCTGTGGTGTAAGAAGAATTAAATACTTTGAGATGTGCTGTTATAGGAAAATAATTAACTCTGTGGTGGTAACAGTAACTCTGATTTAAATTGGGCCGCATCACACCACATCATCATTGATTATTTTCCTAGAGCACCACACCCCAAGAGCATGCTTGTTTCTTATTCATATTTTTGTGGTGGTTTTTATTTTTCTGTTCTGTTCCTGCATGTGTTGTGCTTCTCGCACGCTGACGCCACTCTCCAGGAAAACTAGCATCTTGGACTTGTCAGGACAGTAGGTAACATTTCTGTGAAATTCTGGTACAAACAGATAAATCATATGGTACCCTGATAGGACAAGAGAGTTTCAGATATACTGCGCAAAAAGCACAGAGTAATGCTATCGATATGGTCTGCAGAACTCCGTAATGTTATTTATATTAAGGTAGCATTGGTAATCAGGCAAGTGTGAGATTGAGATCAAGTAAAAGAGCTGTAAAAAAAAAAAAAAAAAAGTGTAGGGCTTGAAAGACAAGCTAAAGAGACACCAATGACAGAGTCCAATGTTAAAATGATTGGTGCTAGAAGAACGTCAAGGATTGAGTACAAATTTTCAAATGATTAGTGCTAGCATTGTAATTTAAAAGAAGTGCAAATCCAGAAAACACTGAAAAGCTGCAGAAAGAGTTCCCATAACCTGGTATTATTCAGCAGTGGTGAGCAGGAGCTGGATTTATTCAGGTAATAATCAGTTCAGACCAAAAGAGGTCCTGTAGAAGTGAAGCTTGTATCATGTATCCAGTATTCTCATTTATTACAGCTATCGAATTCTGGATTCTGATTGGTCAGAAGGTGTTGATTAACTTTTTGCAATAGCAGTGTTAACGGCAATTCTGGCTGCAAGACAAATCACAGGTTCATATTAATGCATTTGTTTTAATGTTTCTATAGTAACAGCTAATTCTCATGGACTCCTATGGTAGAAGCACCACATTAACGGATTATAAAAGTGTAATTGTTGATATAGTGATATATTCTGTGAGAAGATGTTTAGTTTGTTGCATTTGTGGAAGGAGTTTCCAGTGTCAGTGCTTTGTAGCTTTGTAACACCCAAAGATAAGGCTGTAATGTTAATTTTTCCACCACTGTAAAGTCTTCAGGACAGTGGACTCTGGTTTCTCAGTAACATGACAAACTGCATTTTTGGTATTTATTGTCTTAAAGCGAAAGAAACAAAGAGGCTAGCAAGGAAATAGCTACTTACAGCTGCTATAACATAAGTGATAACTTGTTTCTTGGATGTCCCTCAACCTTAAATGTAATTATAAATGGATGAAAAAAATGATATGCTGGTCATTAAGAGATTTTTAAAAAATGGTGTTAGCAAATTTTTGTGGTATAAGAGGAATAAAACACTTCAGGACGTGCTGTTATAGGAAATGAATCAACTTTATGTTGGCAACAGTAACTTCATCCTCGTCCTTGAGCACAGCCTGAAATGATTTTATTCCTCACTTAAATGACTGAATTCTACAGCAAAGCGTCTCCCACACCCACCCACACACACACACACACATAAAAGCACACAGAGGAATTAATCTACTGCCATGTCAACTGCTAATTGAAGTGTGTGTTAAACAATGTGAAGTGAAAATTTCTGTCTCTAATGAAAGTCTGATAAGAGTGACAGAATTTCATAAAAAGAACTGCTTCATCTCTCACTTGGCATCTGATTCCCCTCATGTCTCTGTCTTTGCTTTATTATTTATTAAAGATGACTGTGTCATGGCCGGTCATGTCAAGTCAACAGTTATAAAGTAGCTGTTTCCTATAATGACAGAAAACTGTATAGAGGACAATGCTTTAAAGTTATTTAAGTCTCATTCTCCAGGATTTATGGTATGAAATCACTTGAGTCTTATTTCAAGTTTTTCTTAGATATAGAGATTTCCTATTTCAACATTGAGCTTCTTTAATGTTCACCATTAGACTTTTAATTTAATTAAACAGGATGATTATCCTAAGGCTTTGTATGTGATGAATCTTATACAGCAATCTAATGAAGTTTTTAGATTAAAAATCTCTATTTTGCATTGATACTGTAGGTGCAGCAGGAGGACAGAGAGGCTTCCTCGGATGCATCCGTTCCCTGAAGATGAACGGCGTGACCCTAGACCTGGAAGAAAGAGCAAAGGTCACTCCTGGAGTTAAACCCGGATGTTCAGGTCATTGCACCAGTTTCGGGATGTACTGCCGCAACGGAGGGAAGTGTGTAGAGAAATACAACGGCTACTCGTGTGACTGCAGCAACACGGCTTATGACGGACCCTTCTGCACTAAAGGCGAGCGATTAGCATTCAATATAATTTCATTATTATATCATAAATACTCTTGCTCTGATCAGTTTCTACAGTGCAGCTGATTTCTCAGATCTGACTGGTCAGAAGGTTGATTAGATCTGACAGTAGTTTCAGCTTAAAGGCAAATCACAGGTAGCTTGGTCTAATATGTTATCATCTCTATAGTAACAGCTAATTCACAAGGATTTGTATGGCAGACATGCCACATAATCCAAGAAGGGATTTAACAATGAAATGTATAATCATTAATGTGGTGGAGTTTTCTGCAAGGTGACATTTATTTAATATCTATTGAAGGAGTGAACAGTGAACAGTAAGTTTTCCACCATTGGAAAGTCTTTAGGACAGTTTTCTAGTTTCTCGCTAAAATGACAAGCTGGGTTTTTTTTTCTCTTATTAAGTTCATGAAAAAGAAAAAAATAGAGGCAGGTAAAGGAACAACTGTTTATAACTGTTATTGCATAAATGATAACTGGACAACAGAACATCTAACTTGTCTCACAGATATTCCACAACATTAAATGTAAGTATAGACAGATAAAAAGTATGATTTGTCTGTCTTTTATTTTTAAACAAATTCATTGTTGACAAATTGCTGTGGTATAAGAAGAATAAAACACTTCATGATGTGCTTCACATCAGGCAGCATTACACCACCCTATTATTGATTATTTTTGTAATACAGCATGCCTAGTTTGGGTTTATTCCATAGATATTATAATATATGCAATATACAGTATGTCAGAGAGAGGATATGGAGTATGGAAGTGTGTAGAATGAACTGATAAACTTAACCTGTACACTACACTCACTACCTCTTACTTGAATATGGTTATTACTTCATACACTTAAATAAGCCTCTTGTGGGTCCCTGGAGGACTAGTGGTTAGGCCACAGTGCTCTCACAGCTGCAGCGCGGGTTCGATTCCCGGCCAGGGAGCTAACCCCAGCCCCTGGGGTTGCATGCAGCAGTGCGCTCTCAGTGCTGGTCCCAAGCCCGGATAAATATTGGGGAGGGTTGTATCAGGAAGGGCATTCGACGTAAAAACTGTGCCAAATCAAATACAAAGAACCAATGATCCGCTGTGGCAATCCCTAATGGAAGCAGCCGAAAGAAGAACAAGAACAACTTAAATGAGCCTCATAGACAGTTGTGTTTATTGAGTTTCAATTCATTGCTTTCCATTGCAAATCAGTTACTTTGGTTTATTTTTCAGCTCTATGCTTCTATCCAGCCTGATTCCCATATGAGTAGCTTGTAACAGCAATGACTAAACACACATTTCCATTTCATACGTATTTACTTACTCATCCCACCATGTGTATAAGTGTCAATAATGAATTCTCAGTCATTTCTGATTTTTCTAATGCATGGTTTCTTTGTTCTTGTTTATTTCTTTTGTTTTTTTTTTGTTTCTGTGATATTGTGGTATGTGTAGTAGATTTTATATATATATATATATTTACATATATAGATATAGATAGATAGAAAGAGAGATAGAGAGAGAGAAAGAAAGAATTTTATTTATTAATGATTGGCTTTATAGTTTATAGCTCTATATATGGAAAGGTCACCTACACGCAGCATTTTACTTTAATTCTCATGATCTCACATGATTTCCCACGATCCTTTTCATTCTACCTCAAATGCAACAGCTTGTGCATAATTTGTGATTTTACTGCTCCTGCAATAGGCATATATATATAAATAAATATATATATATATATATATATTACTCAGCTAAACAATCCACATGAGCAATTTTCCACTCTCGTACTTGTCTTCAATAGTCAATAAGACAAAGTACTGTGTTTACAGCTTCTAAGAAGCATACAAATAATGGCAACCATTTTGTCATGCCTGCATCTGTAAGTCTTAAAGTTGCAGACAATAACCATTTCCCATGATCCTCAGCCTGCAGTCACACTCAGTTACAAGAGGGGGGAAGTTCCAGATAGAACTGAGTTTGTCTCTAACAGAGCATGCTGTGTGTTTGTGTTGCAGATGTGGGAGCTTACTTTGAGGCAGGAACACTGGTCCGCTATAACCTGATGCCAGAGGTGACGTCCTCGGTGTCCAGCATGGATGGAAAGGATTTCGCCCAATCTCTGAACACAGACATGAACCTGACCCGAGAGGTTGTGACCTTCAGCTTTAGCACGTCCAGCACTCCCAGCATCCTCCTGTACATCAGCTCAAGGATCCATGACTACATGGCTGTGGTGCTGCGACGCAATGGTACGTATGGTCCTCAAACAGACTAAATAATTTACTAGTTCTCAACATTTTAAAAATATTTTCTTCAACTCTGGGCTTTTCACTAAATGGCCTGAGATTGAATGCCTCTGTGTAATGATTTCCTCTGAGTGTCTTAGCAGTTTATCACTTTAGTGTGCAAAACAAAGCAGTGCTTTTAGAAAGCATCTCAGTTTAACCAATGCAGCTAAGAAATGTTTAATGGCTTTCTGTCACACTCACTCGTATCGACTTAGACACAGTTGAACACACACATGCATACAGAAATAATTCAGTCTGAGGTTTTAACGTCAGTGCAGTGTGTGTGTATGTGTGTGTGTGTGTCAAAGTGGCACTGTAAGAATTAAGAGAAGAGAGTTCACACTTAATCCTCTCCAAATAAAAAGTCTCTCTCTCTCTCTCTCTCTCTCTCTCTCAGGTTCCCTACAGCTGCGTTATAACATCGGGGGTCTGCTCGAGCCCTTCACCGTCGATCTGGATCAGCGCAATTTGGCCAACGGACAGCCACACAGTGTCAACATCACAAGAATAGAAAGAGAAATCCACGTCCAAGTGAGAGCCGCCATCACACACACAACCATCACACCCTCACCTTCCAATATTCTTTGACGTTAACACTCAGGTTTTATTTTCAGTTGGACATGTAGTGTCTCTGGCACTCACTGTAATACACTGATCTCCTGAGAGTGTGTATCGATCGATAAGCAGTGCAGAGCAGTGAGAGCTGATGAGGTGATGAGGTCAAGGTGTGAAGCAGCATCAAAGGTGTAGTCTGGATTAGAGTGTGTGTGTGTGTGTCCTTGAGCTGTGTTGTTTTCTGTACTTAGTAGTAGTACATACAGTAATGGTCTGTGCTAATGTCAATAAATATGAAATCTTAATCAGTGTTGATCTAAACTAGTTTACATGAATTTTTTTAGAATAAATTCTCTTGGGGTTGTCATTTTCTTGTTAGTTCAAGTTGTTTTTAAAGTATCTCTTAACTCGCTGTAGAGAAACTGTTCTCTTTCTTGTTGTATTTGAGTCTTGATGAAAGAGATGAGCGGCCCTGAGAACATTAAACACTTTACCCACTTTTACTTTCTCACTTCTCTCTCTCACTGCTCATTGCTTGCTTTACCCCTGAATTTATCCTTTATTCTCAGAGGAATTCCCTCAGTGAGGCGAATCGTAACTCTCTATTAGTCACCAGAAGATTGCGAGGTCAAATCCCTGCACTTTCCATCTGCCCCTGTGGGCTTTTAGACCTTAATTATTAATCATTAACAATAATCAGGCTTCCTCACTTAATCCATCGCCTTGAGGATAAATAAAGTTAATACAATTTTTAAATGTAATTCAATTTTTTTGAAAAAATCTGTCCTTCATGTTCCACAAGGCCAAGTTGGAGCTTATTTGCAGCTCATTAGCAGGCTATGTGGCTCTCAGAGAGTTTGGAGCCTTGGGGAAGCTTTTCACAGCAGCGTTTCTCTCAGAGTCTGCCATTAACTCCTTCTGATAAAGGTAAAGAAGCTCAAAGCTATTTAATGTTGTCACATTAAAACGTCCTGAATCTTCCACTCCGAGCTCCTCATCAGCAGAGTCCTTAGAGATGAGCTACAAATTCAGGAAACACTGAGGACAATTTACCTAGCATACTTTGGTGGAATAAACAGCTTCACGGTTATCAATCTCGAGCGAATGTGAAGGACAGCGGTGCAGTCAGAGTGTACTTTAAGCACAGTTCCACCAGGTGGAGATTGAGAGCTGATCCTAACAGCAAACTCTCTGAATCTGTGCGAGTCAGACACATTTATAATAAATAATAATAATAACACATATTTTATTAAGCTATTTTATGAGCAGGCACATTTGAACACAGTCCAAAAGTTACATCAATATTTACATGGGGAAACTTATGAATATTTTAGGGTTGTTTTTCACCATGCTGTTGTGCACAGTTTCAGTATTAAATTCTCACTGTGTGTGTTTCACTGAATTCTGAGTATGGTCCACAATCTCTGTAACATTGTGCTTTTCTCTGTTTCTTGTTGCACTCCATGTATTAAAGGTGAATAAACTTTCTCTGAGAACATGATCATGTCCCTTCAAAAACTTTTATTAATGTGCTGAATGTGTTTTCATTTTCTGATGATGTCATGATGATATTTTATTTGCAGTGTGGTCTAAGCAGTAAAGATAGGTTGTATTCTTGTCAAATATCCATGCCAATATCTGCATTCGTCTTTATGCTATAATAGAAAGCCTCAGTTCTTTTAAGTGTGTGCGATTTTTAATTTTACAAATTGCTTACTTTGGACTGGAGTATTTTTCAGATTGTCCAGTTATCACTGTTCAGATAAAAGAAAGATATTCTGAGCATATTTTCTTTGTGTGTGTGTGTGTGTGTGTGTGTGTGTGTGTGTGTGTGTGTGTGTGTGTGTCTTTCCCATAGCTGGACCACTATCCTTCGGTCAGCTACACTCTGCCTGAAGCCTCAGACACTCAGTTCAACCTGGTCAAGACTCTCTTCCTAGGAAAAGTCTTCGGTAAGCCCCGTCCTCAGCACTATCACTCTTTCTGCACGATCACTTATTTCTGCAGCAGGATGATGTCATTCTTTACTAACATAAGCCCCAAATAATGGGTCCTAATTGATAGAAAGTGGGAAGGGTGATAACGGATAACACATAGGACTCTTTAATTGAGGCAAGATAATAATTACCACTGAGTTAGGATCAGAATTATATGAGTGTTGAATGAACAGGATATTCAGACATATGTTTCATGTCACATTCAATGATTTCTTAGGGAAAAAAAATAATAAGGATCATCTGAGTACAATTTAGTGTTAATAACTAATAAAATAATAGTACTTGTTAGTAGTGAATATTGTAGATGGGTTACTGGGTTAATGCCATCAGCTTCTTAGATTTACAGTGTAATAGTTAATAGACTAGTTGTGGAATGGGTGATTCCACAATTGGTCCATTCAACCCCAACCATAATTCTTAAAAATTAAAATGTTTTTTTTTTTTTTTAATTATTTTTTCAACATAGATTCTACAAAAATATTAATTTCACCATTCCAAAAAATGTATTTCTCACTGTTTTTTTTTTTTTTACAAAAGAAATTTGCTCTCAACTGTGTTACAGAATGATTTTTTTTTATCTAGCATTCATTCTTTTATCTAACATTTTATATAGCATAGCATTCAGAATTCTAATAATTTACTTTTTTTTATTTCATTCAATAATTTACTTTCAGTCTATAATTTGGGTAACTTTATTGTACAGGGTTTCAAAGTAAACTCATCAGTCCATATCACAATATCATTGAAAATTAAAAAAAAAATTAAAAAGAGAGAGAGAGAGAGAGAGAGAGAGAGAGAGAGAGAGAACTTTTCTTTTTCCCATGGTCTTCAATAATTTAGACATTTTCCAAATATTTTATAGAAGGGAATGTGCTCAGTTTTAGAGGGTTGAGTAAATGTTACATTATTTTTTCATAATCTATAAAGGATGATTCATGGAAAAAGATATTTCAGACATGAGATGTTAATGATTTACACATTAATGCAAAAATCATATGCTTCATGAAGCATTTTAATGATTATATTTGAAGGTAAAGTGTAGTTTGGTGGAACAGGCAGTTTTATTGTTTTAAGTCATTTACTGAAACATGCACACAGGTTGTTGTGAAGGAAACTATCTTTATTCAAAATGTTTTCAATTTTACTTTTACATTACGTATTTGTAAATGTAATATCAGTGGGACAATAATGGCATTGAAACACAAACATGTACTATCCTATCATGATATCTTCCACTTGCTATCACATTTGTATAGATCTTTCTTTTGCAGCGGATATTATATGAGACATTTTTATCATGAGGTGCTTTTTGCCGAAGGAATTTGCATTTTATCTGAAAAGGCTCTACATCTCATATTTGCCCAGATTTAATCACTTCTTGTTGTAATACATTATGTTTGCCACTAGATGATGTTAGGACACTGCTGTGTGCTCATATCCACTTGGGCTGGCTTTCATACCTCAGCACTTCATGCTTTTGTTGGTGATGAGATTTATTGTTTCCTAATTCATTATCCTACACATGATATGATATGAAGCATTATATACAAAATCCATATGTGAGTTCAGGATTGCATATAGTAATTCAATGTTGTGTAAAATATGTAACATAATCATATTATAATATATATTATAATATTTACTTTAGGGATGAAATTTATACTGATACAAGTAATAAAAGGGGATTTTATTGATACTTGTCTTTGAGACAACTATTAAAATATATATGTTTAAAAAGAACACTTACAAACAGAGACCTATTATGTGCATGCTGTAGAATGGTATTATTAATGGTATAATTGCAAATTTAATTACAGTCAACTTCAGAATTATTGGCATCCTGCAGAAGAATAGGGGAAAATTATTGTATATTCTAAATATTATACACAGTGATTCATGTTTTTTTTTTTAAATATCTGTGTAATCCAACACTATGTGGAAAGCCAAAGAGTTTTTAATGCAAAAGAGGCAGATGGTTGTTAACCTGCACAAGTTCAGTAATTAATGTAAAAAAAATATATATAATAATAATAAATAAATAAATAAAAATACAGGAGCAGTATAAAATGACATTTAGCACAATTAGGGCCCTAATACAAAGTATTTGTGGTAATATTAACACATTGCCAATGTATGAACACATTCCCAACTATGCTTGATGTTACACGAAGACATTCAGTGCTGTTATACTCTACATGGAAAGTTTAACTTACAACTTATTTGTAGATCTGTCAATAATTTTAATCAGTAATCAAGTGTTTTGCCAAAAACTCGAGAAATTGTTTAATGTAAGCTCAAAATACCACTGTTTTATCCTTTTAATATATTTACTTCTGCTCATTTTATCACAAGGTACTAGCAATCCTTTATTTTATTTATTAGTAATATTCCACAACACTGTTGAACTCTTGAATCTTATTGGTGAGAAGGTGTTGATTAGTTTTCTATAACAGCAGCTGTGACATATATATTAGTGTACCTGTTCTAATATATTATTGTTTCCATAGTAACAGGTATTTCAACGAGTCTTGTATGATGAACACTGCACATAATCTAAAAATATTAATAATAAGATTTTAGAAACCTGTTGTTATTAAACAAAGATCATTGATATGGTGAAGTTTTCAGTAAGGAGACGTTTATTTAACATTGATGGAAGGAGTCTCTAGTGTCAGCACTCTGAAACATTTTGAAACACTTTGAGGTCAGAGTTGATTTTAGGTTTTGCACAGGTTTTGCATTTTGCAGTTTCTCAGTAACACGAAAAGCTGCGTTTTTTTTTTTTTTTTTTTTTGGTCATATTAACTCAGTGTTTCAATAGGGGTCGCAGCACCACTTGGTTTTGTTTTGCATACCTGTCTTCTGGATTTTCTAGATTAGTAAATACTTTCAGAGTTTTTGATATGAGACCAGCCCATGACAACAATCATGACGACGACAATCAGAACATTTTAAAACAGAGAAATAGAGCTCCTCATTGTGTTTAACATCTCTGTGCATGAAATCCCTAAACATTTTATACAATTCAACTTAAACGCTTGAAGGACTGGGATATTTTGGCTCTGGCATGCCATCTAGTGAATGTTGCTTTGAAATCTTCCAGGTGTACATAAGACACATAAAATATGTAGCAAGTATGTGAATAAAGCTGCTCACTGTCACACTCATTGTCGCTACTTGAACACACACATGCAAAATCATGGGTCAAGTATAAACCGGTCTGCGTTGGGCCACATCACACCACCCCGGCGTGGATTATTTGCCTACAGTATAACAACAGATCACTCACACGAGACTGGTAGAGCAGTGCAGGGAGTATTCATTTTTTAGTCACTTATTTTACATGTTAGTATGTTACTAGCTTAATAAAATGCTTAAATGTTACAGTAGTTCAAGTCTAGGGGTCACAGAAAATTCATAACATCCATTTGGCATCATTTGTCCAAAAAGAAAAAGAAAGAAGGCTGGTAAGGGAATGACTGTTTATTGCTACTATAGCATGATAACAGGAACTAGCTTGCAGGTATAACACCATGTCCCCTCATTTTTTATTTTTTTTTTACAAATTCTAACATGAATTACATGTAGATTCACACTCTGTTAATTAATTAATTTATTTATTAAATATTTCTCTATCTATTTATTTATTTACCCTGTTCAGGGTCTTGTAGATTCCGGTTAGCAGGATATTGATGCCTTTTAGCAAACAAAATCTGGAGATGATTTCATGGGACTAATAAAATTCCATGCACATAAAACCTGTGTAGCAGCTCACAGGAAGGAAAGTGTGTGTGATTTATAACTCTTGGACCTTTCCATAAAGTTTATGTGCTGTAGTTTATGCAGAGAGCGGAAAGGACTCATCACCCATTCCACGCTCATACAGAGAGGTGATAAGGTAGATGATTCATTTAAGCCCTCTGCAGTGAAGAAGTCATCAATAGATTTATAGTTATTCTGGTCCACTGACTGTGTGTGTGTGTGTGTGTGTGTGTGTGTGTGTCTATGTCGGTGTGTGTCCTGATTAATATAAAATTGTTTGCTGACAAAAATGTAATACTCTATTGTGCTCTGAGTCTGTAAAGATAATTGGGAAGGGAGCTGCTTGTCCTTTTGTGTTTTTTCTTTTTCTGTCTTTGGACTTGACAATTCTGTGGTGCAACAGAATAGCATTCGCCCTATCATTGGAAGAATCGTCACAAGTTCAATTCCTGATGATGCCAAAGAGAGAGTTGTCATAGTCTCTTCCCTACGTCAATCACGGGGACATTGGTGTCCGTATGTGGAAGAGGGCAGATAGCACTTTCATCCGAGTGTGTTATACTGCCCTGTGACGCAATTGAAAAGGGAAGCATGTGATAGCCACACGGTTCCTCGGTTGGTGACTGTTGTGTCATGGGGATAGCCGGCTGGTGGGTGGGAATTGGCAGGTGACCAAATTGTGGAGAAATATCCAAAAAAAAGTTTTTAAAGGAAATAGTACCTTCATCCATCTCTGAACTGAATGCCTGAAAACTGATCCAAAGTGATCCAAATCATCTCCTAAGATCATCTAACATGAAAACCATAAACCCTTCTGTCCTGAAGATGTTCCTGTGTGAAAACATACATTTACATCTTTACACCTGACTGTTAAGTGCTGACACTGAAGACTCCTTCCAAGAAATGTTAAATAATTGTTTCCTGATAGAATCAAGATTTATTTATGTAAATGTAGTGTAATTCAGCAGCATCTGGTACTCATGCTTAAAAACTGTCTTATAATCCGTATCTGTATTATTTCAGTATAAAAACATTGCATCTAGTGCATTACAGGGTGTAGATCCTCATTGATTCTGCTTTTGATTCTATTTGTCTGGTCCATCTCAGAGCTTTGACAGCTGGATGATGTCATCTGCTGCTGTGCGATTGTGCTTCAGCTCAGTGTGTGTGTGTGTGTGTGTGTATGTGGTCTTAGTCATGGTCCCTCTTGATTGCATTACACCTCTTTGGCATCATCGGAGGACAAGGTTAGACTCCAGATCCATCCAGTAGGTACTTGCATTATCCATGTTTTCCTCTAGCTCACTCTGATTGGAAGCTGTGGATACACACACTCACAGAGAGATAAGAGGTTCACAGAGTTGCTATAAAGGAGGAGAGAAGGGAAGGAGGGAGATTTCTTGGAGATAGGACAGAGAGAGAGAGAAAGAGAGAGAGAGACAGAGGGAGAGAGAGTTTACACTGTATCCTGCCTGCTTTTCAGGTAATACTGATGTTCTCATTCTGTGTAACAACCAGGACTAATACTGTAGCTGCATGCTATAATTATATTATAGTCATGAATTATGAAAATGATTGTGTTGCTTTATGTCATTTATTGCTGTATATTCTTTGTTATTAATGGCTGATTCCAGAACTAAATCTGGATTTTGGGTCTTTGTGCATCTGAGTCTGAGGCTCGAGGCTGAGCACTTGCAGTTGGTGTTGCAGGTGTATAAGATTGTTCTGCAGTACTGGGACCCTCTGTGTGTGTGTGTGTGTGCGTGTGTCTCTGTGTTTGTTTGTTACTTGCAGTGGAGACTAAAGCCAGTCAGAAGGTTACTGGAAGGACATGCCATCTATATCGCACTGTATCTCCTTCTCGCCTCCTTCCATTTAAACCTCTCTCCGATTTTCTTCTTTCCCACATGATCTTTTTGTTTTTCATGATAATGGAGCAGGAGGATATGATGATTAACCTTCTGATTTGCAAACTTGTTTGTCCTTCACTGGTGACCTGGTGACACTCAGACAGATATACTACAGATTAGTCAGCTCTGTACATTCACCCAAAATATAATTACAAAATAATCATTGTGCTCTCAGACAAAAGCATTAGTTCTTGCTTGAGTGAAACAGCTTTTTTGTTAGCCTCAATACTTGATGTGTTAAGAAGTAACAACATAAATCGTCTTATTAATAAAGAGCGATGTACATTTGATCGGAAAAACTCATAAATGTTCACCCATAGTAGTGCAGAACTGCAAATGCCTTTGTCTCAGTTTTAACTTTGCTCCTCTCCACACACTCACACACACACACACACACACACACACACACAACAGTGTTGATGAATGGAGGTCAGCCTCAATCAGCAGCTTAACTCCCAGCATTTCCATCAGCAAAGAGAGATACTCAAATGCAGTAATATTTATCCATTTTATTTATTGGGTGAAATATTACACATAACACATGCCTTATATTGTAATATTTTACCCATTAATTCCTTTTAGGTTTTTCTGAAATAACCACACACATGCATGGATATAAATAAGCAGGTCACTACAGTGGATTGGATGCTTCTTTGCTTTGGGAAAATAGATACAGTATGTTTTGACATGAATTTTGAAAATAGTTCATGCCTGACTGTTATAGGCAATGTCATCCAAAGATGAGCTCTTACCGAGAATGCGACCAAAGCTAGGGAGGTTAGGTGGAGGGATAGTGAGCAGGCAGGTGAATGGCAGAAGTTAGGTGGAGGAATAGTGAGCAGGGTAGTGAATGGTGGAGGTTGGGTGGACGAATTGGAAGCAGGCTGATCCATGGTGGAGGTTAGGTGGAGAAATCGTGAGTGGATGTTTAAGTGGAGGAATAGTGAACAGATTGGTGAATGACAGTGGTTGGGTGGAGGAATAGTGAACAAGGTGGTGAATGGTGAAGGTTGGATGGAGAAATAATGAAAAGACTGGTGAATGGTGAAGGTTGAGTGGAGGAATAGTGAGCAGACAAGTGAATGGAGGAGGTTAGGTGGAGGAACAGTGAACAGGGTAGTGAATGGAGGAGATTGCATGGAGGAATAGTGAGCAGACTATTGAATGATGGAAGTTGGGTGGAGGGATAGTGAGCAGGCTGGTGAATGGTGGAGGTTGGAGGAATTGTGAGCAGGTGATTAGGGAAAGATGGTTGAATGAGGGATGGTAGGCAGGCAATTATGGAGGAATAGTGCCAGTATGGAGAGATGGATCGAAGCACATAGAACATGCCAGTAAGGATGGATGAATATAGGAATAGTGAGTAGGACATGATGGATGGATGGAAAGATGGATGGATGAAGGAAAAGTGAACCTGCCAGTATGTATGGATGGGGGAATAGTGAACAGGCCAGTAAGGATAGCCATTAAATAGGACAGTATGTATGCACACAGACCAAGATGGATTGATGAAGGGATGGATGGATGGATTGCCACTGTGTCAGGAGTGTTGGGTCAGAAATGGTGAGACGTTTTTATGCATGTCATAGACCAGCTCAGACTCTTCATCACACTCTAGCTTTTGGCACAAAAAAGTCTACACCTTCCATCCATCCATCCATCCATCCATCCATCCATCCATCCATTCAAAAAGCAGTTGTCTAAGTTCAAGTTTTAAAATAAAGCTAGAATGTACTATATGTACTACTTTGTTATTAAAATAAAAAAGTAGATTTAAGTGGATTTGAGCAGTATTTGGGCAGGCTAATATTGCTAATACACATTGAATCGCAAAGCAAATAGTTGGAATAAATTCAGATCTGAATCACTTTACTGTTATGTTTTAATTAGACAGGCCTAAGACAAATAAAGAAAGATTATTTCCCAGCAAACATTATACAGTACGCTTTATTTTTAGTGCCTCCGACCACCACTGTAATGTTCACTTGGGTCTTATTTCACACAAAACCCGATGTCTCTAATCCAGTCCAGCAATCCATCCGCCTCTGAATCTGATATATGTAGGACACTGAATTCTGCAGTGGTTTTTGGATAGGCAGTATATTTCCTGGAACTGGGCGAGATGATACTAAACGTTTTGCTGTGTATGTAGTTTGATCCTGATAGGCACGATTACCTCCGAGAGAGCAGCTCAGGGATGCAGAGCTATTAAACATTCATCATTCTCGAGTCAGCTGAATCAATAAGAGGGAAATGAAATTCTAACTGTGTCCTGCAGAACTACAATGTAGTTCAATTACACAGATTAAATAGTGGGCCGCTGTATTAATAAATGTATCTTAGACATTGTTGAGTGGGTAAAGATGGTTTGTGACATTTTTGAGCACAAAAACATTGATCTATAATAAGCTGTATTTCACGTATGCTTCTAGTTTTCTCGGTATGATTTTTATTGTTTTTATAGAGTCATTAGGCCTGATCTATTGCATTCTCCATTTAGAAAGCGGTATACGGTAGCAGGTAATTCTATAATATAGTCCAAAAGTTTATGGAGAAATTTAATATGGAATAAGACAACCAAGAAAGAGGATATTCAGGTTGGGATGTTAGCATTATTTTATTGTTTTGTTTTTTTTTTAAAGCAGAGAGGATAAGGCTAGTCAGGCTTCTGTCAGGCTTCTGATAAAAAATTGTTCAGGCTAATATTGTACTACACACATTACTAGTTATTTTAATTATTATAAATTCTATAAATAAATAGCTAATAATATACTAGTATGTGTTTTTAACTGATATTTGATTGAAAATGAGATATGGTGGTCACTTTTTTGCAACTCCTACCTAAGTCCTTATCAGGGCCTCACTGGCCTTGTAAGAATATTGTGTGATTTATTAGTTACATTATAAACACAACTAATAATAGGCTGACTTTTCAGGTAGTACTGAAATTTATGAGTACAAAAATTCTGTATTATATTTACTATAAGTACAATAAGCACTAAAGTTGTGATCCCCTCTGTATGTTTCTATGTTTCCTGCAGAAACCGGTCCCATCGACCCAGTGCTGATAGAAAAGTATAACACTCCTGGCTTTGTAGGCTGTCTGTCCCGAGTGCAGTTTAACAGCATCGCTCCTCTGAAGACGGCTCTTCGTTCACAGCTTGCTGTGTCCGTCTCGCATCAGGGCAAACTGGTTGAGTCCAACTGCGGTGCATCCCCCCTCACTGTCTCACCAATGTCCGCTAACACTGACCCCTGGCACCTGGAGGGAGGTAAAGAACAAGCCAACAGCATCCTATGTTAAAAAAAAGGAATAGTAATAATGATACAGTATTAAGCATTGCTGTCATAAAGGTTGCTGTGAGAAAACACCTCAGTATTGACCTACTGGTTGTTAGTGATGAAGTAATGCAAGTAAGCAGACTTTTAAATCAGAAACTCATGGCTGTCAGAAAGGCCTTCCAAATAGTTACTTAAGTGGCCGATTGATGAACGGTTTGTTCTTCTGAATTCTTAATGCATCACACATTATTCTTATTATGCCATCAATGAGACCTTGTGATATAATGCATTGCTCAACCCTAATAGTTTCATTACTGAGATGTTGAAAGGTATTAGATTTTAGCCCTCCCTTCTAATCTCACAACCAGCAATAACCATTCATAGCACACAATGCTTCCTGTAGGTGCTGATTTCCCCTTCAATGAGGAGAGAGTCGTACCAGATGGGTTGAACAGGAATTCGACAATAATCGGAGGTAAAAAGTGTTAAAACGTCTTTTGTTTTGGATTGTTAGAGCCTTTACATGTCCTCTAAGGAATTTTCTGTAAAATTCTCCCTTCTCGATTTAGGCATCATTGCCGTGGTGATCTTCACCATCCTGTGCACTCTGGTGTTCTTGATTCGCTACATGTTCCGCCACAAGGGAACGTACCACACCAACGAGTCCAAAGGGGCCGAACGCTCTGAATCAGCTGATACAGCCATCATCAGCGCGGAGCCCAATTTCACAGAGACCATTGAAGAAAACAAGAAGGAGTGGTTTATCTAACATGGGGACTGTACACACTCTTTCAGACTCATTGAGGATCAGAACAAAATGTAAAATGCTGTAATGATACAGGTATATGCTGGTATGAGGATTTATGTCTGTTTTTGCACTGGCCCAGACTGTACAATTTGTAGATGAATAAATAGAGTGACTTAGTGGGACAGGCAGCCAAAGCAGGTCAAAAGAAAGAAGAATGTGCACCAATGGGAACAAATGTGTTGCCTGTCATCTCTGTCTCTTATTGTAGACATTTTTTAAAGGCAAAAGAGTACACAATGGCTTGCTGAGAGATCACATGATGGATGGCTCCGAGAGACTCTGTAAATGTGGAGCAGGGGTACGATCTGGGATAGTTTGCTTTTTTTCTGCATTTTTTTTAACATGTATTTTATATCAAGCACCTTTTTTGATCAGGGAATACTAAGTGGCTTTGTTAATTTGTTGTTAATTTGGCATAATTGGCCACTAACAGACTATCCTAAATTACTCAAATAAATGCTGTAGCCATGGACATTGATTGCACTTCTGTATAGAATGAATACATATAATGAGCTGAAACAGAACCATCCATGACTGGAAATAAAGTATTTGTATGAAGCAAGTGGACTTTTTTCTGTTTCAGGATGACCTGTATATACAATCTGAAGTAAGACCTCAAACTCTTTTCTGGATCAGTACTAAACATGTAACTATGGCAGTGCCTAACAGCTAGTATACGTTTTACCACAAGAATAGGTTTTGCATTTAGCTTATCATTGAATTGCGATACAAAAAGCAACAAATGACATTATTATTTTGTCTCAAAACGAGATGTTATGACTGACCAGCATGAGGTCCTCATTAGCAAACAAAGCACCCCAGTCACAGCGGACAGAAGACCTGTCCATCATTTGGTGTACTCTTAATTGTAGTAGATGGTCCTAGATTAGTATTTTTCCTCTTTTAAAAGTGTGTATCCAGAATGCTAGCGTGAAAAAAGCAAGGTGGCTGATTCCATGGGGTGCCATTTGTGTGCCACTGATATTACGTTTGAATATGTATGTGAAGTAAACAAGCTTTTAACACACAGCTGAGGTGGCTCATTGCGTATGGCTTTGAGTCGTGGATAAGGTCACGTGTTCAAATCCCAGCACCACCAAACTGCCTTGATTGGATCCTTGAGCAAGACCCATCAGCTCAGCTGTATCCCGCAGCAACATACTGGGTTATGTGTTATTTTATACTATGTATGATATTACAGTACTTTACTGTAAATATGTTTTACAGTTGTTTACTATCAATTGTACAGCACATTATTTTACAACCCAGGTTGCCAGTAAATTACTGTAAAATCTACAGTAATTTTTTTTTACAGTGCAGGTAAAGTGTCTTTCACAACAATTTGTGTGCATGATTTAGATAAATTACTTAAAACACTAATATACCCTAAAACAGTATTCTGCCCTTCCCAGCCCACTTTAATGATGTTTTACCTTAGAATTTACTCATTAAAAATACTTCGCAATCTTTTTTTTAAATTAATGCGTGAATCCATTTAACATCTCATGCTTGAAACATCTCTTTCCATGAGTCATCCATTATAAGTAATGAAACTTTTAGTGTCCCATAACATTTACTCAAGCTTGATAAGGGAACACATTCAATCTTTGAAATATTTGGAATATCATGCTCAACAGGAAATCGCATCATCCAAAATTCTAGAAGATTATGGGAAAGGAAAAGTACTTTATATATATTATAGATTCTACGTTGTTGTTCCTCTTTCGGGTGCTCCCGTTAGGGGTTGCCACAGTGGATCACTGGTCCACGTATTTGATTTGGCACAGTTTTCACGCCAGATGCCCTTCCTGGCATTAGGCACTGGCCGGGGTCTAACTACTAGTCCTCCAGGGACATACAAATGATAGATTCTAAGTAAATTATTAATTTAAAAAACCCGCATTTTATGTCCTCATACCATTAACAAACATTTCGTGTATTTGCTATTTGTTACATTCAACACTGTTAGCAAAATAACAATTTTAGCTTGTTAGTTCTCCAGTTTTGAGGAACTCTCTAGTGACTTCCATCCTTCACTGAATATTTTCCGTTATTTCTCTTACGTAATGTTTAGCTGCCTAGCTGTCTATAAGCTAATGTTCAGTGGTTGCCTTTAAGCTGGCTACTTAGTAGTACACAGTCTAACAAATCTTGTTCCATGTGAGTTAGTCAAGCAAAATCAGTCTTACTTATCCTAATAAAGTAGGGGGATAATTTATGTCATGCTTTAAGTTTATAAAAAGCTAGCTGCAAGTGCATATGGTATCTCTTACCTGGCTGGATTTACATTTATTGAAGATCTTGAAGCCATATGACTGCAGCTAAACATGAAACAAGGAAGTGGGTGCATTCAATTGGACAATTCATTGTTTATCCATAGTTCCTTTAGTGAAGACAAATTATAGATTCATGAAAACATGTTAAACTAATAACATGATAATATGATTCCATGATAACACAAAGATGGACAAGCTGAAAGGCTCAGAAAAATAAGGTGAATGTATCTGTCCATTGAGCACGCAGTTGTTTTTTTTTTTTACAGAGGCCTCACACAATGCCATGTGACTCCCGCATCAGTGAACAAGGGCACAGCCTTCAATGTTTTAACGCTTTAACAGAACTGAAAATAAAAGCATGTTCCATATAACCACATTCTTTGCATGGAAAAGGGGAAAAGTTAACCATCTTTTATATTCTTACGGTGGCTGAATGGTTAAGGCTCTGGGATTGTGATCAGAAGGTTGGGGGTTTAAGCCCCAGCACTGTTAAACTGCTGGTGCTGCTGTTGGGCTCTTGAGCAAGGCCCTTAACCACACCTACTCCAGGGGTGCTGGCTCTGGGATGGGGGGGGAGTGGACTGCATTTCTTCTACTCTGTTCTCGTACTCTACCCAATTATGATAAAGTTGACTCTACCTAAAACTTTCTTTCTATTGGGGAAGATATAAACCACTTCCTTATGTTCAGAGATAGGACTGTTTTTGTGTGTGTGTGTGGGTGGGTGTGTTTGTATTAGAAGTACCATATCATGTGTCACAGAAGGAAGTTGTCTAACTAACCACAGAGATCATCATATATATGGCCTATAACTGAGAAGAAAACCTACAAAAAAAAAAAAAAAAGCACTGAATAGATTTTGAAAGCCATTTAATCAGTACCATCACAGAAAGCACTACAGCCACATTATGTTTAGTACTAAAATACAATAAAGCTCACCTATGGCCAAACTGCTTCTGTTCTGACTCCTAAAAAGCCCATGATCAACCAGTATTTATTCAAAGAAAAATAATCTCTGATCTAATTTCTGTCTTCTGTGTTGTTAGTGTATGTGCAATTACTAGAAAAATGGGAGGGGCTTGGCATAAGATAATTAAAATAATATAATATAATCAAAATGCAAGTGCTGCTTTTGTTACTTATCTTTTCTGTGTTTACATTCCGGGTTTGCAAATCCATACAGAGAAGACTCAGTAATACTTTGGGATAATCTTTAAATTAGTGATGCAGCAGGAACCTTTACTTTAGCCGTGTTTGACGCGGAGGAATTTAATTTTAGTCCCACCCAAATTCCTAGAAGTATCTAAAGGGAATATCTTTGCTTTCGGTTTCAGTTTGAGTGTATTTGAGTATTTAACTCAGGGACACCACAGACAGAGCGGTTCTTGTACAAATGGCAAGAGTTTTGACTTTTTGCTCCACGGTTCTGACTGTGTTAGGGCTGAGCCAGTCCGCCACCAGGACCTATTACATCGGGATTCGAGAGCAATACTGGAATTACGCTCCCAGTGAGAGGAATCTAATCACTGACGTTGCTATCAAGCATGACAAGTAAGTTAAACATGGTCTAATCGTTTTATGAGAGAATAATAGCCTATATAATCAGCCATTACACATTATTTATTATACATACGGTAGTAAATTGACGCATGCGCTGGGGCGCGACTGCAGTGCGGGAGCCGGGGGGGTCTAACTTCTCTAAACTCCTCTAAATAAGCATTTAACTGACATAAAATAAAGTAAATCCAAAGCGTTAAGTTAATAAATACAAAATATAAGAAGTAAGGTTAATAATTGATACTTCCCTGTGAAAATTCGTTCACAAGTGTCAGGAAGAGATCTAAATTACACTTCCTGCACCCCTACGATGGACCATACCATTTCTCAAGTCACTTAACTGAGTGTCTTACACTAACTGAATGTCTATTTTAAAAAAAATTCATATATTTTTTTTAAGTTTCAAATGTTTTCCAAAAGGAGGACGTCTGAGTTAATTTATGTTTTATGTTTCTTCAGGGTTACTTGAATATATGATATTTGCTTTACAATAACGTTAACTAGTTAACTGGTTATAACTTCTTTTGCAAGCTAGTTAAATACTAGGCTGCTAGATAGAAATGACCCCCTTATTAAATATAACGTGTCAATAAATAATTTTTAATAGTTGACACTAAAAATGTTTGTCCAGACGAGAAATAGGATAATGACACTTTAAAAAACACCCCTACAATGGGTCATACCATTCCTAATGTTCTGACAATATTTGAATGTTATTAATTATTAAATCAATAAAAAAAATAAACCTTTCACAGCTTAGTCTTGCTTATTAAATGGAACCGCGATGTCTGAATTAATTTGTTGAAACTGAATTTTTTATTTGTTTGTTTAGAGTGTTACTTGAATAATTGAATCTAAGTTATTTGCTATGAACTAGGCACAAAAGCATGTGGGGGGACTGACCCCCTTAAATGACCCCCTTATCAAATATAATGTATAAATAAATAATTTTAATAGTTAACAATTGAAAAAAGTTTGTCCAGAAGTGTCAAAGAAACATGTAAATTACATGTTCAAACTTTCAAACACCCCTACAATGGGACGTACCATTTCTAAAGTTCTGAAACTAAATATACTGTTTACATTAAATATAAAAGTGATATACATTTAATTTTTAAATGGATCTGTGATGTCTGAATTCATTTGTGGTTTGTGTCGAGTATTACTTCAAAACATGACACAAGCATTAACCAGTTAACTAGTTATAACTTATTTTGCTAGCTAGCAAACGACTAGGTTGTTCGATAGCTACAAGAGCAGGTGGAGGGACTGAACCCCATAAGTGAGACTCTTATTAAATATAACGTGTAATAATTCATTTTTAAAGTTAACGCTAAAACTTTTGTCCAGACCTGTCAGAGGAAGATAGGCCATACCACTTCCTAAATTGTAACATTAACTATACGTGTATAAATACTAATAAAAAAGATCTTTCCCAACTTAGTCTTGCTATTTAACTGGAACTGTGATGTCAGAAGTCATATGCAACACCAGTCAGGTTATGTAGGTGATTTGGGTAGTGTATTCCTTGAATATATGACACTAGAATTTTCCCATTTTCTTCACTTACTAACATAATTTTGTAAAGTAGCATGTGCAGAGGACTAATTTATAAACTTTTCATATGCACAAATCAGGTCTCATAAAGTGTGTATATCATTTCCCATTCACACATCAAGAATTATAAAGAGTAAACCTGTGGAAATGTGTGTATATATACACACACGAGAAAACGTATGGACTACTTACATGAAATAACCTGGATCTTCATGTAAGTAGTCCATATGTTTTCTCGTGTGTTCCAGTGACTTTCTTTCATATTTGTAGGCAAAGGAAGTAGGTTACTAATAGGGAAGACATTTGTGACTTCTTTCTCTGTTTGTTCATAATTTCTGCTATAAGGCATGCTTCTACTTATCTGTCCAATAGTCCAAACCGGATTGGTAGTGTGTATAAAAAAGCTGTGTATAAACAGTACACAGATAGGACTTTCACCATCGAGGTGCCTAAACCGGAATGGCTGGGATTCCTTGGACCTGTGATCCGTGCAGAAGTGGGTGATGACATTGAGGTGCACATGAAGAACTTTGCATCTCGGCCTTATTCAATCCATCCACATGGAATCCTCTACAAGAAGGACGCTGAAGGTAGGATGGGTTTTATTCTGTTTTACTTTCGTTCACTTTAAAGTAGTTGTATGTAACTCAGTCAGCTACTATGAATATAAAGAAATATAAATATACAGAATATAGAGCAGCACACACAAGGTCGAGGAAGCTGGAGGCAACAGTGGTCAGAAATAGAAATAGAGAAGTGTGTGTGTGTGTATATATATATATATATATATATATATATATATATATATATATATATATATATATATATATATATATATATATACACACACACACACACACACACATACATATATATAGGCTTGTTTAGCGATATAACCCTCAGGGTGGTAGACTCCTGTAAAATGCTGATCATTGGTTAAAACTCAGATAGCTTTGATTATCACTTCACGTTGTGACATGACTGTCTGTTTAACAGGTGCATGGTATCCGGATGGTACATCTGGTGGGAATAAGAGTGATGATGCTGTGGATACAGGACAAGTCTACACATACAGATGGAAGGTGACAGAAATGTTTGCTCCTACGGAGTCTGACTCTAAATGTCTTACATCAATGTATCACTCTCATGTAAACGCACCGAAAGACATAGCAGCAGGACTCATTGGAGTGCTGCTCATCTGCAAGAAGGGTAACATTATTACTTTCATAATATTGACATATCCATAATTTTTGATCTGTATGTGGTAATATTACACAGTGTTAATATTTATATTTTAAGTAATTATGTATTTATGGTAATGGATGTTTTAAGAAATTAAAGAAGCTCATATGCAACATGCACAGCAGCATATGTTGTGTGTATTTTCACTCTCAGGAGCTCTGGACCCAACTGGACTTCACCAATCGGGCATGCCTCATGAGTTTTTCTTGATGTTCAGTGCAGTGGATGAAAATCTTAGTTGGTATCTTGAAGAAAACATTAACAAATTCTGCCCTGAAGCTACTCATCTGAGAGAAGATACAGAGTTTCACCATTCAAACCAGATGCACTGTAAGCTGTTTTGTTTCAGACATCCAGGGCAACATTTTTTTTTTAACATTGTACTATCTGGAATTGTATAATTTTGGCCGGGAGTTTTTGGGTGGGCCTGTACAATTTTATAATCTCAATACAGAATCCTCTTTTAGTCAGGACATAATAATCTAATGGCATAATAGTGTGTATTGTATTAAATGTATCTCACTATATAGTAGATAGATAATGGCATCACTATCAGTTCCTCAGTTTCACTTCTCTGATGGTTTTTCTCTTTTCCCCAGCAATAAACGGTTTTGCTTATGGCAACTTGCCAACACTGGAAGTATGTCTCAGAAGCCCTGTGTTCTGGCATCTTTTTGGTATTGGGAATGAGATAGATCTTCACTCCATTCACTTCCATGGCCACACCCTGCTCAACCAAGGTCACCGTACTGATGTCCTCAGTGTATTTCCTGCCACGTCAGTCACTGCCAAAATGGATCCCATGACAACTGGGAAGTGGTTGTTCGGGTGTCAAGTTGATGATCACATGCATGGTAATCTCTCCTTCTGTTCTTTTTTCTGGAGATATATAAAACCATTTAATTCCTAAACCCTGAACTTTTGTTATTCATTTCAGTTATTCCTTTTAAACCATATTCCTATCAATAACTGCTGATAGGAAATGGATGCAGTTAAAAGAATGAGGACTGTGAGTCCTCTGAGTTTAAGGAGTTAATCAGGGTTTCTAAAGAAGCTTAAATGTTTTAAAATAATTCATTTCTAAAGCTAGGTTTTCATGGTGGGACACATTCAGAATCTAGTTTTCTTGCTTATTGCCAGGTAACAGGTACTTTCTGTGAGTACATTTATAAATCACTGAAAATTCCCTAGAAAGAACTCCTTTTCTAATCATTGAAACTAAATAATGTAAATTACCAACTGACTGGTTTCTTCCAGTTCCAAATTTTGCAACTTGGCAACTAAAGGAGTGAAACCTGATGTTCTGCTGTTGTAGCCTATTGACTTCAAGGTTCACGTTGATGCATTTCTGCTCACCACTGTTGTAAAGAGTAGTTATTTGAGTTACCACAGCTCAACCTAATCTCCTCTGATGTTGCTCATCAATAAGACTGCAGATCTAACGCTCGCTGTGTGATTTTTGTGTGGGTTTTTGCACCATTCTGTGTAAACTCTAAAGACTGTTGTTGTGTGAAAATCCCAGTAGATCAGCAGATTCTGAAACATTAGCCCTCCAGCCCTCCCAGCCCCAGCAACCATACCATGGTCAAAGAAACCAACACCACATTTTTCCCATTCTGATACTTGATGTGAAGTTTAACTGAAGCTCTTGACCTGTTTCTGCATTATATTATGCAGATTGCATAAACTCCCAGCACTTATCTGTCTTATGCTGTTTTTTTTTCTCCCTTGTGTCCATGTGTCATGAGCAGCAGGTATGCAGGGCTTTTATGAGGTCTCTTCATGTGGAAATACTGCACCCACAGTGCCCAGTGCTGGGCATGTCAGGCGTTACTACATTGCTGCAGAGGAGATACTTTGGGAATACGCCCCCTCAGGGAAAAACAGACTGACCAACAGACCACTAAATGAAAAAGACAGGTGACTGTACATACAAAAACATATTCTGTGACAGAATATCACAATCATTTTATTCACCATATACTTCTACATGTATTAGGAATTTTTCTTGGTGTTTGGTCACAACATGATTCATTCAACACACACATCACAGACACCACACCTACCATTCTAATATTCAAATATTGAATCTAATATACAAATATTACACTTTAAGCTGGTAGGCTCAGCTGTAATTTGCATGACAGTGGAAATAGAAATAGCAGCTGGATGTAGTTCAGGTGCATCAAATGGAGGGAACAATTATGATATATAGTAAATAATAGCAATGATATATAGTAATGACAATATATATAAATAGTAACAAATAGTACTAGTACTATTTATTAATAATATTCAAATTAATAATAATATTTAACCTGCAAAATAATAAAAAATAATTTAAAAACAAATAGTAAGAATACTACTACTACTACTAATAATAATAATTATAATATGCTAGTATCTAGTGCAGGAACCAGGAACACAATTATTCCTTATAAACATTTAGTGCAAGATTGCTTGTTACTGGCAGAACAGCATTGTCGTGATCACCGAATGCTGCCTAGCCAGCCTGATCAATAACACAGTTTTTGGAAAAGGTATTTAGCATTAAAAAACACACGTTACACTTTCGAACAAATGTGTATAAATGCAGATTATTGTTCCTCTCTTTGCAGTGACTCTGAAGAATTCTTCAGTACAGATGATGGAAAGCTGGGAGGAAAGTACTGGAAGGTCAGATACACTGAGTACCACGATGACACCTTTACTTCCAAAATCGAGCAAAGTGGTTCAGAAAAACACCTAGGCATTCTGGGTAAATATATGCAGTGTTTTTTTGTCTGTATCATATATATATATACATGTGTGTGTGTGTACACATGTACATATATATATATATATATATATATATATATATATATATATATATATATATATATATATATATATATATATATATACACGTACACACAGTGTGACTATATCTTGTTCACAGTTGAGTCAGAAAAGTGTACAGGAAGCATGTGAAATTCTATGAGCCTTGGGCAGAGTGTATGAGGCTAAGACTGGACTCTACCATTTTTCTGCTAGCATGGATGCCACTAAATTGCAGTCCTGTATATCCCAAGCATTCAAGTTTGAAGCAATTGCTGAAAATACTAATATTTTAATGATTTTATATTTTAATTTAACATTCTACCCTTTTCCTTATTTCTGTTTTGTTGTAATATTATCATTCGTAATATAATTCCTGATAAGGAATCACATTTTGTGATTTTTCCTCTGTGGTCAGTATCATACAATAAAGTATTGCCTAAAATATTGTAAGACTGTTGCTAATTTTTGCTTTGGCCATGCCAGTATAATTTAATTAGATTAATATGTGCTTCAGTAGAACTTTCAGGGTGTTTAATAAGTGGATTTATTCTGTTAAACTGTAACAGGATGGTTGTGCTTTCACTTTCCAGTAGTGAGCTATATAACACACGACAGGTGTATTGTGTGTGCTCACAGGTCCTGTCATTAGGGGAGAACCTGGTGATGTCATTGAGGTGACATTTCGAAATAAGGCACGTCGTAACTTCAGTATGCAACCTCATGGCGTGTCATATGACAAAGCTTACGAAGGAGTCATATATCAGGATGGTAAGACATACAAAGCCTTACTTGATTTAAAGAATGCAGTGTATGACAATGCAGTTAGGCATGAATTAGAACAAATATCAGGAAGCAGTGACAACAGAGGGCCAAATATTACAACTGAGAGGAGTAAAAGTGCCATTTCATATAAAAGAGGACAGGGCATACAACTTATTTATTTAAATATTTATGTCATGTTTGGAAATGGGGATGCAAACCTATAAACTAATATACTTTCCATTTTTTGCAATATCAATATCTCAACCTACACTACCATATTTGACCATTTCTGCTACTTGTAACGATGAACAAACATCGCTGAAAAACACACTTTGTCCTCCTCAGGTTCTCAGAAAGCAGGGGCCAGTGTGGCGCCAGGTCAGACGTTTCCATATCGTTGGCGGGTGACAGAAGGCCCCTCGCCCAGTGACCCACCCTGCCTGTCATATTTGTATTACTCCGGTACAGATCCTGTTCCTGACACCAGCTCTGGTTTGGTGGGACCGTTACAGGTGTGCAGGAAAGGAGTTCTGGATGAGAGTGGTCGACAGGTACTCTCCCACACACTCATTTATCTGTACAGAACTTGTTTTTAATAGAAAATGGCAACAAGTGGCTTTAGTGAAATACCAGTAAACAGCAAGTCACTATCAGGTGACACTTGAGAAGCAGAGATAGAGCCAAAGTTCAGCAATGAAAATTTTACTGAGTAGCACTGGATAGTGAAAATTGGCTTCAATTTTATTTGCATAGCGCTTTTAACCAGAATCAACGGGGAACCCATCCTTATCTGGGTGACAACGAATAGTGCAATTATAAATAATTCCCTTCTATAACTGTGTACTACATGGTCAAAAAGTGCACTTGTCTATACAGGAAATTCATTATAGTTTTCATATGAAGCCTATTTTGTTGAAGTTATCAACTGTTCACTGAAGGAGACTTGAGTGCCAATCTGTTCATGGCAACTGCAGTCCTAAAGCTGTTATAGCAGTTACTTAGTAGTCCTAAGCCATCATAGCAAAACCGTTCTTCGTGGTTTTTAAGTGGTACCATCCACATTGATTAATCTCATTGATCTACATTCACACAGACGTCATATTATTTGTGAATATTATTTGCAGCATTGATTTTAATGAGAAAAATACTTTAACAGACAACAGACACTGTGTTAAAATTGCGCTCCAGTCCAGGCCAGAGTTTCCAGTCACATGACTCCTGTCATGAAGGGGGAAAGATTCATCTTCAGTTTGTTTTCTGATGGAGGCCAAAATGGTCCAACACTCGCAGTGAAAAATTTGTGTCATCATATTTTCTCTAATTGTATCTACCTTTAACATTTTCTAAACTGTTCACAGGAACTTAACTCATTATACATCCATATTTAGGATGATTTTGCTCTCATCTTTATAAACTTGGCCCTGAGTTTGCAATTAAAAGCCATCTCCACTGATGATATGCTTTTCAAATTCAGGGTAGTGAGAAAGAACATTCACTTTGGTTGAATCAGACATGGCGGATTGCTATGGTCAGTGAGTTCACAGTGCACAACCAATCAGGTGTTTTAGCCTAGGAAGTGCACCTGGGGTCCTAAGGACGTTTTGGGGAGGAATGCTAAAGAGAGGGTTTGAGGAAGACTAAAGAGACTAAATATTCGTGTGAATTTCAAAACAGCTAGAATTACTGATTATACCCTACTATACACTATACCTATTATAGTTTTCTAGTCTGACTTGGTACCAAGCACGAAATCCAAGCATGGATTGTATTTGTTGTTGTAACACTCATGCATTTGTTTATGGCAATAGTCTGATTTTGTGTGTGTGTGTGTCTGTGTGTAGCATATAGGGTCGGAGGTGCAGAAAGAGTTTTTCCTTCTTTTCACTGTGATGGATGAAAACAAAAGCTGGTATCTGCAGAAGAATATTGAAGCGTTTGGTAGTGATGAGTCAGACCCAGAAGACTCAGGATTTCAGGAGAGCAATAAAATGAGCTGTAAGCACTAACTACAACTGCACCTTATTAATTACACCTCATAGGTGAATATACAGATATTTTACAGCACTCTCTTCAATCCGTGTGTGTGTGTGTGTGTTCCCTCTCAGCGGTGAATGGCTTCATGTATGGAAACCTTCCTGACCTTGATTTGTGTGAGGGGGACCATGTTGTGTGGCACTTGCTGGGGTTGGGCTCAGTGAATCTCTTTGGCGTTTACTTCCAGGGCAACACGTTTCAGCTGGATACCACTACACGTGACACACTCACTCTCTTCCCTCACTCCAGTGTCACCGTCTCCATGACACCTGATAATGATGGTAATAGAATATGAGTGTACAATTCAAAATGAATACATAAAACTGGAATGAAATGAAACATAAATATTAAGTGTCAGTAAGAAAACACTTAAGTGCTTGTATGTGTATATGTGTGTGTGTGTGTGTGTGTGTGTGTGTGTGTGTGTGTGTGTGTGTGGCTTGTACATGTATCCATTGGTCTGTAAGCTGAACTATCTAATGCATGGAGTTAAAGTATGAAGAACAATGGAGGGTTTTATGTCAAATTTAACAGCATGACACACATTTTTTATTGTTTTTATGTGTTTATAGTAAGAGTCTAGCTGCTTAATTTAAATTCTTTTTGCACTAGCAATGTAGTTTATTTGTTCTCTCCTTGGACAGTTGAGTTCTAGTTTTAACCATACACATTTTTGCCCTTTTGTCTTGTCTTGTCATGTCTTGTCTTGTCTTGTCTAGAAACTCATGACGCAATTTAGGGATAGAACAAACAGATTTTACTTGCCAAACTGTTTTTGCTAGGCATTGACAATATGGATATCAGAGCTATAAAACAGCTAGCGATTTAAAAGCCAACTTACCTAAACTGGTCAAAAGGAATAAAGAAGGGATTTTAAATTCAACTAAAAGTTAGTCGATATTAAATTAAGTGGATGCAGCAATAAAATTCTCATTTACCATTTAATAATACTATATCAATCCTTTAGTAGAAACTGAAGTACCCATTGAATTAACAAATTAATTAATTAAATAAACTGTTAATGAATATTACTACAGACCATGAAAATAAAATAAAATACTAAAAATGGATAAATAGGCAAAGTTAGCAAGGTTAAATGGGTACATTCTGACTCTGGATTTAAATCTTGTTATATTATATGATATTATCTAATGTAAGCATTATGTAAAGGTGACTTTATAACAGAGCATCTTCCTCAGACAGCCATAAAAGGGGATAATGACATTTATTAATGCAAATTTTTTTATTGCAATTTTCTTTTATTTTCTTTTACTTCCACTGTTAAAGGAATGACTTCTGCTCTTTCTTCAGGTCTTTTTGAGCTGAGCTGTCTGACAGCTTCCTACTACCGTGGTGGCATGTGGCAGCTGTACACTGTCAAACGCTGCACATCGAGTCAGAACCCTGGTTCAGAAGTTACGACCTTTCAGCCCGACGTGTATTTCTACTTGGCTGCTGAAGAAATGGAGTGGAATTATGCCCCAAACCGAACATGGGAGTTGGAGAAACTTAACACTACGCTCAACAAAAGGTTGGTCACTAGTGTGGAAACACTTTCACACAGGAAATACAGGAATTTCTGTTCTGAAAGTCAACCATAAACTGAAGGCCATATTTAAAAAATATATTGAATAATCCTGTGGTTTAATGTAGTGTTTCAAATTGACAATCAAATTGTTTCACATTAACAATTGCCTGTTGTGCGCAGTCCTAACTCCTGACAGTTTTTGCACCTTTGCTATGCTGTACATTAAAACAGCTTCCCCTGAAAGATTTAATAGTAAATTTATGGTTACTTTATAGTTTGCCATTCTTCTCTTTTTTCTTTTTTTTGTCTCTCAGCTCTGGAAGTGTTTACCTCACAAAATCAGAGAAATCTATTGGGTCTGTATACAGAAAGGTGGTCTACCGCAAATACAAGGATGCGACCTTCACAGAACAGGATGTCAGTGGTTCTGATGAAGAGCATTTAGGCATTCTGGGTAAAACACTTATTCCAATCCCAAGTTTTGTAAAGTAGGGTCTGTGAGCCATAGCCAGGCAGTCTGTGATTTTTTTTTCTGGTTTATTTTATTACAATGGAAATCACAGCCCACCATTATGAATGTTATTATATTTATTAGTGAGTTGGTATGTGTTTGACTGGTCATTTGAGTTGAATGGGTTTAATCCAAACCTCAATAACCTAAAAACATGTAGGTCTATAAATAATATCAATCTGAATCTAATGACCATTTTATTAAAAATGTGTTCTGTGAGTTGAAAGTTGAGGAATAAAAAGCTCTAATGCTCCAGTAAATAGCTAAAATAATATTGACACATTTCAATAATGAGCCTAATTTCTGAATAGCTGGATTATGTTTGTCATATAAATCTGTAATAAGAGGGGAGTCCAGTCAAAGGATTCCCTTTTCTGCAAAAAGTTTGAGAAGTTTTGCTGTAACTTACAACCTCTTATTTCTTGCTATATGATTTTCTACTTGGAATTTCTAGCTTCCTTGATAGACAACTATTAGACAATGCCCTAGTCTTCCCTAAAACCATACAACAAGAAATAAAATTATAACATTTTTCTGTGCACAGGTCCCATTCTCAGGGTGCAAGTTGGTGAGAAGGTCCAGGTTGTGTTTAAGAACAATGCCACTATCCCCTATTCAGTTCACGCTCATGGAGTGAAGACCAGTAATGCTCAACCTGTTTCTCCAGGTATAGTGCAGCCAACTACAGCTCTGATAACATTCTCTGATACCTGTGCTTGTAGGTACAGGCAATGTGTTATACATGAAAAAAGAATGTACTTCTATTTGTGTGTGTTAGGTAACACAACAACGTATAACTGGACTATCAGTTCAGGTCCTGGACCCACTGAGTCAAATTGCAAAACCTATGCCTATTACTCATCAGTGAACTTTCTGAAGGTAAAACACTTGCATTCAACATTGATAGCACCTTTGATTTATGGTTTGTGTGTGTATAAAAACATGAAAGCTCATTTTCTAAAAGGGTCTGCACAGAGAGGATTGAGTCTTAAAATAGCACACTTATGTAATTTAGCACCTAAAATGTTATTTAGCACACCTTTGGGGATATATATATATATATATATATATATATATATATATATATATATATATATATATATATATATATATATATATAATATAAAACCATTTACTGAGATTTAGTACCTCATAATATAGAAAGTGTTATCCAAATTATGACAGGTTTTATATTTAATATTCACAGCAGATTTATACATCTACATCTACATATGCCTGTAGTTTTTTGCTAACTTTTACCCAGTGTTGATGTTCTAAAAACAAGGCTGGCCCATACATTTTTTTTGTGTAACATTTTTTTTGTATGGCGCATGGATACACACGTAAATATTTATACTTTGAACAACAAAAGTATGTGGACACACCTGCTGATTAGTGGGATCATTTGGCTATTTGAGCCACACCTGTTGCTAACAGGTGCATAGAATCAAGCATACAGCCATTCACTCTCCATAGACAAACACTGGCAGTAGAAAGGGTCGTATTGAAGAGCTCAGTGACGTTCAACATGACACTGTAATAGGATGCCAACCAGTGAGTTCGTCAATGTTTTTGCCCTGCTAGTGCTGCCCTGGTCAACTGTAAGTGCTGTTAGTCTGAAGTGGAAGCATTTCGGAACAACAACAGGTCAGGCATGAGGTGGTGGACTACACAAGCTGACAGAACAGGAATATCCAGTGGAGAAGGAAAAAATGCATGTCCTTGGTTATAACACTCATTACCAAGTTCCAAACTGCAATCTCAAGAACTGTTCAGTGGTCTGTGAATGATGACTGAATAACTGAATAATGGTCTGTGGCTGTTGATCCTGGTTTAGGCTAGGCTCCTTTGTTCCAGTGAGCAGAACATTTAATGCTACAGCATACAAAGACATCCTAGACAATTGTGTCCTTTCAGCTTTGTGGCAACAGTTTGGGGAAAGCCCTTTTCTGTTCCAGCATGACAATGCCCCGTGCACAAAGCAAGGTCCATAAAGACATGGTTTGCCAAGGTTGGAGTGGAAGAACTTGAGTGGTCTGCACAGAGCCCTGACCTCAACCCCACTGAACAACTTTGGGATGAACTGGAATGCTGACTAATAAATCACTGCCCAATCTCACTAATGCTCTGGTGGCTGAATGAACACAAATCCCCACAGTGACTTCCAAAATCTACTGGAAACCTTTCCAGAAGAGTGGAGGCTATTAGAGCAGCAAAAGTAACTGAACTAAATCCATATTAATGCCCATGATTTTGGAATGGGATTTTCAACATGCACATGGGTCAGGTGTCTACATACATGCATTGTAGCACTTTCCATGGCAGTAAAGAATCTTTAGCGCACTCAGAACTCTCCTTTAAACATTGTTTTCTCCTCCTACTTTTCACATGATATCACTTACACTTCTATACTTTGTACATGTCTAATCTATTAATCTATTGTATCTGTTTCCGGTTGCAGGATTTGGCGAGTGGCTTGGTCGGGCCATTGGTGGTGTGTCGTAAGGGGACTCTGAATGAAAGCAGACGGCGAAATGACGTGGATAAAGAATTTGCTCTGCTCTTCATGGTGTTTGATGAGAATGAATCGTGGTATCTGCAGGAAAATATAAAAATTTACCTGAACAAAGACCCTAATACTTTTGACACGAATGATCACCATTTTCTGGAGAGTAACATGATGCATAGTAAGCATAAAAAGTTATAAACCCAATAATACTAAGTTGCGTTAAATATTATAAGGAGCTAGCAATTTTAGGTAGAGAGAGAATATGATGCTTGCTCTACCACTTACTGATAATCTTTAGGCTAATTGGTTTTGTTGGAAGTTTTAATCTTCACATAGCCATCCGAGAGAGCTTTACAAATAAACTTGACTCACTGACATTGAACAAAACTATACATTATATTTTGTGATTGGTCAAAGAAAGTGTATGTAATTGGATGTATTTTTCAGAGAATATTTAAGGACACGTTATCAGTGCCTTATCAGTGCGATTTCCACCAATGCAGATCTGTGGAACATTAATAGTCAAAAATAATAAACATTAAAGCAATCTATCGAGTAGGTTTTGAGACAATAATAAATATAATATCATATTGATAATACATAAAGTAAGATCTGCCCTGTTTTTCACTGTAATGCTTTCTCCATGTGCTGATCAGGTATTAATGGAAAGCTGTATGCTAACCTGCATGGTTTGAAGATGCAGGAGGGAGATCGGACTGAGTGGTATTTAATGGCACTGGGGAATGAAGAAGATATGCACACAGTACACTTTCACAGTCAGAGCTTCATATACAAGGTACATGATTATTCAGTCATGTAGATATGTACACATAGACACGGACATTAACGCTGACTTATGTATCTACTGTATCCCTCTTTCAGACGGATCAGCCCCATAGAGCTGATGTGTATACCTTGTTCCCTGGAACCTTTAAGACTGTTGAATTACAAGCAGGAGCTCCAGGAACATGGCTCATCCATTGCCATGTGTCAGACCACATCGACGCCGGCATGGAGACAACCTTCACCATCGAAGGTTAGAATCAGAATGGTTTTTAATGTTGGATTGAGGATTTTCAATGCCAATATCATTCCTTTCTAGATTACACGTATACTGAAATGAGGCGTACTTTCACATACTAACATAAATCTGCAACAGAAACACTGTCTTGAGAAATGTGCATTATATAAAATAAACAGTATTAGCCTGGTTGTATTTATGCTACGAGTCAGACTGGAGAAGGGTTATATACACAGAATCGTTAGAGCCTAGAGACAAGAATTGAGAGGTTTCTTTTTTAGGAAACTGAAAAGAAAGTCATTTGTCACTTTATGAATATGTTTTAATCAAAACTGTTTTTTTCCTAATGCAGCTGCAAAATCCAAAGCTTGGACAAATGGTAAGGCTCAGTTGTAAACACTTTAAGAAATAAAGGTACCAAAGTGCACTTTTCTTTGTTGTTGGGGTGTCACCATCAAGGGTACATCTTTACATTCCCTCCTCCCACCCCCACCCTCCAATTTGGTCACCTGCCAAGTCCCACCATGAGCCAGTTCTCTTCTATCCGGCAACCATCCGGACATGTGATGCCAGCCAACTGCATCTTTTCAGACTGATGTTACAAGGCGACACGCTCAACTGACAGTGGAGACAGAGTAATGCCAACCCTTCCACCCCAGAGAACATGACCAATTTTGCACATGGCCTTGGCTCCCAGCCACCGATGTCTGTGGCATCGTTGGGATTCGATCTCCTGACAAGGAGATCTCCTGCGTTTCTGTTGCAACCGTCCCCTGCAAATAGCTTCAGTTAGACTATATTCACATTTCCGGGGGAAACATATATACATACATACATTTAGATAGATAGATAGATAGATAGAGCTACAAAGCAAGGCCCCTTGATGATATCACCACAACAACAATGAAAAATAGTTTGGTACCTTTTTTCTGAGTGTGCATTACATTAAAAATATCTATTTTTGCTATTTCCTGAGATCCACCAACAGATTTTCTCCTTTTTCAGGCATTGTGTTTCTGCAGTGGTTTTGCCAAATACTGCTCACCATCACGCCCGCCTTCTGGCTCCATTAACTCAGCAGAGGATGGTTTTCACTTAACCACTACCTGTGAAGTTCTATTTATTAAGTTTTATTTAGTTTTTAATAGTTTTTTTTTACAAGTGACACTGTACATTTAGCACTTTTTTATTAGGCTTTTCTTCTTTATAGCAGAGACTAGTTACATTATAAGACATTATGTACTGAAGAAATAGTTATCAGTGTAGTGTATCGTGCAATGAGTGGAACATCCACAATGTAAGTACTGTACTGAAAGATTTAAGACTTGACACACTTCTCAGGAGACCTACTTGGCCACATGTGCCTTCAAATTTTCAACTGGTCCAAAAATATTTTTATAATGGGTACAATTGCACTACTGATATTTTTTATCCATTAGGTTCACTTCTATGCAGAGTGTAAATGGATTAAATTTCTTTGTGACCATCATAAACTGTCATGTCAGGGGTTTTTTTTCGGGCGGGGGGTGGGGTAGGAGGTGTCCTGGTTTTATTTACAAAAGAAAATCGAAGCATGCGTGGGTTTTACAGTACAGCAAAATTCAGATCACAGAAAATTTAATTCTGTGCTTTCAAACGTTATTTTCAACATGTTTATTTCCAGATCTAGTTTTAGTTAGACTGGATAACATTTTTGCTCTCTAGGATGCCCCTGCAATCATCCCCAGTCATGATGGTATCATCCCCGACTTCCCCACCTTTAGGGCACGCCTCAATGTGAAATATTCCTGCAGTGAGGTTAGTGGCAGACACAAAACTTAGACCTCCGTGCACAAACACTTACAGATTAGTTTGAATAAAACCACTTTTTAATTTCATATTTTCATGGTGTCATCCTTGAAGTTTCAGATGTCACCGTCCAACAAAAAAAATTTGAATATTTTTGTCAAAGAATAATAAAATGAATAAAACTGGAATTACAAAGGAATTACTGTTACCACAGTGAAGTTGATTATTTTCCAGTAGCAGCATGTCCTGAAGTATTTTATTCCTCTTTATACCACATTTGCCAATAATTACATCTTTTTTCATTTATTAAGTAACGACACATAGTACTTTTCAACATTTATAGTTACATTTAATACAGTGGAACATCTGCAAGACAGATTAGTTCCTGTTATCACTTAACAGTCATTCCCTCGCTAGCCTCTCTCGTTTAGTTCATAAGAGAAAGAAGTGCAGCTTGTCATGTTACAGAGAAACCAGAAAGCGCAGTCTTCTGTCCTGTGGCAGAAATGTAACTAGAAATTGTTAAAAAGTATTACATGTCATTCATTAGATATATTAAAACCAGCAAACACTGTTTACACTACATTAGACTCATCTGACTTGTTGGTGCAGCTTCTAAGTGTACGGTTAGAGACTAAAAGTTGTTTTTCCATCCACAGCGTGTGTTAATCATCTTCTACTCTTGATTAGTGTCAGTTTCTGACCACAACATGTGGTTATGAAACATATCATGCTGTACATGTTCATTAACACTCCTACTGTGGTATTATGCTGGGTAATCTTTACATGGCCAACATCCTTTTTGTCTTCCTCTTCAGAGAAACAAATGATCTTCCGTTAACTGCTCAGTTCTTCAGAAGCTGCAAAAATGTCTGCATAAACGAAAACTGGGGCATTTGGGGGAACACATTAGTTTATTGTTCATGAGCATGACATGAAAGAGCTACAAATCAAAAATTCTGCTTAAGTGCAAATCTGCCTCTTTTGCTTTCATTGAGCTCGAGGCTCAATTTACTAAAGTGTCTGTACTCCCAGCAGGATTAAAACTAGATGAATAGATGGCTACATCACTCAGGAGATATGCCCGTTATTTAAAAAAAAAAAAAATCATTCATTTGTACTGTACAGTAAGCAACAGTTACAATTTGTAATAACTTGTTATCTTTTTAATGATCTCATACAAAACTATTACAAAATACAAACAATATCTAAAAATATATATTTTTATTGAGTTATATTTTGCAGTGTCAAGCTTAACAGTCTTAAATAATTTAGTACTGCATAAAAACACTGATTCTTGGTCTGATTCTTGAAAATTGTTCTGATTTACCTAATTTTGTAATTCTGAATGATATGGCACAACTTATACATAATAATATTGTTACTAATAATAATAATAATAATGTCTGATTGATAAACGCTGTAGTTACACACTTTATTTAGTAAAATGTTATATGTAACTACTTTTGGTAAATTTGCAAATAAGTATGTTTCCAGTATTTTATCAGTACAACTGCTTACATTATCCCCTACAGTTTATTTTCTTTAATTTGCTTTTGCAAAAATAGCATTATTAATGCAAAAAATTTATAAAAAAAAAAGGTAAATCAACCTGGGTTTGAATTTCTTGGGTGATGAAACCCTTACTTTCAGCCAAAGCCTCCTAGCCAAAACCAAAACCAGACCAAAGCTAACCAAAGCTAACTGGTTTAATTAATAAAAGCATTATTACATTATTGCATTTATTTGTTTTTTATTTGTAAAGCTATCTTGATTGAAACTATTGAAACTATTACTATGTTATTAAGTACAAGATTAAGATGTGATAATTGCAGAAGCAAGAAAGAGCAACTGAATAATGGCTTTGCTTGTAATGAAAATCTCTAGGAAATGTGTGTGTGCATAATAGCCTGTTCAGTGCTGTCTCAATGTAATGGCCGATCTTCATCAGTACCACCATCATCATCGCTTTGTTGTTCAGCAGGGAGCGGCCGCGTGTTATTGGCACGGATGTTGATCAGGTGAGGAGAGGCGGAGATCAGGTTGGCCACGCCCCCTGCAGTCACACCGGTACTGTCCAGATTTACCTGACTCAGTTTCATACCGTGAAGAAACTTTAATCCTGGAAATGATACAATAAGATGAAGGGTGTTTTATTACACAGTATACGAGACACACTTTAAGCTGCTTTAACATTAGGTGTTTGTTTTTTTTCCTCCACAACTGACAGCACACATTTTACAAGTAAACTTATGGGAAGTGGCGCTTTGAAAGAGATTTTTTTTTGTCGTCACAACAGAAAGCTTCCAAATTGAAAAACAGTTATGCAATTTAGAAAACCGCTGACCAATCAGGTGGCAGATTGGAAGAAAAAAAAAAAGGAAAAAAAAAAACATCTTGGAAGACAGAGTGCTGGGAGAACAGTTTGTCTTGTTAGCGAGCGAATATTAGGAGCTTTATGGCATCTGAGCTAAACTGAGTAAATATTTAAAAATACATGAAATCTTTGCTGTTGGTAAATCTAGACAGATAAGACAGTTAAATAGCTAGTACAATCAATAGGGAGAAAGCTGTAGTAGCATTGCTATGGTTACTGTGTACGCATCCTGTGAATCACTTTTTTAATATCAGCACAAAAGTCGCTCTGGCCAGCATCATTTATGTTTAAAAAAAAAAAACAGCTTGACACTCGATTTAGTCTTTTATAATGCAAGTAAAATCATTAGTCAGTAATCTCTAATCTGACATTACTACATCTACAATGTATATTTATAACGTAGAGTCTACAATCTGAAATATATATATGTGTGTGTGTGTGTGTGTAATCCACAAAAGTTGTAATCAGTAATTTATCTTTTACATGTAATATACAGTCTGTAATCTACAATCTATAATCTATGATGTATAAACTATAATTTTATTTTATTTTTTTTGCTTTACCCCGATCGGTGATGCGCGTATTGCTCAGGTTCAGTTTGATCAGTTCAGTGCAACGAATTAAAGCTTTCAGTACCGAATCTCCCACCTGCGTGCAAGACAAACCAAGAACCTACACAAACACAAAAAGACACACAAACACTCTCAACACAAGAATAATGAAAATCACTCATTTTTTACATTTTATTTCACAATTTTAAAATTGCCATATTTCATATATATACATGTATGTGTGTGTGTGCGCAGGTGTGTGTACCTGTAGGTAAGGCAGGCGTGTGATGAACTCAGTGACTCCACGGCTCGTCACGGCTGTTCGGTTTAGACACACATCCATCAGCAGAGTGAGAGTGGACAGAGCTGATAAGCCCGCATCAGTGAGGGGAGTGTTACTCAATGAAAGCTTCTTCAGCCTGGAGACAGACAGCCAGAGAGAGTACTTTAAATAGGGATTAAAAAGTACATCATTTCTATCGTTCATATCTGCTGGACCAATTCACATATAGACTTAATCCATAAACCATAATATGTTCAGGCATCTTACACCTGACTAAAACTCACCAGAACTGCGTATCGCACAATAACCTTCCTGTTCAAAACAGATTTGATAAACATGTTGGCCCCGATTTACTAAAGGTCTGTGTAAAAAAAAAAAAACATGCAAACTTAATAACACCTGCAAAAAGAAAGCTTATTTACTAAGACAGTCTGCAAAGGATTGCATCATTCAAATAAGCAAAATAGTAAAATCCGGTTTTGTGCGTTGGCCTTTACGAATATGTAGTTCGGGGTGTTTCTAACTAAAGTGAAAATATATAGAGTTCAGGCACTGCAAATTTAATATTGTACAATTATTCATATTAATATTACAGATGCAGTGTGATTAACTAAACCTGAAAGTCACTTCACAAATGGTGACTGAGTGTGCAAATAAATATACCTGGAGGGCATGTATTAAATGTGACGAAGTCTGTTATTATGCTATTTATTAGGCTTTAATAATAACAAGGTTGATCATGATTATATTTCGAAAAGAGGAGCAAATCATTTCATAAAATAACTTAATATTAGCACGAATGTTGGTTTCATATAATATAGTCTCAGCTAGTTCACACCTCTGATGACAAAAAGAAAATTTGTCAACCGATAAACAGAACATATACTTTTATCTTTTATATTTTTTTATGTATTTTGTATATTTTATCAACACAACTCACAGCCCTTAATCCACATTATATTAGAAGTGCAATTATGCATGGAGGGTTAGGTTTAGTATCAGTTGCACTCTTCTGAGATTCTCTTAAATACACTATATGGCCAAAAGTTTGTGGAAACCTGAACAGTACACCTATGTGTTTTTAGAACATCCCATTCCAGATTTTTGCTGTTCCACCCCTTTGCTGTTGTAATAACCTCCACTCTTCTAGGAGAAGGCTTTCCACTAGAATTTGGAGCGTGGTTATGGGGATTTGTGTTCATTCAGCCACAAGAGCATTAGTGAGGTCAGGCACTGATTGTTAGGTGAGGAGGTCTGGGGTTCAGTCGGTGTTCCAGTTCAGCCCAAAGGTGTTCAGTGGGGTTGAGGTCAGGGCTCTGTGCAGGACACTCGAGTTCTTCCACCCCAACATTGGTAAACCATGTCTTCATGGAACTCGCTTTATGCACAGGGGCATTGTCATGCTGGAACAGGTTTGGGCCTCTTAGTTCCAGTGAAGGGAAATTATAATGCCACAGCATACAAATATCCTATAAAATTGTGTGGCAACAGTTTCGGGAAAAGTACTCATATGGGTGTAATGGTCAGGTGTCCAGAAACTTTTAGCCATATAGTATATCTCAACTGTTACCAATGGCGATCAAAAACAAACTGCACAAAACAGCAAGAACCTCATTTTATGCAACTATTCCTTTGTCAACATACACAACCGGGATGGCTCTGTGCTAACAGCAAAACTAATAAACAGCACTTTATACCCTCTGATTTTACTGACCCGAGAGACCATAACCCTGTTTCCTTTTTTTTTTAAATCAAATTCACAGGTCAGATTTCACCTAAATAATAATGTGAAATAAGTCAATATGAAGGGAAAGTAACCAATACCAGAAGCAATGCAAGTCTTTCACATTTTGCATCCTTTTCCCTTCAGTAGATTGACTTTCTGCCTGGTGAATTTTATTCTCCTTTTGTCTGACCACTGCATTAGCGGAAAAGGCAGAAAAGCTTTTACGGTATTTTCAGGTATCTCCAGTACTGCCATGGCAAGGGGTCAAAAAACTGTAACACCTCTGTATTTGGGATTTTAGTAAATCAGGGGCATGGTACTTTATATATTACACTCTACACGTACCGAGGCAGTTTTCCCAAGTGTGTGATGCCCTGGTCAGTAATGTGTGTATAGTCGCTAAGGTCGAGTTCAGACAGCAGAGTGTGTGCGCAGAGGAAGAAAAGTCCAGCATCAGTCACTGAGTGACGACCAGGAAGTGTTAATTGAGTCAGATTCAGCCCTGCAATAAAAATAAATGGAAAATCATTTATGCATTAATACAGGGAATGCTAAAAACATATTAACACAAATATGTGATCAGTTGCAGTGTGAATGGTTTAAAATCTGCTCTTGATAGAAAGTGCTGGAAAAGTTACAGACTAACACACACAGTGAGAGGACTGACCTGAGATGATCTCGAGTGTGTGATCACCGCTACTGACAGGAACACCGTGAAGACTGAGTGATGATAGATTGCGGTGCGCTGAAAGACACTGCAAGGATTCTTCTTTAACCTGAGTGAAGTCAAGGTGAAGAGTCTGTAGATCGTGCAGACTGGCCAGAGCAGACACGTCACACACCTGAGAGAAACACAACCAAAGAAGAAATGTCACAATAATAATAAAAATCGATATCAGTTATGTGTTTAATGAGGCATTTAAAAAAACCAGAATATTCATTCTACATTTTTAAGGATCTCTAAGTCTTGGTTGGTCCCAGTCTTTATGGGTTTCCCTTCTGGTTTGTTACAGGTCTTAGATGCTTTAACTTTTTGGTTAGTCAGGTCTTTAACATTTGACCTAGTTGATTTGTTCCAGTCTTTATAGATTTGGGTTGGTCACAGACTAATGTTTTCCCTTCTTTATTAATCTCAGTCTTTTAAGCTTTCATTCTCAGTTAGCCCCAGAGCTAGAAAAGAGAGTAGCCAGGATGTGTGTGTGTGTGAGTGTGTGTATGTTACCCTGGTGTGTGTGATGCTGAGCAGACGCAGCTGTGGTACACACACACGCAGTGCAGTTAGCGTTTCCTCCGTAACAGCTGTTTGGTTTAAACTCAGGTGAACAAGTGCAGGAGGAGATGACTGAAGGAAGACCAGCAGACCGGCATCACTCACTTTAGTGTGATCCAGAATCAACACACACAAGGATCTGAGAGCTAAACACACCCACACGTGCACACACACACACACACACACACACACACACACACACATTAGAGCTGGATAAGAGAACACTTTAAATGAGCTGATGCTGCATGTTAATACTGACTGAATGTGGTTATGTCGGAGGACTATAACAGATGTAGTATAACTTACGTGTCATGTGGTGTAAACAGCCGTCAGTAAGTTTAGAGCAGGCCGAGAGATTCAGATACTGCAGCTTCACCAATTTACACAGCACAGACAGCCCACAATCTGCCAGAGACAAAATAAAAACAAACGTCTTTTACAGCTACATAACAACACACTATCACGGAGTTAACCTAGTGGCCAGGTTTATATTTGCTGTTAATTTTATATATATGCAAAATTTATATATATGCAAATATCTGATGTCTGTTTCCTGTGTTTATTCAGCCTGATGATCGCGCATGTCTGGTAAATAAATTACACACCATGTGCGCATGGTGCAGTACCAGCATAAATAGTGGAAGGGATGAGGTGTGATGTGGCACAATGCTGGCAACAGATTAAACAAACTTCAGCAGTTTCAAATCGCATACATATCCACTATTCTAGAAAACGTACTAAATGTTACTAAAAGCATTGACACTGGAGACTCCTTCCATGAATGCTAAAATAAATGTCTCTTTAGTGAAAGCTTCGCCACACTGACGATTAAATTATGTGGAATGCCCTAAATACAAATTCCTGTGCAAGTTGTTGCCATAGAAATGATACCCTATTAGAATGAGGGTGTTACAACAATGGCAGAAAGTTTTACTTTTTTACTTTAAGGTACACACACAAACACACACACACACACACACTCTCTCAGATGTACCAGTGATTAGTGGGGAGTTGACCAAGCTGAGGTGTGTGAGGTGTGTAAATGTGCTGAGTTGCTGCAGCAGTGTGTTGGTGGTGTATGGGTAGCTGTTTAAAGTTAGCTTCCGAAGCGAGCAGCCAATGAAGAGCTGAAGAGTTCGAGGGTTCAGCAGGCGATCTGAGGTCATGTGACCCAACAGACGCTCAGCCAGCTCTGGGGTCAAACATGAAAAACTGCTGACGAACTGCATATAAGGAGCTGAGAGAGACAGAAAGACAAAACTGTCATTACTGTGTATTTTAGCAGATGATACAATTCACCACACTGTAAAAATAATAAAAAGAACAAGGAGCATGCGTGTGTTTATAATGTCTCTATGTTTCTGACCGCTGGTGAGGGAGATGGCAGCGCGTGTTGCCATGGTAACAAGTTTGGGCACACTGCAGGGTTTCTTGTGGGGAGCCAGAGACTCGGTGTGGTGATGTTGCTGTTGATCATTTCTCTGTAAACGCTGTAATGCTGCCTCACCGGGTAAAACTCTGCCCTCTGCTGGATCTACTGAGGCATCTGGATCACTACACACACACACACACACACACACACTTAATAATATGCTATGTGCCTAAATACTGATCATTGACTCGTAATGTAAAACTACAGTTAAATTTATAGGTAATATGATTAAAATAGTTCCAGTAATATAAAGCCAGTATAAATATTCTTCAAACAGTAAAAAGATGTGTGCATGCGTGCGTGTGTGTGTATACCCGAGTCTGTTTCCCTGGTTCGGCCAGTAATGCTGATCCTGATCTCTGAGCTCATTAAAGAAAGGAAGGCGAGGTACAGCTGGGATAAACACAGACAAATTTATACTAAGAGATGGACTTGAGCTACAGTGAAGCTATTTATCACAGGCCAACAAATACCACTTCTACAGTATAAAAGTTCAGTACCATTAATATCTACCAGTGGCTGTTCTTCATCAGCACCAGCATCATCATCATCACCTTCTTCTCCTGGCACCAGTCTCTGTCCACGGCCTGTCAATAAGAAATGTCCTTAATGACAATTCCCTTAACTAATATTAAAATGTAAATCAAAGCAAAGTAAAAAAGATTTGACCTGCAGACACATTCCTATATAAAATCACCAGCCACTTTATTAGGAACACCTGTACATTCATGCAATTATCCAATCAGTCAAACATGTGGCAGCAGCACAATGCATAAAATCAAGCAGATACAAGTCAAGAGCTTTGGTTCATGCACACATCAAACATCAGGACAAACTGGGAAAAAATGTGATTTCAGGGATTGTGACTGTGGCATAGATTTTAGTGCCATGAAGGCTGATTCGTGTATTTCAGAATCTGCTGATCTCCTGGGATTTTCACACATAAGAAAATCTAGAGTTTACACAAAATGGTGCGAAAAAAAACTGAAAAACATATACAGTGAGTGGCAGTTCTGGTTGGAGCTGACACAAAGTCTAAAAAGTAATTCAAATAACCACTCTTTATAACCATGGTGAGCAGAAAAGCATCTCACAACGCACAACAGGCTGATCTCATGATGGACTTCATTTCCATTGCTTCACTCTGGATTCAGTGTAACAGTGACAACACATGAGTGAGGGAAGCCATATTAACATTGCCATAATGATAGCATCATGTTTTGAACCCTACTGCAAATAACTAGTGTTGGCAACTGGGGGGAAGAAAAAAATTTTTTCAAACAATTTATATTACGTTGCACACGTCAGCAAGACACCTCGACTCAACCTATCTAGAGTAATGTAGAAGTAGTGATGGTAGTCGTGGTTATCGTAGTCATGGTTATCACTTGTCAAATACCTTTCCAATGGTTAATTAGCAAGCTACCCTAGTTAGTTCACTTAAGGCTAGGTGTGGATGCATGTGGACAAAGCTTGAAATAGTCAGCAGAACAGTCCACTAGGCTTTGTATTACGCTCCCATTGTTCCAGGAATTCGCCCAAATTTATGTCACTGCACCACTGAAAAAACAAAAACGTGCATGCATTTTATATATATATGTGTGTGTGTGTGTGTGTGTGTGTGTGTGTGTTTGTACCCCAGCGGTGACGAGGTTCAGCAATCCCAGCATGCACCATGTCTTCCCAGCGTAGTTGTTGAAACTGGGGTGGAGCTACAGGTTGTGGTAAAACATCTGCCCCCTGCTGGGCAGGAGGGTCAATGCGAGGTGGCTCAGGATCATGGACAGCAGCGGGGATGGAGGGATCAGGAGGAGTGATGGCCTGAAGGACGAGTGCAGCGTTCGGTGTTAAACCGAGACAGCGCAGTGACAGTGACATGTCATCATCACTGAAGCGCCGACGAGGAAAACCATGAAAAAGTGTGAATGAGGGAAGAGACGGCTGGAGGGAAGTGACATGGTCAACGACATCCCGGAGAGGAGCATCTGCTGGAAAACACACACGCAAAGACTCGCCGGAGGGGAGACGGATCTACAACACACACACACACACACACACACACAGATAAGAGCTAATATTAATACTAAATGTTAATACAATCAAAAACTAAGAAAAAATTATGCTGAAATTTTGGCACTTACAGTTAAAAAAGAGCAGAAATAATATTAAAAAATTATAACAATTGTGCAGGCTGAATAGTGTGAATTATACCACAGTACTGTTCAATTCTCAATTCTGATTGGTGTTGATTAATTGTCTATAATGGAAGGTTTATATTAATGTGCTCGACCTAATACGTTATCGTTTCTATAGTAACAACTTTCACAGGGACTTGTACGGCAGATGCCCCACATAAACTGAATTAATTGTTAACATGGTGATTAAAAGTTTATTTAGCATTTTGGAAAGAGTCTCCAGTGTCAGTGCAGTCAGAGGTTAAGCTGTAAAGAGGTAAAACAACTGTAAGTTGTTTATCTTTGGAGAACTTTGGGATTTCGCAGTGACATAATGAAGTGCGTTTTTTGTCTTAGTACTTTCAAGAAAGAGAAAAAAGAGATTATAGCTTTGACAGCTGCTATAACGTAAGCGATAACAGGAAGTAACTTGTTTCATGGACGTTCCACAAAAGTTACCATAAATAGATAAAATCTACATTAAATAAAAATGTAGTCACTGGCAAATTGCTGTGGTGCGAGAGGAATGAAACCACTTCTGGATGCGTTCTGGGTTTCAGTAGCTTCTTCACACCACCCTGTTGACGATTATTTTCCTACAACTGCACATCTCGGTAAGATTTATTTTTACTCCTTAAATATTAAATATCTCATTCTAATCACAGATCTTGATTTATAAACTCCATAATTCAGCGTGATAAAATCTTACCACTTAATGAAATCATGTCTGTCTGTCTGTGTGTGTGTGTGTGTGTGTGTGTGTGTGTGTGTGTTTGCATTCTTACCATTAGAATGCAATTGCTGTCTGCGCCGCTCTGCACTCGTTCACTCGGTTTCTCTCGTTCACTGACAGTTGGAGTGATGGTGTGTTTCTCCTGCTGAGCACGGCGATCTTCTGCTATTCTTTTCAAGATTAACTCTCGCTCCTGAGAACACACACACATTTACATGAGGCATGCCAGAGGGAGGGACTGTCTCTAAACCAACAAACCAACAAAACAAAGTGGCACACAGCTGACAACAATATTCTAGTTAATTAAAGTGAGAGGTGAACTCCAGGACGAATAAACAGGGAAACGCAACCAGTCAGGTATCAGGTAATCTCTGTTAAGGCTTTCTTCAGATGGCATTAATTTTACATGGGGAGTAATGTTGATGTTTCTCTCCCTCCATGTGGTGTAAATTTCCACCCGATTTTCTTTTTCTGATGAACTTGATACTGATCTGATCATTTTAATCATGTCTGGTAGGGGTGTAACAAAATTGAGCACTGCACGCTCATGTTAATGGTCTTTCCTTTTCCCCACAAGCTTCGTATATGGCTGCTCGCTCGTGCCCGCATGAGAGTAAAGACCTTCCACTCACGCAACTTTTATGTTGCGTCCTGCTGGGTCACAATCCTGATACATTCCTGATGAATGATCTGCTGCTGCTGTTGTGGCCACTGCAGAACTGATTTAGTCAACACACACCAAAGAAGAAGAAAGGTTTTCATAAACCCCTAATGGTCTTAATAGTAGTATATACCATAATGGCTTAAATAAAAAAAAGCGTGTGTACCTGTGTGTTTTGTCTCTTCTCGGCCCGGGCATGTTCTGCTGCTCTCTGTCTCTCCTGAGCGAGAAAGTCATTGTTTTGCTTTATTCGAGACTTTACAGGTTCGGTTTCTGCTGCAGGATGATGCAGCACCAAATCAGCACCTTCAACACACACACACAGAGTGCGGTTTATTGGTGTGAGATTCTTTAGTGTGAGGTTCACTGGTGTGAGGTTTATTAGTGTGAGGTTTGTTAGCGTGAGGTTTACTACTGTGAGGTTTATTAGTGTGAGGTTTATTAGTGTGAGGTTTGTTAGTTTGATGTTTGTTAGTGTGAGGTTTATTAGTGTGAGGTTTGTTAGTGTGAGGTTTATTAGTGTGAGGTTTGTTAGTGTGAGGTTTATTAGCGTGAGGTTTACTACTGTGAGGTTTATTAGTGTGAGGTTTATTAGTCTGAGGTTTGTTAGTTTGATGTTTGTTAGTGTGAGGTTTATTAGTGTGAGGTTTATTAGTGTGAGGTTTATTATTGTGATGTTTATTAGTTTGAGGTTTATTAGTGTGAGGTTTATTAGTGTGAGGTTTGTTAGTGTGAGGTTTATTATTGTGATGTTTATTAGTTTGAGGTTTATTAGTGTGAGGTTTGTTAGTGTGAGGTTTATTAGCGTGAGGTTTACTACTGTGAGGTTTATTAGTGTGAGGTTTATTAGTGTGAGGTTTGTTAGTTTGATGTTTGTTAGTGTGAGGTTTATTAGTGTGAGGTTTATTAGTGTGAGATTTGTTAGTGTGAGATTTGTTAGTGTGAGATTTATTATTGTGATGTTTATTAGTTTGAGGTTTATTAGTGTGAGGTTTATTATTGTGATGTTTATTAGTGTGAGGTTTATTATTGTGATGTTTATTAGTTTGAGGTTTATTAGCATGAGGTTTACTAATGTGAGGTTTGTTAGTGTAAAGTTTGTTAGTGTGAGGTTTGTTAGTGTAAAGTTTGTTAGTGTAAAGTTTGTTAGTGTGAGGTTTGTTAGTGTAAAGTTTGTTAGTGTGAGGTTTGTTAATGTAAAGTTTGTTAGTGTAAAGTTTGTTAGTGTGAGGTTTGTTAGTGTAAAGTTTGTTAGTGTGAGGTTTGTTAATGTAAAGTTTGTTAGTGTGAGATTCATTAACACAAGGGTGGTTAGTCTGAGGTTCATTAGGTTGAGATTTTTGAGTGCAAGGTTTCTTGGCGTGAAGTTTGTTAGTGTGAGGTTTAAAGTCTAAAGCTTTATTAGTGTGAGGTTTGTACCTTTTCCCTCCGTCTGAGCTCCTTGAGCATCTTTAGGAGGGTTAAATGCAGCAATAGCACTTGTAACTGGTCCGGAACGTGGCATTAGTGTGTGTCTCGGACTGCCAGCCCGCACAATCCTGCACACACGGCGTTGGAGAAAGAAACACAATGTTCAATCCTTTAAGATACTGTTCTGATAGAAAACTTTAAAATAAAAAAGGGCAAAATTAATGCATGGGCCAATGGGGTAGTTGGGGGAATGAAAATAAACCTGTGCTTTATCTTTTTCTGAATTATCTCCTTACGCATAAAACAGTTCTGCTTAACTGGCGTAACAACCAAGAACAGAGAGTTCTAACAATTTATGCTGAATATAAAAAAAAATATTTAAAATCAAATATTTTTCCAGGTTCTCCAATTTCTTCTCACAACCCAAAAAAAAGCGGGTAGGTGGATTTGCTTTGCTAAATTGCCACTAGGTGTGAATGTGTGTGTGAATGTGTGTATACATGGCACCCTGCAATGCACTGGCATCCCGTCCAGGGTGTATTCCTGTCTCACACCCAGTGTTCCTGGGATAGGCTCCAGACCCACCACCACACTGACTAGGATAAAGCACTTACTGAAGATGAATGAATAAATACATTTTTCATACAATGTATGATTCAAGCTTTTTTTTTAACCCAATTTGTTTGCTGACAATCACTTTCAAATATAGTCTGAGTAAACAACTTATGTCAACCAGACCATATAGTGTAAGAACATAAATTTTACACTGAAACCAAAAAGATTAAGCCAACAAGATTTCTAAAAGTGTACATTCTCTGCCTAGCTGAGTCACTCTGGGACTGTGGTTATTGCACATATAGTATTAACACAGATTTATTTCCACTCACCACAACCATTCATGCTTAAAAATCTGTACTAACATGTTACTACACTATAAAGATTGAATATTTTGTGATATTAACTTAAAGTGTTAATTCATTAGGGATTAAAACATTTTGATTCGTGCTTTCTAAGTTGATTATTTTCCTAGGACAGTCATCTTAAAATGCTTTATTCCTCTTATACCACAGAAATTTTCCAAAACGAAACATTTTTACTTATTTTTATTTCCTCTTATCTCCCTCAAACATTTTTAAATCTGTTTATCTGCTTTGGTATAAATAGTAATAAAGCAAAGAGTGTGATATTATTCAGAGACTTTTACGAAGTCTTACCATTCAGCTGCTTCTGGTACAGAGAAACAGCCAGCCTGAACTGCAGCCTGAATCTGATGCTCAGTGAAACCCATTTCACTGAGACAGCGCATGAACTCACCGAGCGTCTACACATGCGCGCACACACACAACCACACAACCACATACACACACACACACGAGAGAGACAGGCCATTATACCTTCTCAATCTTCCCCAAAAAGGACATGAATGTACATATATACAAACAATTCTTGATGGCATTTTTATGCTACAAGACATGTATCACAAAATATAGGTTTTTCCAAAAAAAAAAAAAAAAAAACTTCCAGGAAAAACAGTACACAATATAGATAGACTGGATGTATTAAAAATTAATCACAGTGTAAACAATGTTTCCAGAGAAACAGGATGTTTCAGATCAAAGTCCTTCATTAGCTGTGCAAACTAAGTGTTTCTAAAGCTGAAGGAGATGAACGCAGTCCTTGAAGTGAGCAATTGTAAGGAAAAAGAGCTCATCTTATACACTCTCTGAATTCTGCAACCCCATGGAATGAATGATATTTTGACAACATCCCCAACCATTTTGAACATCTTTGATTTGGAATGTACATTTATGGCATTTGGCAGACACCCTTATCCAGAACGACTTACATTTATGCAACTAAGCAGTTGAGGGTTAAGGGCCCTGCTCAAGGGCCTTACTCAGGGGCCCAGCAGTGGCACTTTAGTGGTGCTGGGACTTGAACTCATAACCTTCTGATCCGATGTCGTAACCACTGTGCTACCACCACCATGCTTCCACCACCAATATCTACTAGTTCCACTAGTTGCACATCTGATGAAGGACCTTTGTCTGAAACATCCTGTATCTCTGGTAACTTTGTTTACTATATTATTGCCACCATTATTACTGAGGTACACTGCAGTGAAAATCCTGGATTCTTTTTTAGATATGTTTTACAGATTCAAATCAGTCACTTCATCAGTAAAGAATTGCAGATACCAATTTTTTTAAAGGTTGAAAAAAAAATACTGGTTTAAAGTAAATCATTTATAGACATGTAACGGACAGTAACGTTCATGGAGATTTAGGGGATTTTCTCTGAAGCACAGAACCGGAAACTGTTTTAAACCACTGTATAGAAAATGTGTATTAATGTGCAGGACTTATTCAGAGCTTCCGGTTGAGTTTACGACTCAGACAAATAACATGAGTTTTCTACAACAACTAAAGTTAAGCATGTAGTCACCAAGTTACTGGCTAATATCTTTTTATACACTTATTCAGCTCTGTGGAAGGAAGTATTTAACATTTCACTATGTTAATGTAGTCTGTCTAAACACTGGAACATGAAACTCAGACTGAAAGTCTAAGTGCAAGTTGAAGTGTTAAATCTCACCGCTGAAGACGCCATTAAAACTGCTTTAAACTGCTTAATCCGAATCCGTCATTTAATCCGAATTAAATAACTGTTAAATGTGCTCGTCAAGCTGCCAAAGCGTTTGTTACGAAAATAAATATGTTATTTTTTTAATTGTTAAAAAAAAAAGATTCAATCATAACACGCTGACAGTAAACAGTGGGCGGGGCCAACGATCATCTGATTAACACTTCCGGGTCCTCTTTCTTCGTCTGTGGTATTAATGAGTCTTGCAGCTGTATTGTGCGCCGCCTGCTGGCAGTTCCTCATTACAGCAAATGAAAATAAATACAGAGTAGATTCATGGCCAAGTACAAGAACAGAGCAACTGAATTTCAGTTCCTTGAGTCTATACGTATGAACATACGAAAATATATATTTTTTTTAAATAAAAATATTAAAAAATAATTTTAATAAATTGTAAAAAAAAAAAAAAAAAAGAAAGAAAATTATATGCATGAAACACCCAGGGCTGCTGGGAATAAGAAGTAATTTTTTTCAATCACAAATTATAACAACAAATAACAATTTTCAGAAGAAATCCTGAACTTCTACAGTTCCTCAGCTAGAATTAATAATTGGAACTTTCTGGCAAGATTTCTATATAATGTAACTGAGTAAGCAATCAGCTACCAACTATAAAATGCTGTTTATAGCTCACAGTAATACTTTATAATAATTTATCTGTCTATATTTAATTTTTTGGGGTTTGTTACATTCCAGGAAGATCAGAAATGTACGCTGAACATGTGATAAGTATCGTCCATGGGACAAGTTGGGACGCAGTGTTGCAACAAGTCAAACTGGGATCCTTTAAGCATTATAATACCCGTATGATTTTCCAGGAGGATTTTCTTTTCATAACAATGGAGAAATTTGTTTTTCAAAAACAATGAAAAGCATGTGCAGTTAACAATGACTGAGGTTAATATGGTTTAGGGCGGGCTACTGGAGCAAGTCACTGATGATAGGCAAAAAAAATTATCGCACGTCCTCTTAGAATGTACCTCCTCTTAGTAAAATGAATATTGTCTTTGTCTTGTGAGCTTCATTCTTCTGCCCTTAGCATGTATAAAGTATGAAAGTATAGAAGGCAAAATCTTCCACTCATGTAACTTCTTTGTTGTGTCCTGTGGGATTCCAGTCCCGATGCACACCTCTAGTCTTACCCAAATGCCCTGTTAACCCTGAACTCATGACTTCCCAATAGTAACCACCACAAACACCATTCATTCATTCATTCATTCATTCATTCATTCATTCGGAGCCTATCCTGTAAAAACTCAGAACAGATTCACACTGAGTGGGACACCAGTCCATCACAGGCCACCATGCACAACACCTTCACTCATTCATTCACACCTAGGGGAAATTTAAAGTCACCAATCCACCTACTAGCATGTTGTTGAGCGTTGGGAGGAAACCAGAGAACCTGGAGGAAACCCATATGGACATGAGAAGAACACAATAAACTCTACATAGACATTATCCCTATAAGTTCAGGATCCAACCAAGGATCCTGTAGGTGTGAATTAAAGATGGTCTTCAGGGCTACTAGTCGGGTTCCAGTGCGTTTTCTGGGTGCTGGTATATGATACACATATACAAATCCTACATACATACTTCTATGATGAATAGTAGTACACTGTACCTACTACTTCAATATAAAGTATTAAACATAATAGAATTGATCGTCAACTTCAGGAGGTCTGGAGTGAAGAGAGAGCTCTTTAAGCTGAGCTGGGTGTCCCTGGTGAAGACATCACAGCAGCTGTTGGACTTTCTAAGGAGATTCAAGAGCTCTCTCATCACTCCAGACCTCCTGAAGTTGATGATCAATTCTATTATGTTTAATACTTTATACTGAAGTAGTAGATACAGTGTACTACTACTATTCATCATAGAAGTATGTATGTAGGATTTGTATATGTGTATAATATGTATATGTATATCATCTGGGTGGCGTTTAGTATAAGTAATGTACATACACATGTCCTTTGGAACACAAGAACAGTTTTGATCAAAAACTGCAAAACGCGGAAGGAAACAGCACACAGTGTACTTCTACATTTTGCTTACAAAATCTTAAGCAAGATTTTGTAAATGGCAAGAACATGGATATGAGTGTGAGTGATAAATGTTTGAGTAACAGCCCAGCACTGGCACTGATATCAGAGGTTCAGTGTAGTTACCAGCTTTTAAATCAGTTGAAAACTCCCACTAACTTCTCATTCCTGAACACACTGTGGCCACTGTAGGTATTCTTACCTTCCCCTGTTTATTATACTCAAAACATCCTAAACTTACTTCTTGAGTTCTGCAAAGGACAGCAAAGGATCAGTTAAAAAAATAGGATCGTTTTTTCACAGCAACTGAGAAACTGTCGTGTGTATGTGTGTATGTATGTATATATAATGGCAGAACAAGCAGAACAAAAGATTATGCTGATGAAGACCAGAACAATGGTATCTGTAGTGTTGTAGTCAAAAAAAAAAAGCTGGAACTGTAAGAATAAATTAATTAATTAATTAATAAAAAAGATAAAAGAAAGAAAGAAAGAAAAAAAGCACATATATTATCAAGGTCCAGTGTCTTTAGGTGCAAAGCCTGACAAATAAGAGGAATGTACAAATTAAAAACCTTCAATAAAAAGGCACAGCATTTCAAACTCCGCCTAAATACTATAAGCGTGTTCAGTCCTGGTGGATTACACACACCCAGTTGTTTGGGTGACTGAACCAGATCATCTTCCCATAATCTTTGGAACTGGACTGGAAACAAATCTTATTTTCATCAATTCTGAGTTACCCACTGGAACGAAATCACTTTGAGATTCATCACCTGATACCGACAACCTGTGTATAAGCCAGGAACCTCCATCTGTCACTGCATCCTGTGTAAGTGTAGAAGAAACATATGCATCAAAATGTACAGAACTGCTGGATGAGAGTTTATTAGTGAACCTTTTTGTGTATTATTGAAAAGTAATGCACAAAAAATGCTCTCTCTCTCCCTGTCTCTCTCTCTCTCCCTCTCTCTCTCTCTCTCACACACACACACACACACACACACACACATTTGAAATCTGAGCTATATTATTATTTTCTTTGGTGTGTCTGTGAGTTGCAGGTTTCAGTTCTCACACTGCAGGATGAAGAGACACTGTTTGGTTATTGAGCAATATTCTTTATTACTTCTTCTTATTCATCATCATCTTCTTCTTTTTCTTCTTCTTCTTAATAATAATAATAATAATAATAATAATAATATATTGTTGTTGTTCTTGTGTATAATAATTTGCACAACTGAATTAGCAGCTGTCTTAAAAAATTGTGTGTGCATGTGTGTGTGTAGTGAACGCATAACTACCTACTGACTCTTACACACACACACACACACACACACAGCTGTAAGCTTGTATGCCCTACAGCAGAGTTTCACACACAGCTCTAAGTTTTCACATTACAGTGTCTCTGTGTCTCAGCGCTCTGGTGAGAAACAGCCGCTCTGTCAAGCAGCCATGAAACAGAGGGAAGAATAAAATTAAAGAGGAACCCACTCAGTTATGTAAAGTGTCACGTCAGCGTCTGTGCCAGGTCACAGAACAACAAGCAACCAACAGAACTGCACTTAGAAGACCTGGAAACTACTCATCATCATTCACACACCTGTTCACAATTATTGGGAAATTACTGATTTGTCATTGGGAGCAATGGTGATTAGTGATTTGTCAATGAGAAGAAGGGTGATTAGTGATATGTCATTGAGAACAACGTTGATTAGTGATTTGTCATTGGGAACAACGGTGATTAGTGATTTGTCATTGGGAACAACGGTGATTAGTGATTTGCCATTGGGAACAACGGTGATTAGTGATTTGTCATTTAGAGGAATGGTGATTAATGATTTGTCAATGAGAAGAAGGGTGATTAGTGATTTGTCATTGAGAACAACATTGATTAGTGATTTGACATTGAGAAGAATGGTGATTAGTGGTTTGTCATTGAGAAGAATCGCTAAGTTGCCACCCTAGACTTGACTGTATTTGGCCAGAGTTAAAGTATGACGTCACACATGTCCCAAAAATACACAGCGTATTATTTTTAGTTACATTGCAACAGAGTAATATCGAAATTAAATATTGAAATATTCAACCACATGTCGTAAATCTCCTCACATTTCCTCACTAATGACACATTTTTCATCAGCACTTCATCCTCCATGCTTGTTTTTCCAGTTTGCCCCACAACTCGTGTTCTGATTGGCTATTACTTTTCTGAACTTTGTTCAACTTGGAAGCATGCTCCTGTGCCACCCCTCCCCACCCCCCAAAAAAAAGAAAAACACATAGTGTAGACCATGAAAAAAAACAGCCGCATTCCACCTGACTAGACTTGCAGTCGCGTCCTATAGGATTATATGTAAAACTTGCTGGTGTTTGAGAAAAAATGGCAAAAAGTGTGAAAGCACTATTACTGAACTTTATATTTGGCTGTCTGATTGCTGCTTTGTCCAGCCAGTTTTCCTTTAGCCTCGCCCTCTCTGTCTGTTCGCTGATTTCCTGACTCATTGCCCATTCATGATTTTTTGAGTATTTCTCGATCCTTCTGGTTTCTTTATTATGACTTATTCTTTTTTTTATAAAAACTTTTTTTTTTAAATAAAAACCCAAACCTGTACATGCATCCCCCTGTCCTGCAGTTCATGACAAATTGTCTGCATAACAGGCTCCGCCAGATTTCAAACAAAGTCAAACAGAGTGTTTGTAAGAAAAATGCACCATTAGGGCGTACACTGCAGGATGTTTATCCTGATTATATCACTGCATCAGAGCTGAGAGCGAGCCAAGTGTGGGCACAGATGATCCTGTGGTGTGAGAGGGTAAAGAAAAGTCAGTCATAAAGCATGGTTTATGCTTGGTGAGAAGTGCTGCTGAGAACAGCCGGAAACAGTTTGGTCTTTCAGAATGGAAGGAGAATTTTAGCTATTTGCATGCTGTCCATGAAAATGCAAGGGGAGTGGTAATGAGCAGGTGAAAGTTTTTCATTCTATTGTTGTCTCTTCAAACAAAATGTAGGTGCACTTTACAGGAATGTAGAAGTTTACATAATGATATCATCTGAGGAAGATGATACAATGACAACCACAATGACTTGGACAACCTGACTTTAACATACATATAAACTACACTCAGGTACAAATTATTCTAATCTACAAACTGTAGATGCGTTACATTACAGGGAATTGTAGTTTGCTATACTACAAGCTACATGGTGGAAATAGTGTAATTATCTGATTTCGTGTCATTTTTATATCAGTATTTAACGGTGGCACTATTTACCTCATCCCATGCACATTTTGTCTCTACCTTGAGGCAAGTTGTGCCATAGGACTAACTTTTTTTTGATGGGTCATTGTTCTAAAATCATAATAATTAGAAAACTTGTTTTGATTTCCATGGGGAAGATAAGATAAGATAAACTTTATTAATCTCTGAAGGCAAATTCAGGTACACAACAACCCAGGTATATATAGTAACTATTATTTGAAAAAAATACACTTTTACTTTGCAGTAAAATCATCAAATGTATAAAAAGTGGCTCATGTTACCTTGTTCTCCCCTACTGGGAAATGGGATAAGCTTTAGCTATGTTGTGTAGTTAAATAACATAGCAATACTTACGTTAGCCAAATTTGTATAATTAGCATCTAAGCATTAGTGCACAGCTTAGTGTTATTTTTAGCCTAGCTAATTATGTAGGGAACAAAGCTGAAGTTTCAGTGTCAGTGTTCACTGTCCCATTCTTTCTGGAGGCTTCTTTCTAATGCACTGTGGCCCCGTTTACACCTGCAGTCTGAGTGACCACTTGTGCTCGGATGTCATACATCTGCCATTTTACAACTGGCATTTTAATCTAGGAAACAAAACGGCAATGCATGAACTCTTACAAACTGAACAACAGGATGTTTTCCTGTCCTCCTGCATTCTCCAACAGAACATGAAGTCATAGACAACAATGACAAAATTTCATAAGGTGCTTCAATAACTGTAATCCTAATCTCATATTTTGTTAGTAGCATATTCAACTAGTTGCTAATAACAAGCCCCAGAGACATTTAATTTTTAATCTTCTGTTCAAGTGGGGAAAAAAACAGTTACGTGTACTTTTTTAAGGAAAAATGATATAGTGGCAGCTTTAAACCAGTACTGAACTATTCGAAATCTGTATTAAAGAAATGATTTGACACAGTGCTAAAACTGGTAGCTACTGTATATAGCTATAAACACGTTAGCTCCATTAGTCTTGGAGCTTTACACACTAAAAACATGCCTTGTTTGACTACGTTTGGGGTAAAGGGGAATGCCGTGAACCTTTCTTCATTCATCATTCATCATTAATGACTTCATGATTCATGACATTCATGACAGCAGCTCCCCTAAACACACTGAAGAATGTCTCTCTTCAGATGAAGGCAAGAGTGTGTGTGTGTGTGTGTGTATGTGTGTGTGTGTGAAGTGAACACATAACTACCCACTGACTCATAAACCTGTTACAGTCAGACAAACACACACCCAATCACCCACCCACACACACGTTCACATCGTTGTGTACGGTGTACCAACTGTATTTCCTTGAAAACTCTGGGAATTTCCTTCTTAGCTCATATTATTCTAATTATCTAATTATATTATTATAATAAATAATTTATAACATTTTTATAAGAATATTTATGTATTCTTATAAAAACATGTGTGTGTGTGTGTGTGTGTGTGTAGTTGACTTGTTATTGACCACATGACTGTCGAAGCTCCAGTGTAGGAAATCTGACCTTTTTGAGGAAAAACTGAAGTGTGTGTAGTGCCTCTACACACACACTCACACACACACACACACACACACATACACACCCTCTTCCTGTTCTTGCTTCCTCATTCACCCTTTCTCTCTCTTCACCCAGATGTGATCAGCAGCTCCTCGGAGGAAAAGACACACACGTACGCACACACACACACTGCGCTGACGCATACATGCTGGTAAGTCACTCCTTCATTTTTTTTTCCTATTGACTGTATTAAAGAGAAATAAACAGCTGGTGAACTAGTTGTATACTGATCAGAAGTGACACTGTGACTTTCTCGCTTTATGTTCTTTATAAGTTTGATAAAGTAATTAAAATACAACTACTGCTACTCTCTTAACACACTGACACACTCTGAACACACTGTCAAGTCTAAGAATGAGTCAGTTCTTCAGTTGGCCACCAGGGGGAGACACTGTTCCACTCCGGCTCATCAGGACTCACTGGATTTATATACAAACCCACTTTTCACACTACAGCCTCAAATCACACACTATAGACATTCTTACACTATACTCTGCGTATTGTTCTATTTATGAAACATGGAACAGCCTCCACTGGTACAACTTCTTTTGAAACTTGTCACTTCTCGCTTGTGTCTACAACCTAGTAGCTCATTACGTCTCCAATTTACAAAAAAAAACGGCTTCCTCTAACAATGTTAGTGTTCCTCATGCAGTGTATAGCATCTGTGACCGCTGCATGCAAAAAGTGTCTAGCTTTCTAGTGCATGTTCCTGGTATTAGTAGTGCACTACATCTTAAACTTAAAAAGTAACAATACTCACAATACAATTACACCATTCACATCTAGGGGCAATTTAGTGCATCCATTGCACCTACTGGCATGATTTTGGGAGGTGAGGAAACCAGAGAACACAATAGAAACCCACACAGACATGGGGAGAACATGCAAAACTCCATGTCAACAGTAACCCGAGCCCAGGATCGACCCAGAGACCATGCAGCTGTGAGGCGGCAATGCAACCTGCTGCACCACCACATAATAATAATAATAATAATAATAATACATAAATAAATAAATATGCAGAACTAATTTTCCAGTATTAGAATAAATGACATTTTCCTAGTTTAATCCATAAATATGTTTTTCCCCCACGAAGGTCAGATATGTTTTATCACAGTCACAACATTAAAGGACAGATATGGGCAATCAAAAAATAAACATATATCAGTACCAGTGTATCGCCGTCACCAGTGTAGGTGTGTGTGTGTGTGTCACCTTGGTGTTTGAATCTGGTTCAAGTTGATTTGCATCTATACTCCTTGTAGCATGCCGAGTTTACAAAAGTTATTTTAGCAAATTGCATGAAATAAAAAAAAAAAAAATCAATCATGTGAGTTCAGTCTGTCATTTGATAATATTCACATTTCATTGTGCATTCATTTAGACAGATATAAGAGAAATATTTGCAAAGTTCTGGATTTATATCTATAGGGCAATCGTTTAATTAATTAAATGGACACAGGGTCCCTTTTACCCCAAAGGTAATTGATCGTTCAAGACATGTTTGGTGTCTAAATGATGATTTTATATACAGTACAGAACAACACTTTATAACTAATATAAGAGCAATGTAACTAACATTGACCTATCTCACCAATGTGAGCCTATCTCAGGTCATTTCGAGTGTTTGTGTGTGTGTGTGTGTGAGTGAGTGTTGAGTATGTTCAGTGCTCTGTTGTAGTTGATAATTGTGTTCTTCCTTACAGGTGATGTGTGTCTCTCGTTTGTACTGCAGTGACACAGAATAATGTTTCCGATGTTTCTGGTCCAGCCATAAAATGAATAAATCACTCTCATACCCTGGTCCATACTCTGTAAGTACATACACTCAGCCTGTTATTGTATTTGTGTGTGAAAAGTTTATGGAGTATGGTGTGGTGATTGCGTTGAGATTTGGTGCAGTGGGGATACAGCGGTTTGGGTTCTGTGTTGGAGAACAACACGAGCTTATGACTTTTGATGCGAGCCACAGACGATAGTCGTGAAAACTATTCTCTCTCACTCTGCGCTGAATTCTCTATATTTCATCACATCCTTTCTTCTCTCTCTTTCTCTTTCTCTCTCTCTCTCTCTCACACACACACACACACTATCATTTGCTGAGTCTATTTAATAGCATAATATTTGGCTAAATTACATCTCAAATACAGTAGTGTGTATTGATTATGTGAGAGAGAAAAGTCATGGCTCCTAAAAAGAATCCTAAAATGAATCTGCTTATCACATGGTAAGAGTGTGGAGATTTAATAAATCACCTGTAGATCAGGTGTTGGGTTCGCTGGAAGGAGCACATAATCAAAAAAATCATATGGCAACATCTTCCTAAGTAGCAATGAATTGCATATTTTTTATGTTGAGACAGAAGTTGTGAAAATCATGCAACTCTTTGTTGCTATCCGAGTGTCAGTTTCAGTCCTGAAGTTGTGCTCAGATTGTGTTTAAATACTGTATTGGATACATTTGACTGCTAAATTTCAGAATTGACAAAACCTGTTTTAGATTCAAAGTTTATACACAGCTGTGTATGCTGTGTAATAGTAAATATACCCAGGAGCAATAAAACAGCACAATATCAGCTGTAAAATGACCTCAGAGTGGTTGATTCCTGAGGAAAGGGAGTCAGTCTGTCACAATCTTATGTACAAATGTACTGTATATATATCTCAGTCCAGTCCAAACTTGGTGCATCGCCTGGAGACTAAACTCCTGAAATTATTCTTGGCATCAAGCACTATGAGCTTGCTTCTGGCACAGCCCATCCCTGATTAATTATTCTCTGTAGAGCTTGTAGGATATAAAGGTAGAGTCAGATCAGCTGGGTCCCCAAAAAGTAAGGTTTCTTGGCCATAACCATGAGCATTATTTGTGTAAACCCAGTAGACTCTTGGATGAGCACTGAACCAGTGGCAGATTACAGTCCAACTGGTGTGGATTTGGAGTGGAGTTAATTGGTGTATGTTTTCCAAAAGCTTGGTCAGTGGCTGACCTTCACTATGGCCTGGGAGGCGGAGGTTCTGGATTAACTCTGAGCAGTGTATTCAGTATTGACCATTATCCCAGAGACTGGAGCACACTTTGAGCAGAGCTTTGAATGCTTTTCCTTCTAGGGTCTAGCTCAGCTTGTTTTGTGCACCACTGAGGCTAATCCCATTTATGAACATCCTATTGAGTCGACTCTTCCAGGACCTTATTCAGTTTGCTAGTAATTTTATATTCTCTTACTCTCGTCTTTAATAGACATCATCCAGGTGATTGTTCACAGTGTAATCGGGTGCGAGATGCGCAAACACTGGCTATGTTTTGATTGCAAAGTTTGTTTGCCTGTCCATATGAATTCATTCAGACTGCAGATACTACATAAACTGTTTATGTGTGCCCTTAACTGGGCTGTAGATAAATCTCTTCTTATATGCACATTATAATGCAATCCAAATTTACTGTATGCACATGCAATGTTTAGTGACAAACTTACCATAACAATGAGAAGTGCGTCCTTTCAGCTTCCAGCACTGATTGTGTTGTTAACAAGTTTCAAAATATTTCAGTCTCACCAAAATGTCATCAATAAATAGTGTTTATTTACACTTATATTTACACCCTTATCCAGAGTGACTTACCTTTATCTAATTTATATAACTGAGCAGTTGAGGCTTAAGGGCCTTACTCAAGGGCCCAGGGATTTGGAAGGATTTGAAGATACGACCTTCTGATCAGAAGTCCACTGTTGCTTAGCATTTTATATTTGCCCAAGATTCAGGAGCAAGGAAGCGCTGGTTGTTGAAAAATAACATAAAATGCACACATAATCCATTTTGCTCATATTGTAATGTTACCAATATTAAATGACATTGCACTGGAATAGTTGCACAAGAAATTATTTTAGAAGAAGAGCTTTTCTTCTTTTTTCAATGTGTAAGTTCTGTATCCTTGCTGAATGTTAATATCAGATGCAGAGCTGAGTTCACTGAGCTCACTTCGTGTCCCGCATCTCAAGTTTGATGCCAATCCATCCTCACAGTTATGTGATTCAAATCTCTAAAATGCACTGTATTTTCTTTTTGGACTGCTTTAATGGAGCACACATCCGATTACATGTTAATGTTGCTAGCTTGTTGGCTTGGTGATTACGTTAGCTCCCTAGCTAGTCCTTAGTGTAATCTGATTTCACAAACACAGATGTAATGCTACATATGAGAAAACCACCAGCTAAGTGAATTAATTGTAATCCGCCAAGCGATCACAAACCGTATTCTTTTACAGTGTGTAACAGTTTCATGATATCCCACTAAATGGTAGTAATTAAACATAAGATGTTTAATAACTCTGTGAATATGGCTTGTCCAAGGTTCAGCCTTCATTAAGGCTAAATGATTGATTATAGCATATTTCCATTCTTTTAAAGAGCCTATAATGTTATATTGCCCTCAAGCATACATTAGCATTAGCACACTATGACCTAATATCAGTTGAAATATAAGTAATATAAGGTGTGTTTCTGTGTTATTATTCTGTGCATCATCCTTGCTGACCAATTCTATTTAACATCTCTGCAAATGTATTTCCTTCAAAAGATTTTGGATATTGAACTTCATGAACTTTATTGACATAGGGTTTTTTATGCATGATTGTAAGTACTGTGACTACATGTTATAATTATTATTATGAGCATCATAAGTAATATAGTCTAATAATAAGTAATATAAGCATCATAAGTTAATATGTAAGGAATAAAACATGATGGGCCATGCTATTATAGGAAAATCATCACTGATACTGTTACCATCCTGAAGTTGATTACTTTCTGGTCTTGATTACAGCAATTTACCAACGATAACCTTTTTCATTAATTAAAGAATAACACATAGTTCATAGTCATATAGTTGTTATAGTTCATAGACATTTAATGTTGTGGATCATCCGCAAAACCAGTAGTTCCTGTTATCACCTAATTTTATAGCAGCTATAAACAGTTATTCTCCTTACCAGCTTCTCTTGTTTTTTTTCTCTTTTGAAGATAATAAGGCAAAAAAAACAGCTTGTAATATTATCATGAAACCAAAAAGTGCAAAGTCCTCTGTCCTTAAGACTGGTGGAAACTCACTGACTGTCATAAAGTGCTGACACTGGAGACTCCTTTCATAAATGTTCCATTCATAAATAAATGCCTCCTTACAAAAATATGCATTTATATATATAGTATTTCTTTGTTAAATTACAGCATGTTCTTAAAATCCATTTATTATTTGCCTTAGATTATGTGGAGCATAAAGGCATAATGGAAACCTCCATTTATACAACAAGAATGTGACAGAAAAAAAATATCCCAAACAACTGAAAAAGCAAACAGCCCCACACTCCTGTTTACATCTCACAAAATGAGTCCTATAAAAATTAGGCAGAACAGCCATAAATAAATCTAGAATATCATAAAATATTTAGAACAGTAATAAAAATGCAGACTGCAGATTATGTTTAAAGTCAAAATTTGAAGACGTGTATGAAGTGTGGTGAGCGTGTTGTGTTTATAGCCTGTATCAAGTGTAGCTTGTTCTATTGCTATTGGTTTCCATCTACAGAGAGAGTGATGGTTAATCATTAACTGCACCAACGGCAAGTGTGTGCTTTGTGTGTGTGTGTGTGTGTGTGTATGTGTGTGTGTTTGGAAACGTTCAGTACAGTATATGGTTTAGAGTTTTATTAAAACTGTATCCTCCAGCTCAAATCATGTAGTGAAGTTGCATAAATGTTCAGTAAGTGTGTGTTAAAGGGAAACGTGTGTGTGGTTGGTCACTTTGCTGTTTTTGAAGACGAGAAATGGATTTTCTTTACACACAGGTCAGTAATCTATAAAACACTGATGTCGGATGTTGGTAACGTGTTAAATTAGCTTGTGTTAAGTTGCCAAGTGAAGAGTTCAGTCTCAATATTTGAAAGCAGAATTGCTATTTTGTTTAAATTCTAGACTCAATGTTAATAGCAACGTTTATAGCTTAAAAACACAGAGATACTTGATAATCAGTTACAAGTGGGCTGAAAATAATTTTTTAATAGTTAATACAAAACCTAAACAGAAATGTAATAACATATCCACGTGCGGATCTTTATCTAATGTACAAATAGAAATCAATATGTGTGTCTGTGCGTGTGTGTGTGTGTGTGTGTGTGTGTTTGCTCACAAGTGTTTATATAGCATAGTCTGATTGGTCAAGGCAGACCAGCGCCTAAAACTGCAGTAAGTGTTCAGGTAAATAATCCTAAAATAACACCTAACAATCAGGACCAAATCCAGATGTTGAGTTTAGCATTGTGCGATGGATTTCAACATACATTGTTTCACTGTAAAGTAACACCATAACAATGAAACTGAATTAGAAGTGCTAATGTACTGAATGATCACATTAGATCACATTAAATCATAGAATGATGGGGTAGTTAGATGGTAAGAACTGATGGATGAGTTAGGCATTAAGGGTTAATGAAGAAGAGGGGGTTAAGGGGAGATGAAGAAGTGAAGGATAAAAGGAAGATGAAGAAGAGCAGGGTTAAGGATGATGGAGATGTTTTCTGATGGATTAGTTAGGGGTTAAGGGAACCAGTATGTTGAAGCATGTTGAGGCAGTATGTTGAGGCTGAGGGGGTAGTTAGGAGTGGTTAAGGGCTAAAGGGGCAGTTAGGGGTTATGGTCTGAAGGGACAGTTAGGGAGTTAAGGGAACCATTAGAGGTTACGGGCAGAAGTCACAGTTAGGGGTTACAGGCTGAAGGGACAGTTAGGGAGTTAAAAGTAATGGAGCAGTTAGAGGTTAAGGGCTCATGGAGCACTTAGGGGTTAAAGGCTGATGGAGCAGTTGGGGGTTAATGGCTGATGAAGATATTAGGGGTTAAGGCACATTTGGGGGTTACGGCCTGAAGGAGCAGTTAAAGGGTATGGCTGAATTTAAGGCTAAAAGGACTGATTAAGGGCTTAAGGAAACCATTAGGGTTTAAGGGAAGTCTTAGGAGTTATTGGCTGATGGAGCATTTAGGGGTTAAAGGCAGATGGAGCAGTTAGGGGTTACGGGCTGATGGAGAAGTTAGTGGTTACAGGCTGATGGGGAAGAGAGGAGATAATGGCTGATGGAGAAGAGAGGGGCTAAGGGCTGATGGGAGCTTAAGGAGCTGATGGGCTTAAACCATTAGGGACTACAGGCTGAGGGGGCAGTTATGGTTTAAAGGTTAAAAGAGCAGTTGGAGGGTAAGGGCTGAAAGGGCACTTAGGGCTTAAAGGTTGAAGGAGCAGTTAGAGGGTAAGGGCTGAAAGGGCACTTAGGGCTTAAAGGTTGATGGAGCAGTTAGGGGTAGGGGCTGATGGAGCAGTTGGGGTAAGGGCTGATGGAGCAGTTGGGGTAGGGGCTGATGGAGCAGTTGGGGGGTAAGGGCTGATGGAGCAGTTAAGGGGGTAAGGGCTGATGGAGCAGTTGGGGTAAGGGTTCATGGAGCAGTTAGGGGGTAAGGGCTGATGGAGCAGTTGGGGTAAGGGTTCATGGAGCAGTTAGGGAGTAAGGGATGATGGAGCAGTTAGGGGGTAAGGGATGATGGAGCAGTTAGGGGGTAAGGGCTGATGGAGCAGTTAGGGGGTAAGGGCTGATGGAGCAGTTAAGGGGTAAGGGCTGATGGAGCAGTTGTAAAGGTTGATGGAGCAGTTAGGGGGTAAGGGATGATGGAGCAGTTAGGGGGTAAGGGATGATGGAGCAGTTAGGGGGTAAGGGCTGATGGAGCAGTTAGGGGGTAAGGGCTGATGGAGCAGTTGTAAAGGTTGATGGAGCAGTTAGGGAGTAAGGGATGATGGAGCAGTTAGGGGGTAAGGGATGATGGAGCAGTTAGGGGGTAAGGGCTGATGGAGCAGTTGTAAAGGTTGATGGAGCAGTTAGGGAGTAAGGGATGATGGAGCAGTTAGGGGGTAAGGGATGATGGAGCAGTTAGGGGGTAAGGGCTGATGGAGCAGTTGTAAAGGTTGATGGAGCAGTTAGGGAGTAAGGGATGATGGAGCAGTTAGGGGGTAAGGGCTGATGGAGCAGTTAGGGGGTAAGGGCTGATGGAGCAGTTAAGGGGGTAAGGGCTGAAGGGGCAGATAGAGGTTAAGGGCTGATGAAAATGAAAATGATTTTCTGTTACTATGTTTGTTGCTACTGCAGTAGTGAAAAACTACAAAGGAAATGGACATATGTGTCTTAAGACAAAATCCAAAACTGCTGCACATGCACCTGTGGTTTCTGAAGTCCTTAAGGCTGTCATTCATTCATTCATTCATTCATTCATTCATTGTTTTGTTTCCATATGTTTATTTTGCGTTTCTGAATGCAGTGTGCAGAACCCGGAAGTAATATGCCTTGGCATTGACTGTTGAGTTCAAACATTTATTCAAACACATCTTACATCAGCTAAAGTCTAGCGTCAAACAGCACAAATGAATCCTTCCAGAAGTGGAGATTTAATCATTATTTATAATTCAAAATCAACTTGCCTTGGCATTCATTGCATGTGCAGCTTCATAAAGGACTTTTTTTCTGTTGAATATCTGAGGAGTGTAAATTTTCTTGTAGTGTTTTATCAGAATGACTTTCAACTGTTACATAAGGTCAGCAAACACACACACACTCACACGCACATTTATGGGGTGAACAAGAGGGTCAATATTTACCTGAAAATAAATGTTAGAGAGAGAGTGTGTGTGCGCGTGCATGTGTGTATGTGCGTGTGTGTGTGTGTGTGTGTGTGTGTGTGAAAAGATTACATTGTTCCTGACAATGTAAGTAGCATGTGAGCATATTTGAGTTTGTCCTCACTCACACACACACACACTCATATTTGCTGTAATTGCACATTAGTAAGGGCAGACGTGTTTAGACCAGCAGAGGCACGGAAACACACTGCAGGAGTGAGCAGGAAAAATTCTCTCAGTCATTTTTTTTTATGACGAACTGAATTCAGTGAATTAACACATCACACATCAGAATCGTCAAACAGCTGAGCATGACTGAGGTACGTTGAAATCATCAGTAGCAATTTGAACACATCATAACCTTGCTTGGATCTGTTTGAGAAATTACACACAACAAGGGTGTGTTTTAGTACGTATTTAAAGTGTTTTATGAGTAATTGAATTTTTTTTGTCATCTGCCCTTAATAGTTGGGTCCCTACTCGGTCCTGGGGGCAGCTGAACCCCTTCAACCTAAATTATTGCCTTAAGTGCCCCTTGAGACTTTAGGCATGGTAACATTTACTGAAACTTTTGTAATCTTTGTATATTATATTATTAAATTTTTAACTTGGAAAAACAACAGTGGGGTCGAAAAATCTGAGACCGTTAACATTAAAGCTTCTGTTTTAGCATTTGTTCCTAATTTAATATAAAATCTTTCATTAGAAATTGTATCACCAGAAACAACTTGAGTGAAACGTTGAAATATTTGCATGAATTTCTGAATAGTACTTGGTATGTCCCGCTTTTGCTTTGATCACCAGGGGTGTAACGATCAGACGATTTAGATTGATGCGTAAGTTTAAAAGGCAACGATTGAAACATATTGAGGCAACAATCATAACTTGGTTATTCTCAATTAAAACTTGATTAATTATTATTATTATTAGCGAAAAAGGACAGACAACTTATGTGTAAAAAATAATTAATATTTTTTAACTGTGTAAATAGGCTAGCAAGGTGATTTTGCCCATAATCTGACACTTAAATAAATAGTCCTTCTCAACGTGATCATCATGTACGAATTGATGCTAGGCTTACTCCAGATTCTGAGCATTCTGTATTCTGAATTTGGTCACATATCAGTCAGAGGCTATACAATTGAATCGTATTGTATTGTGTTGTAGCAGATTCAGGGGTATCGCCAAATATCAAATCGTTACCTTAAGAATCGTACTGTAGCGTCTGGATGCCTGAGGCTTACACCCCTGTTAATGACAGCATGCACTCGAGCTGGGATGGACTGCGCAAGTTTATTTAAAACATGGTGATCCATGTTAGAATAAATCCATTAGATTGTCAAACACATCCTTCAAGACGCAAGGAAATTGTAAACTTTGGTACAAAATAGTTAACGTGGTTAATAAATCACAAGTTTGTTCAAATTTAAAGTGAAAAAAAAAGATATTGAACATTTTTCTTTGTTAGAAAAATTTCAAAACATTCTATTTACTTCCAGTTTTAAATAAAAACATAATTTTTTGTTGCAGTGTCAGACTTTTGGACCCTGCGATATCCATCTATCTATGTAAGATATATATATATATATATATATATATATATATATATATATATATATACACTCTAAATGTGATTTAACATGTCATAGACATTTCTATTAGTCTTATCAACTCGCTTCAGTGCCGCCACAAACCCCCGGTTAGGAAACCCAGGTTTAGGAGATAAAGGAGGGCCTAGAATTTTAGGGCTGAAGGAGGAGTTTAGCTTTAAAGGGCGCATTAAGGAGTTTAAGAACTGATGGAGAGCATGCTTTATTAAAAGCTCCTGTGTAATCTTTATACAGCTGCATCTACAGTCAGCACTTGCATTAGAACAAATTTCCCATTAGTCTTCTAATCCTTTTCATTTAGCTTTAATTATTTATTTTTTTCCATTAAAGTTTGACCATTTATTTATTGATTTTATGTGATTTATTGTTTAACTTATTTTTATATAAGAAGGTAATTGGCTAACACAGAGAGTCTACATTATAAAAAGGTAAGAGCAATGAAATCCTTTGCTCTCCTAATGTACATTTCATATTTTCCTCATCAGAAATTTGCATTTTATATTCTTATATTCCTGCTATCACATATACAGTTTAGTTTAGCCCATAAGTTACGCATAACATTGGTTGTATTTTTCTTCTCTGCTACAGATTAGATCAGGTTCTACCTACAGGTCTTCTAAAATGATATTTGTGTGTTCTATTAAGGTTTTTATGAAAGTTCATGTTTGGATGAACAACAGCTTAACCAACAGCTTGTATTTCAGTGGCCATATTTATGAATGCATATTATTCAAAAAAACATTCATTGTACTGCAACTTCTTTTGTCTGAATAAAAGTTGATGTATTATGCAAAATAATAATAATAATAATAATAATAATAATAATAATCTCCTGTGTATTCCACTTCAAATCTGTGTCACAAAAGCCAAATATCCTTCTTCTGTCATGCAGCACCATCACAGATTTTATTTTTGCTAAGGTTGAAGGGGAAAAAAAATCAATTCTCAAATCTCAATTCTCTTTAAACAATACTGAAATGATCTCTGTAATCCAATTTCTTTATTTTTTATAGCTCAAACACAAATGTGAAGTCAAAATGAAAAATGATAATTGCAAGGTCAATTGCAAGGTCAACTGCAAGTTTTGCCGAAAACTTAGACCTTTGCTTAGTGTTGAACAAGCTGGAGCGTGGAACAATTTACTTTATGGTTGAGTGTGAAGAATTGTCGCACAGTAACAAAAAATACATCATGTATAAAACGGATATGCATCAATATGCATTAAGAATCAATTTATGTTCATGCATTCTGTACGCCGAATCAAAATTGCACTGAATCATAGTCTGTTGGCTTGTTTCCTCACATTGCTCAATACAGATGTGTAGTATGTACAGCACAGGATTGCATAAACTAAGACTGCTGGTCATGATGCTTCTGACCAGTCATGCCTATTGCACAAAAATGAAATGATCAGCTGATGAACATGAAATTATATTCCCGTTCTGTAAACTGCTAAGAGAAATCTAAAAGTGCAGTGAGGTGTACTTCAATCGGAAATATAGAACAGAAGGTGGTTGGCTGAAAATCCTGCCATCCCCCAACACCACCACTGAATTTTCACTAAAATGTAAGCCTAGCTGGAAGCAGGCAAAAAGACAAATTCTAAACTGGTTCTGCGATGAACACTGACACCATCACTGATAACTTGTACTGTTTTACTCACCTTAGTAAGGGCAAGAAGTAGAATAAGGTGGTAGCAGCCCATAGTAACAGTATTTTCTAGGGTTAAGGGTGGGCAATAAGACAAAAATATCATATCACAATTTCAGCGAATCTAAAAAAAGAGTGATTTTTTCATTTAATGTCTGCAAGTGTCAATTATTGAACATAGAAAAGGAGGAATATTGAAAACAGCCAATACTAAAATAACAACGAAGTCAGCCAGTGCTATAGAAGTAGTGATGATACTCACGACGCTCTCAGAAATGTTACAAATAAAACATAACTCTGTGAGTTGTTATAGGAGAATAATCAACGAAAGGGTGGTGAGATTACTGGTGAGTTACATGTTACCAAGAAACCTCTAAGCATAAAGCCCTCCGTGGATGTAAAACTTAAAGGAACAGCTTTACCTCTGACTGTTGACACAAACTGCTGACACTGGACAATAAATGTCTCTTCAGAGAAAACAAGGAGTGTAATTTTTTAAAAATCTATTTATGTGGCACATCCACCATAAAAGCCCCTGTGAATTAGTTTTTACAATTGATGAATTACAAGGAATGCATGAATATAAACGTGTGATTTGCCTTGTTTTTGTTGTTATAGAAAATGTATTAAAAAATAAGATTATTACAGTGTCAATGCTATGTTTTCATAAAGTAACAACGAGTTGTCAATTGCATACAATCAGAATCTTTGTGTGTCTTTCTCCGCAGCCCGTGTCGTCTACAATCTCAACATCTCCAATACAGGAAGAGGAGGATGAAGACCTGAACAAAGCTTTTGGTGTTCAGAGATTTCAGCAGATTCTTAGTCCGACTTCACGTGAACCTAACGAGCACCGACAATACAGCGAGGAGGACTTCCAGTGTGAGTATACCAACATTGCATGGTAACAGAAACACACGCTAAATATTACACACAATCACATGTGCTACCCTACAAGCAACAAGATTCAAGAATCAAGATCTTATTTGTCACATATACAGTTATATACAGTATATGAAAAAAATTTAATAAAAATGAAATGAAAGCCTGGCCTACTCCTCTATAGGCTGTGCATTTAAATACTAAAATAAAAATCAGAAATGAATAAGAAATAAGTAAAAAGAAAAGAAATAATAAAAAATAAGACAATAGAAATAAGAAATACAGGAATACAATAGAGCATTATTCATGCAGTATACAAACTATGGGCTGTATCAGGAGTCAGATGTCCAAACAATACAATATGTAAATATTCGGAATATTATTCACAAAATTTTTTTATGCAACTGTATCTACACCAACATAGCAGGTTTCATTCATCACACAGACACCTGCTGAACATGATATCTGTATGTGTGTGTGTCATTCAGATCATCGTCACTCATCACACCACACCCGTCACCCTCTGTCCAAACACACTGATGGCCGGAGAAAGAGAACTGGGAAAAAGAAAAGGAGTAAAGAGCAACACCTGAGTGATGACCTCAGCGTGCAGGATGGAGAGGAAGAGGAAGAAACATGCACGGACAAACCTGAGAGTGAGACACAGGATGGTGTGCAGGTACATACCACGCATGAAGTGTGTGTATGTGTGGGTGTGTGTCATAGTAATGAGTCTAATTGACTGTTCTTGTGTTCTAATATTGAACACGTGTCATGTGTTCAATATTTAAATAATATATACTGTAAATTACACAACTCAGTGCTAAAGTGTAGTGCCTTCTCCCAACTCCATAAAAATAGTGCCCTATTTGCTGCACCCTACAAATGATTCCCTACTGAATATTTCCTACAGAAAGTGCCCTACTTGCTGCTACCTACAGATTAAGCCCTTCACCCTGCTCCCTACTAATGATGCCCTACTTTTTATTTCACAAAATTCCCAGAGCATTATGGGTATTGTGTACCTGCTTGGCTACCTTGTTAAAACACTACCCTATACACTATTAAGTAAATCATTTTAATAAAACCTTTAACAGAAATAGCTTAATAGAAACTTTACAGTGTGTATAGTGAGTTATAGCCACAGTTCATATCTTTTTTTTTTTTGTCCTCCATTTTGTTTCCTGTTCAGTTCTTCCTGTATGATGAAGAGGTTTTCCCTGCTGATGGAGAAAGCACAGCTGAGAACAAAAACGCGCCTACAGAAACACATGAGAGCACCACTGCAGATGGGGAGCTCACACACTCTGAGACTGAAACACACAATGACAACACTGTGACTGAGTGAGTGAGATTCAAACACACACCTTTGTTGCACATGACCACAAACTGTTCACACTTCAGCAAGACAAATGCAAAAGAGTCCCTGTAATAAACCTTCATACAACCTTCAAGCAAAGTACCCTTGTCTCAGTCCCCTATTTCCATTCATACAGCATTTCTAGTCCCCAGTTCCATAGATCCAGTCTAATAGTTCTGGTCCTGTAGATCCATAATCCTTTAGTTCCAGTCCTATCACAAATCACATCTTATTTCACATGTGATCATAAGGTTCTTACTTTATGAATAATATGTGAGCACATGAAAAACACATGTAGGTCCATTTCACCATGTTATGCCATTACAGTAAAAACACATCTGAAACTGAAACATCTCAAAATAAATGAATATATAAAAATATAGTATGAAAATCTTTTTTCCAGTTTTCTAGTTCTCTAGAAAGTTCCAGTTCTCTATTTCCACTCACCTACTGTTTTCTAGTCCCCTAGGTGCAGATCCCTACTTTCTCTTCTACTTTCCTATTTCCAGCTTCCTTACACCATACTTCCTGTTCTTTGTTCCCTATATCCTTACTTCCAGGATCAAGCTCCCTACTTCCAGCTCCCTACTTTCAGCTCCCCTAATTAAAAAACTAGTACCCTACATTCCCTATTAAGTGTGTGTGTATCAGCAGGACTCTTGTTACTCATTACACTCTGTCTCATTACTGAACCGTTGCTATAGCAACTGCTCCTTTTTTTTCCTCCTTTTTCCCTTTATCCTCCTCTTTACTTTCTTGGAGTGTGTGATCTGTGTATGGTGCATTTGTGGACTCTACAATGTGTGTAGTTTTTTTTTTCTTGATGGCTGACTCTGTGATTTTATAAAGTGATGAGTGGTGAGTGTTTCTCTGATTTTTGACTGTAATGTATTAAGTGTGTTTAAGAGCACTGCGTGTTTTCATTACTTGTGGGTATTCTCTCTATTAGCTGCTGAGCTGATTATATGTACAGTCTGGTTAGAATTTTCGATGTGTTCGCAAAATACAGAAGCACTGTTAATATCCTGTGCTCCACCATGATAAAATGGTAAAAGCCTGTTCATTAAATTACAGTTTGGGAACTCAGGCAGTAGAAGTATTTCCACTTGTAAAAGCTCTGACTTGTAACTCAAGTTGTGGGCATGTTTTAAATTTTAGTTTTATTTCTGTAGAGATTTTATCAACCATCTTGTTGCCAAAGCAGCTTTCAGAAGTTTAGATGTACTATCTAAAGAGGAACACGTCCTGTTATAGTGGACAGCGAATAATCTAAAAATATTATAAAATGGATTGTTTCAGTTCTAAATTCTGATCAAAGCTGTTGTATAATCCTCAACATACCCACACCTCTGACACAATAATTGAATTTTGTATTAATGTGCCAAGTTTTAAACCAATAAATCATTACACTATTGCCATTGATCTGTCCATATACGTAGTACCCTAATCTTTGTCTGTTATGTTGCTTAGCAACCAAAGGATACTGTTAACTACATTGCATGGCGGAAGAGTTGCTTATTATTGAGAACTTATTATTGCAAATATTATTAATAATACTGTAAGTTAGATATTTCTTGAACACTGGATTTTATCATATAGTTTTTTCGATGCCTTTTTATTAAAGCTGTTTTTCATGTGTAAGGGGATAAATCACTGTAACATATGCCCTCTCATGGCTTATTGCTTTATCTTATACATCTCACATATAATCGTGTGCTTCAGCTCCAGTACAGTAAATCTGGAAATCAATGATGAAAGCAAAATATTCATTGATTATTTTTTAAAGAAAGAGTATGATTAAGAAATACTCTTTCTTTAATCTCCAGTGATGTAATTCCTTTATTCCATCTAGCATGGCAATGTTGGAAATCAACCGGATTTCTTAGAACACTGAAATCACTCTTGCTGTACGTTGTTAGTCCATCCATCTGTTCTCTGTATTGCGGGGGAGCCTGGAGCATATCCCAGGGAACTCTGGGCACAATCACACACTACAGACAATTTGGAAATGCTAGTTAGCGTATACAATGCATGGCTTGGGGAAGGAAACCAGGGTACCTGGAGGAAGCCCCCAAAGCACAGGGAAAACATATGAGCACCCTGCACACAGGGTAGAGGTGGGATTCAAACCCCCAACCCCAGAGGTACAAGGCAAGCATGCTAGCCACTAAGCCACCATGCCTACCCCGCTGTTGTGGGTGATTTATGAGTACTTGGTAACTGCTTTACAGCAAACTTGGTTTTACTCTGTATTATGAGTAAACTGCATGAGTACTGCATGAGTACTATGACTCACACTGCATGACTCACTCTCTGTATATGATGGCACTTGACAATGTTCTCACGCTGTATGAGTACTTCTTGTGATGTGCACATAATCAGCAGCCATCAAATTCACAGGTATCCCCTTCAGGCTGGAAAGAATGTTAACAACCGGGCAGCACACAAAAACATCTAACGAAAAAGAAACCTGAAAAATATGATCATGAAGATTTCTCTATATGCATTATCCATTTCCTTTCAGGAATTCTGCTGAATTTACTCCACACTGCTGCCTGTATCTATACTTTATATACTTAATAGACCCGTGTACCATTCTACTGCATTCTGTGTCGCACTACAGTCCTAAAGAAACAACATTTCATTCCATTGCGTACGAGTTATATGTGGGAATGACCATAAAATGCCCTTGACTTGATAATTGTTCAGCAAAATTAGTGTCTAAATTGTCTGAAAATTGTACAGGGTAAGCTTGGCTTGAGCTGATTTTTGCTGAGTGAGATCTTAGTGAGATGTTATGTCAGTTGAAAGATCTGCACATTTAGAGTTTTCGTGAGGTTGTGAAAGTAAGCTGTAACCTGTCATAACATTGAGGCCTGTGTGCTAGTATTTAAGCTGGATATGAGCTAATTTATTCCAAAATCATATGCAGGAGCATTTACACAAGAAGTTCATGAAAATCCAGTTAGTTCAGGAAAGAAAAGAGAGCTCCTGAGTTGGTGTGAATTTATGTATAAGGAGACTTGCTAATGTGAACCTTGACTGGCTTCAAATTGTATAATTGGTGAGTTACTGCAATTTTATATATGGACTATAAAGTTTCATTCATTTATTTCATTGACACAAACTTAATGGTAATTTTGACAAATAAGATAAATTAGAAGAGCTGTTCAATTAGGACAAAAGTAATGGTGTACTATAAATGGAGTAGGAGTTAGTGTGTGTCTATTGTAGCTGACACGCTGCAATGGCTGAGCTGCATTACTGGAAGATTTAGCACACACTGTCTTTCGTACGCACTCTTTCACTGTTTAGTCATCATTTTGTCACTTTAATTTTGTCCCTTTGCCTTTTATGGAGTTTTGTGGGTGTCGCTAAATGTAAATCAGGTATGCTATGAATGCGTTATTACCGAAACGTATGTAAATATGTTGAGACGTTTTAGTTTGGTTTGATCGTCAAAACGTTTACACACCTATGTAATCATTATTCGAGTTTGCTGTCTCTCTTAGGACCAGGATCTAATTAAAGGACATTAGAGGATAGCTTGGCCTCCTGAACTTAATGATGATATTTTGAGTCATACATGATAAACATATAGTGACGTATCACCTGAGTTTATGCAAAAACTAAAATACTATGACTTTTATTACTTACAGTGTATCGTGCAGAAGTGTGTGTTTGTAACGTATCTCTCTTTTTCTGCAGTTCCACTAAGCACCACGCTGTGACCATCAACGAAAGCTCTGCAACATTTCACCCCAGCACTTTGACCTCATCCAGTCCAACAGGAAACATGACGGGAAATGAGAGCACAAAATATGAGAGGATTCCTGCAGACGAGGCAGAGACACACACACTTGGCTCAGCCAATTTGGATGACATTAAGAGTGAGTTTATATAACTCATTGTACCAAACCACACTGTTTTTAGGTTGTCACATGAGTGTCTTGTTTTTCTTGTAGAAGTTTTTAGAAGCCCACTCTCCTATAAATCTCTGATCACTAAATCTCTGGCTCATCATCTTTATTTTTCACCTTTCTTATTCTAAATTTCTACTCACATATACTTATCTTTCTCGAGCAATTTAATTCATGAATACAATTTTTATCTGAATAACAATTCTGTACTTACGCCATAACTTTCTCTTTAATTTGTAAACTGACCTTTAAATTTTACCGTTTCACTGTGCATGTGTGTGTGTGTGTGTGTGTGTGTGTTCTCCTTGGCAGCTTTCTCTTCTTGCATGTTCCCTGCCGAGTTTTAAAATTAAAACCTTTAAACTCACTTTGATCCTCGCATTATTCTGAGGACGTGTGTGTGCGTGTGTGTGCGTGTGTGTGCGTGTGTGTGCGTGCATGTGTGTGAGGGCATGTGTGCACACGTGTGTCTGTGTGTTGACATTTTAATATTTCATTCAGTTTACAGGAGGCTTTGAGAGGGTTTGTGCATCTTAATCAGAGCTTTTTAAGTGTATGCCCAGAACATGAATTTAACAGTGATACATTTTGGAATTGTGGTTAAAGCAACACTGTTTATTTGAATATTCGGAGGCCCAAAGTGATGTCCTACTTGTATTCATGAGAGTTTCGTTTAGCAGTGTGTCAGCAGAATATGAGATAGATATAACAAATGCTCTTGAAAATCACATTCGCCACATTAAACTGATAAACCTCAGCTGTGAGTATTCAGTAAATTTGAATTTTTTTGCCCGCTACCGCAAGCCAACATGAACTAGATTTTAGCAATATGATACATGTCTTACACAGAAAATTAGGCATCTTAATAAGGTATCAATAAGGCATAAATTAATAAATTAATAAGCAGATGCCAACATTAATATTTTAAACGTGGTGAATAAAGTAGAGTAGTGTGATTAGATATTATATCTGTAAGCAATATATGGCAAAAAATATGGTCCAGTCTAGAATTCCACCCAATACATTATCAGCGTGTCCCTAATAATCATAATCATCTATCCATGTCTAGAAAAAGGGCAATTCCAGCATCATGGATGTGCCATGTACAAAGGATTGAGGGTTTAAGGGTTGCAGCCATATTCCGAATATGATTTTTATATGCGTCCAGGCATCAGAATATTCCTGTATACATGGTTGTTGTAAGTATGCCTGAGTTGCCATTCCTAAATACATAGGCTTCAGCTAAGCATCTGTTAGCACCCACAAATCCTTGTGGACTGAACATGCGCATAGATCTCCTTTCAGTGGATTTTCTGAATAAGGTGTTTACATGCAACAAATTTCCAAACAACAAATAAAACATGCATATTCCAGAGGTGGGAATCAGAATTTGGGGAATCAAAATATTGTCTTAACTGGACTCGGGCAATCGGATTGTGGCTCAATGACTCAACACTAATTAGAATTAATATTCTAATTAGTATACTATATACTAATATACTAATATACTGTATACTATATACTAATATACTAATATACTGTATACTAATATAGTATACTATAATTAGTATGACTCAATACTAAATTAGAATATTGCCAAATTCTGATTAAAATGGGAATATTGACGTGCATATAAATGTAGCCAATGAGTCAATTTGCATATGTTGTTAACATTTAGAGAACAAAAAAGACAAATCTAATAAACTTATGCATTGATATACATGTTTTATATACATACACATAGCTATTTATCGGTGTTATGGATGTGACATTAAACTTTTTTATGAGATACACATTTTCTACAAATTAAAAAAAAATAAAGATTTGAAAACATTTCTTGTTTTGGGAATACATTATTGAGAAAAAATGGCATTATAGAAGAGACTTTTTTTTTTTTTTTTGCTTTATGGAAGTGAAAATGACATGCCTGAACCAGTAAATTTGGTTCTCCAAATAAATTTGACATATAAACAATGCATGTTTCTCTATAATTTGACCATAGAAGGTAAATACAGAGAAATATACAAATGAAAGGCATGAGTGAAATCCAAAAGTAGTTTTGTTTCTGTGTTCACAACTTTGTTTTTCCATGGTAAGTGCGATGATGTGTATTAATGTGTGGAACTGATTTTCCCAGCTCACCGTTTCGAGGACGTTCCTGGCGTGAGGAGACACCTGGTGAGGAAAAGCACCAAAACTGCCATAGTGCACATCAATAAAGATCATGCGGAGCCGAGCACACGCAGTCGCAAAGTTGACCGCACACCACACGAGGTAAGTCCACGCGCATTTATATGAGTTAATATATAAACGACAGAAACATGTCTACACTGGACACATTCTAAAATCATCACTGAGACCATGTGGTGTTTAGTTATTCCTCATTACTAAACTGACACGTGATGCATTTGGCCAAGAGTGGCACTCGAGCAATGGAATTAAGATCCAATGGGACTGTCGTTAGTATTTCCGGCCGCCCCATCCCACAAATTTTGATCTAGAATCAGTGAAAGGATGCAGAGATTTGATGAAGTCTGGTACACAAATAAATGTGTTAGTTGTATCACACCCGGATGTGGTTCAATACCCTTCCAATTACATACCAGACACATGTGAACTTTTTACATAAGACACTGGCATCACACAGAGCAACAATGTTGATGTGGCATAAAGCATATTTTTATGAAGCATGGTCATTGGAATTCTAGCTTGAAACACTACACACTACAGGATTCATGGTACATTTTGCAGTATACGCCAATAATCTAAACAGCACAAATGGGCGATATTCCAGTCTGTAGCCTAATGCATCAGTGTAAACAGAATCCAAACTCTGAGGCTCCCAAGTGGTAAAGACAAATCCAAACGATGCCACAGCCAACCAGAATCAAGGAGTCAAGAGAGCAAAAATTGGCCTGGAGAGATCGCATACTCTCTCTTCCCTGCCAATCAAAGCATTAAGCCAATCCTGGGCATCTGTGAGCTCATGTATGCGGGTAAGAGGGTAGATAGTGCTTTCCTCCGAGTGTGTTACGCTGCCCTGTGATGCAGCATGAGCAGCGTAAGACCAAACTGGGGAGAAAAAGAGGGGAAATATATTACATATATTACAAGAGCTGTTATCTAACTATCTATATATAACAAAACAGTTACTAAGCATTAGTGCATGTGCTTAGCATAAACACTGGGAACTGCTTTTCTTATATCATCTGACCCAACACAGACATATCGAGCACACACACACACACACACACACATAAACTCCTGCCTTCACATTGTAATAATACACAAACATATTAATAATATATGCTCTCCCTTATCACACACACACACACACACACTTACCCCGGAGTTTAATCCTCACTGTCAGTCTCAGTAGTCTCTATGTTGGATTATTTGTCACGTGAAAGCCGAGTGAATAGCACCTAATTAAACATACATGACTGTCGCAGACCTGAGAGAGATCCGGTCACTCACTCACACACACACTCACACACACACACACACACACACACACACACAGGTAAAGTGTGTGAGTGCATTAATGAAACATGACTCTGTTTGTGTGTTTATTTCTTTATGTGTGTGTGTGTGTGTGTGTGTGTGTGTGGGCGCGCATGTTCACTGCTCTCTCCTCTGAGTGTTGTCACTCGTGTTCTGCATCCCATGCACACACACACCATGGTCCTGTTAGATTTCTCTCAACGGCAGCAGGTTAGAGATGTTTCTGTACCGTGTGTGTATGTGTGTGTGTGTGTGTATGTGCATACTAGAGTGTGTTTGCTTTCAAGCTGTTCTGCTTATGTTAAAACATGTCATCATGGTTTGAAATGTTAAAGAATACATTTGTAAATGTAAAAAAAAATAAATTTCAAAAATACAACATAAACAACATGGTGACCGTGGTGGAAAAGATGGAAATTCAACAATGTTCTTTGCGTGCACTTGATCATGTCTTACAGGGTTTTTTTTTTTTGTACTGATTAGCATAAGATCACTGTAAGTGGCACTACAAACGTGCAGAAGTGGTAGAGTTAACGCTTCTGATTTAAAATAAACATTATTTCCTCACAGGCCAAATAATAAAAAGGCAAAAGATATGTGCTGAAAGCTATGTGCATTCAGAGTCGTGTAGCTTATGCAGCTGCCTGCCATGATTTTCCGTGCTCCAGATGTTTCATGAGCAGAAGTACCTGAGTTTTTCAAGTAGTGTCTTGACCACAGCCACAACTTTGAACACCCAATATCGTCTTGTCCACCTCAAACCATCTAGAAAACATCAGAACAAAATATGAAATCTCTCACCTATAAAGGTTAACATCATCCTTCCATTTGTTTTGCAAGCAAAATGCACCACAGAAGCTGAAAATAGATAGTGTCTAATAAAATTACTTAGTTATAATTAGCTCCTAACACTTTGATTACTACAATAAATGTATATGGAGTAGTTAAGAGAAATATATTGTAATGTACAGGCATTCAGTTGTCATATCTTAAATTAGTCTTATATCTTAAAAGCCCTTCATAGGCAGCTTACTGAGTGTGTCTGTGTGCTATAGGTGTTTGTAGAGCTGAATGAGCTGATCGTAGATAAGAACCAGGAGCTGCAGTGGAGAGAGACAGCACGCTGGATTAAGTTTGAGGAAGACGTGGAGGAGGAAACACACCGCTGGGGGAAACCACACATCGCCTCGCTCTCGTTCCGCAGTTTACTGGAGCTCCGCAAAACCATAGCACATGGTAATTATTATTAGTTTTATTACTACTACTACTACTACTACTGTGTGTGCGAATAATAGTAATAATAATAATAATTCGTTGTGTAGGCACAGTGCTGCTGGATCTAGATCAGAAAACGTTAGCTGGAATTTCTCACCAAGTCGTTGAGCAGATGATCATCACTGACCAGATTAGAGCTGAAGACAGAGCGAATGTACTAAGAGCACTACTGCTGAAACACAGGTATACACACACACACACACACACTTCCATTTTCCACCACACTTTCACTTACATCTCAGTTTACAGACACTTGAATGAAAATACTGTGACATGGTGTGTGTGTTGCATGCTGTGTGTTTTAAAATAATTTCAATATTGTCCCTGACCCCCATCACCCTTTTCAAGTGTGTGTGTTTCTGTGTGTGTGTGTTTCATCTGTATATGTTCTCTCATTTAGTCACCCGTGTGATGAGAAAGATCACAGCTCGTTCCCCAGAAACATCTCAACAGCCAGTCTGGGTTCATTAATCTCTCATCATCACCATCACCATCACCATCATCATCATCCTCATCCTCATCAGACAGAGACGTCCGTCACCGAGCCACTGATGGGGAACACAAACACAAAACACGACAACACACAGCACACACAACCTGACACAGTTGAGGTGAGAGTCATGGGAATCAGTGGTCTAACTAGAGGACCAGAACGTGAACTGGATGTAGGGAACTGGACTCATAAATGACTAGGAACCAGGAGTCTGAAACTTGAGGGCTTGAATTAATGAACTTGTGAAATAAAAACACAAGTAAATAGGAACTAGAAGACAAGAAGCATGAATGGCTAACAACTAGGGCACTGGAAGAAATAGGCAAATAGAAGGATGACAAGGAATCTGAAACTAGGAGAATGAAAGTAGGGAACATTAGCCATGGAAATAGAAACATGAATGAGGATATATGAGTTTAGAAGTACAGGATTGGAAATAGAGTACTGGAGTTAGGAAAGTAGAAACATAACGAATATGATATAAGGTACTCTAACTCAGGGACGAGAAACTGAATGACTAGGTACTAGGAGACGGGAAATAAGAATGACTAGACACTACAAAACTGGAACTAGGGGACTGAACACATGAATGACTAGGACCCAGGAAGTTTGAACTAAAGTACTGGACACATTAGTACTGACTAGGAACAAGGGGTCAGATTCTTCGGCACTAGAGGAAGAAGGGAACTAGCGAACTTGGAACATATATAAATAGACATGGGGAACTAGTAGCACAACTAACATGAATGGCTATCAACTGGAAGGAAGTGCAGCTACAGGACTGAAAATTGGGAACTGGAAGTAAGGAAGTAGACACATGAAAAACTAGTAATTGTTAAAACAGAGCAAGTAAAAGCAATCAATTTTTATAAAGGAACACAGACACCAGACAGAGTGGTCAGAGACATCTCTGAATAAGTTCTAATGAATGAGTTCTCGAAGTTCTAATATCTTAGAGCACACCTCAGTATAGGTGTGTGTGTGTGTGTGTGTTCATCAGGCACTGTCTGTTTATAATTTAGATAACACTGATAATTAAAAAAAATTGTCACACTCTCTGTAGGGTTTATTTTTGCATTTGTAATATTATTCAACCATATTATAGCTATTTATCATATTATATATTTTTGTTTGATGCACATCATATATATACTGTATGTACAAACACACAGATATATATATATATATATATATATATATATATATATATATATATATATATATAATTTTATTCCCTTTTTAAATACTTGTTTTGTTTTGTTGATAGATAGCTCCAAATTTGATTGTATTTGTTGTAGAGTGTTATCTCCTTCTGAATTCTCTATTGCATGTTACTGTGTGTTATTTGATTTTCAGGTTTTGTATGCAGTATAATGTGTGTATATTGTGTATAATGTGTTTCCAGAAAGAACCAACTGCAGCTGCTGGCATGCACAGATCTAAATCTAAACACGAGCTCAAACTGCTGGAGAAAATTCCAGAAGATGCAGAAGCCACTGTGGTACTTGTGGGTAAGAACACAATATTTTTACTGAGGCAAACTCTATCAGAGCACACTTTACAAATATATTCGTTTGTTATTTCATTAGATAGTGCGAGATGCACAAGCTGAATAAATATTTGGATTTATCAGTGTTACAATGTGATTGTACTGTTTTCTTATTTACACATTAATAATAATATAGATCATATATCTGGGTCAGAGGTCAATCTGTTGGGGTACACAGGCAAGTCCACTAGAGTCAGTCAGCTAGTAACTGGAGTGACTGAAAATCATGGAACTGGAAGGAACTACAGAGCTCCAGACCTAAAATTAGGGAATTAGAAGAAGAAAACTAAAACTAGGCAACTAGTATGGAGGACTGGATCAATACTATAAAACTGGAACAATATTATAACCAGGAAACCAGAACTAGGGAAATAGAAATTTTAGTAACTATCAAGTAGGGACCTGGAATGAGGTGACTGGGATTTGGGGATTAAAACTAAGACACTTGAACAAGTGAACTAGGAACATGAATGAATGCAAATAGGGCTCTAACTGTAGGAAGTAAAACCATAAAAGGTTAAATCTATAGGAAGCTAGAACTAGTGAAATAGTAAGTTACTATTAAATAGAGAACTGGAATCAGGACAATGGGTCTAGGAGATTCAAATTTAGGAACTAGTGACCTAGAAACGAATGACTGTAACAAGGGCACTAACTATGGGACTAGAACTACAGGAAACTAGAACTAAACAAATAGAAACTTTAGTATCTAGCAAATAGAGAAGTGGGATCAGGTAACTGGGTCTAGGGGACTAAAGCTAAATAACTCAGACAAGGAAATTAGAAACATGAATGACTGTAACTAAGGCACCAACTAGGGGATAAGAACTACAGGAAACTAGGGAAATAGAAACTTTAGTATCTATCAAGAAAATGAAATCAGAAATGGAATCAGTTGGAAACTAAGGAACTCGAGCAAGTGAACTACGAACATGAATGTCCGTAAATAGGGCACTGACTAGGGGAATGTAACTACGAGACTGGACCTAGGGAAATAGAAAGAGTCTATTGGATTAAATCCATGAAGTCCTGGAACTAGGAAATTAGAACTTGAAAAATAGAAATTTATAGTTTCTATAAGTAACTAGCAGCTATGAAACTGGAATCAGGTGATGGCCAAGTACACATGAATCACTAGGAATGATTAGGATCTAGGGTACTAGCTAGGGCACTGGAACAAGGAAAGGAGAATATGAATCAAAATAGTGATAGTGCATAAAAGTAAAAGTAATAAACATCAGTAGAACCATGTATAGAACTATAGTTAGTCGGTAGAAGTCTCTATACATACGTACCTCAATAATATGACAAATTCAAATGACATAATCACATGTTTATCTTCAGGCAGCGTTGATTTCCTGGACCAGCCCACCATGGCATTTGTGCGCTTGGAGGAAGCTGTGTTACTGGACTCAGTTCTGGAGGTTCCGGTTCCTGTGAGGTTCCTCTTCATCTTACTTGGACCAAACAACTCCAGCATGGACTACCACCAGATCGGACGCTCAATTTCCACGCTGATGTCTGATAAGGTCAGATGATCTAATAATGCTGGTTAGCTATGAACAGCATTATAATGTTGAATCAGTTTCTCCACTCTTTGGAGGAGCTTCATCAGCATATGGTGGGAAAATCATTTAAGCAGCTTATAAAATAGCACTTGATCCAGCACATCCTTTTATTTTGCTCCGACATTTACCCCTGCGCACCATAATATTGGCCACAAATGGTCTTTGATAGTTTTTTTGTGGAATTTACGGCCCAAAATATACATTTCACTGTGACATAATTATTCAATAAGTTATTAATGAATGCATTTATTACATAATTCTTGTCTCTAGTCGTTCCATGAAGCTGCGTATCTGGCTGATGATCGTCAAGACCTTCTAAACGCCATCAACGCTTTCCTGGACTGCAGCATTGTTCTTCCTCCATCTGACTTTGGGGGCGAAGACCTGCTGCGCTCCATCACTCACTTCCAGAGAGATATGATCAAAAAACGAGAGGAACAGGATATCAGCATGATGAACAATGAACAAAAGAGCCCAGAGGAGAAAGGTCAGAGAACATCTGGAATAAAGACATTATACATACAGAGACATACTGATATTATAGAATATTTTTAAATCATTTTATAAATTGATGATGAAATTATAACAATAAAGAATTAATTTCTGTAGGTATGTCCAACATTACAGGTGACTATCTAAAGTAGTTATTCAATTGATTATTTATGTACATTATTTCTCATATATTCATTATTATATGAACTTCTAAAGACTAAAATGCTTTCAGATGAGATTTTTAATAGCGTTATTTTCATTTATTTCCATGTACATATATTTTTCTCAGTTCAAGGACCTAAATATAAATCAGGAGATCTGGGTGATGTTAAATTTAACGTTTATTGAAAAGTTAAATCAATCCACAAACCTGGAAAACTAATGGTTAAAAGATGAAAAGACTAGATATTAAAGTTAAACTAGAAATAGGATTTAGGAGCACAAGTAAGAAGAACTATGGGGCCAGGATACTGATACCAGGACCAGAAAGTAAGCACTAGCTTTTAGCAGAACGCTTCTTAAAAGTTAACAGTTTTAGGAACTTTTGGTTCCAAGAAGGTTTACAAGGACGTTTAGTCTATCCAGGTTTCTGAGATTTTCTGAGAATGTTTTTACATAGCATTTTTTTTTACATAGCAAAGTGTTGCTACAAGATTTTTACATTTTATTAGAATAACATTTTAGGTTAACTTGGAACGTTGACAAAATGTAAGCCGTTATTATGGCCGATGGTTTAGGACAATACAGAAACATTATTGCAGTAATGTGACAGTCTAACCTTCTTAGATCCTATCAGATACTTACCGAAGATTCTCTGTTAGCATGGCAGAGGGATCCTTTCACACACTGTCACACCATTTCCAACCCATCTCCACGCCATTAGTCAACACAGCCAACATATTTATCTCACGGTGCTTCTTAAATGTGTTCATCATATTTTAGTATATAATTGTATGTAATAAGTGTTCTACACAATTTCACATAAGTAATAAAACACAACAGGGAATGTGTTGTAGGAAGCTAATCAATGACAGGGGGTGTGATGTAGCCCTGTTATCACTTACGTTATGGCAGCAGTAAACAGTTGTTCCCTTACCATTCTTTTTCCTTCTCATTCTTGAAGTTAATGAGACATAAAAATGCAGCTTGTCATGATACAGAGACCCCGGAAAGCACAATGACTTTCCTGTGGTGGAAAACTCCTTCCAAAAGTTTGTTTCCTCATGGAAACGATATCAACAATTTTTTTAAATCCTGTATAAGTTGTTACTATAGAAATGACAGTGTATTAGAATGAGCACATTAATATAAACCTGTGATGTGCCATGCAGGCAGACTTACAGAATTACTGTCCGATCCGTGCCATTATAGAAAATTCGTCAACACCTTCGGACTAATCAGATTCAAGAATTCAACAGCACTGTGGTTTAAACATTCTTAAAAAAATGTTGATGCCGATTTAACCTATGCTGGAGAAATGTTTAAAGCTTCCACAGTCTTGCCTTGTAACAAATAATCAAAAAAAATTCATAATAAGTTTATAATGACATGAATTTATGTCTCCTGTGCAGAATCTCTGTTGGCACGCCATGACCGTGGTGATGATGATGATGACCCCCTGAAGCGATCGGGTCGGCCGTTTGGAGGTTTAGTCCGAGACGCACGACGAAGATACCCAAAATACATCAGTGACTTCACAGATGCTCTGAACCCACAATGCATGGCGGCCATTATATTTATTTATTTCGCTGCTCTTTCTCCTGCTATCACATTCGGAGGGCTGCTGGGTGAGTTACAACAAACACTCTGGCTGATTTAATAATGACTACACATTTCCTGGCAAAATCGAACACATCTGATATGATTTACAAATATTTACGTACGCAGTGCATAGTAAGCAGCCTAATCTAGCAAGTGAGACAATACAAGCACAAGTTAACATCTGTGACTCTCATAATTTGTTATAGATCTTTGGTTCAGATATGGGTTTTTGTGTGTTTGTATATGTGTGTGTATGTGTAGGTGAGAAGACAGAGGGTCTGATCGGTGTGTCAGAGCTCATCATTGCTACATGTATTCAGGGAGTGATATTTTGCCTATTGGGAGCACAACCACTGCTGGTAGTCGGATTCTCCGGGCCGTTATTAGTGTTTGAGGAAGCCTTCTTTACCGTAAGTGTGAAATTATTCTTTTAATAAAACACAATAAATGCTCTATCAGACTCATGACCTGACACATCACATGTAGGAGTTAGACTGTGTAAACTTTTATCATAATATTTCCAGTATTCTTACAGCACAGCACTGTTGAATACTGAATTCTGATTGGTCAGAAGGCGTTGAAGTTTCTATAGCAACATGGTTCAGACACTATGTTGTTGGTTCTATAGTAACAACCTACACTGGGACTTGTATGACAGCCACTTCATATAAAAGTGTTAAGAAAACAATTTAGAAATGTCTAAGTGTTGATAGGGAGACGTGTTTCTGTGAGATGTTTATTTAGCATTTTTGGAAGGAGTCTCCTGTGTCAGCAGTTGTAACAGTTAAAGCCATTACTTTGCATTTTTCGAACATGAAAAAGTCTTCAGGATAAAGAAGTTCACAATTTCTTGGTAACATGACAAGCTGCATTTTTTTTTATCTTATTAACTTCAAGAGAGAAAAAAGAAGCACTGTTTTTAACTGCTATAATGTAAATGATGTTCAACAGCTTTAAATCTAACTATAAATGGATAAAAAGTACAATGTTTCTTTCTACAATGAATACAATTGTTAAATTGCTGTGGTCATTGCTGTAAGAAAAATAAAACTCTTTGTGGCATGCTGTTATAGGAAAATAATGCATTTCAGGCTGTAAATGTCTCCACTGATATGAGATGACTATATCATTTATCCACTCTGTCCCCCAATAGTTCTGTAAGAGTAATGATGTGGAGTACCTGGCGGGTCGGGTATGGATTGGGTTCTGGCTCATCATAATCGTGGTGCTCATGGTAGCATTTGAGGGAAGCTTCCTGGTTCGATTCGTCTCTCGTTTCACTCAGGAGATTTTCTCTTTCCTAATCTCACTCATCTTCATCTACGAGACCTTCTCCAAACTCATCAAGGTCAGTATGTAGAATAGCTTGCACTAAACTGGAGCATTCCATGACATAGCGCTAACCTTTTGCACGCTATTGTTCCAACTTGCCTTCATTGAATTCCACTAGTAATGCTTATGTGTGTAAATGCATTAATTAAAAGGGCCCATTTTGGCTCACTAACTTGCTGGTTACAAGCTAGTGAGATACATAAACCTCTGATGGAAAAAGTTCCATGTTAACTACTTTGTTTGCTAACTAGCTAATGGAACAACCCATAAAATTGGAATAAATAATTGTGTCAGGTTGAACCTGTGCCTTGGGTATGGCTGATTGCTGTTCAGAGTTACAGTATACTGTATATAGTTTTTCTAGCATGCATTATTTTTCCTCCAGATATTTAAGGAACACCCACTGAAACGCTGCTCACTCCTCAACGACTCCATGTTTAACGACTCTGAGACCTCACTGGTAGAGAATTTCACATTGAACTCATTAGCATCAAACAGCAGCTCGAAGGTAAAGGAGAAGATTGTCGGAGAGCCGAACACAGCACTGCTTTCTCTGGTTCTCATGGCTGGAACATTCTTCATTGCGTTTTACCTGCGCAAATTCAAGAACAGCGCCTTCTTTCCAGGCAGGGTGAGACAAAGTCTTCATTAAACTTATATTTATTCATTTTTCAAGCTTTACCCAAAGTGACTCTTAGCTGAGGCTAAATCTGAGCAAAAAACAGTTGAGGGTAGGGCTGTAGTCAAGACCATCCAAGACAAGGCCAAAACCAGGACTAGCCAATATCAAGTCAAGACCAAGTCTTAAGCTGATCGAAGGAAAATTTATTACTTATTGTCAACCTGTGTTCATGCAAAAAAGAAAAAAGAAAAAGCAACAAAAAATATTTTTACAAAGTCTCAGTTGAGTCCAAGACTATATTTAGCAAGACCAATGCCCAAGACTGAGAACAAGAACAAATGCAGGAACACAGAGACAAGTCAATACAGAAAATTACTAAAGACCAAACTCAAGTCCTACACCCTTGGTTAATGGTTAAGAACCCTAATACCCCATCCAGGGTTCCCTGGGAGAGGCTGCAGGCTCCCCTGCGTCCCTGTGTAGGATAAGTCGTACAGAAAAAGGATGGATAAGGTTTTATTTTTGGCAACCACATCAGATTATTTGCTAACAAATGTTGGATTATATACCACTTTGCTGGAACCAAGCACAACAGCACCACCAATGGTTGTAAGAAAAATACACAGAATGGTATGAAGGAGCAAAGATGGGGATGATTTCTTTCTAGCCCAGGCTGTAGTTTTATAACAGTCATGTCAGGTGATTACACAATGTGAAACACAAAGAGATTTGAACTCCATTTGAGCTGATAGATCTATAACACATCACCAGCAGTGTGTGTGTGTGTGTGTATGTGTGGGTGTAATATTTTGCCCCACGTCATTCTTATCATGCCATTGTTGAGGTCTCATAATATAATTCATTGTCAAACTATTGATAGATTTTAGCTTTCCCATCTAATGTCACTGTGTTATACAGTAGTGGTGTGTTAATTTGAAGTTGATAAAAAATGTGATAGAATGCAAATGTTTTGATTCTAATCTCTCCTGTCTGATTATGGGTCGCAGCTGAGGAGGGTCATTGGAGATTTTGGCGTTCCCATCGCCATCTTCATTATGGTGCTGGTGGATTACACTGTTCAGGATACATACACACAAGTAAGCCAATCCACTTCTGTTGATCAGTTATTACTGTTGATCTATTATACACTGCCTGGCCAAAAAAAAAAAGGTCGCTGTTTGGGTTTAAATAAGCAAATACATAAGAGCCTATGATTGGATCATTGGATCATTGGATCATTACAAGCAACAATTCCTTTAACCTTAACTGATGCAGTGTGTAGCTTCTCATTTCTTAAACAACCATGGCAGATTACGTATCCCATGGTCGTGGAAAAGATGTTACTGAAGGGGAAAATTGTTGGCCTGCATCAAGCAAAGAAAACAACTAAGGAGATTGCTGAAATCACTGGAATCACTGCCTTATTAAAGCCTGGAAGGATAGTGGTGAGCCGTCAACTTTACAGCAGAAATGTAATCAGAAAAAAATCTTGAATGATCGTGATCGGAGATCTTTAAAACGCTTGGTGATGTCACATCGTAAAAAAATCAACAGAACTCGTGGCTATGTTTAATAGTGAAAGTAAGAGCATTTCCACACGCACAATGTGATGAGAACTTACAGGATTTCGTCTAAACAGCTGTGTGGCCACAAGAAAGCCATTTGTTAGTGAGGATAATTGGAAAAAATGACTTCAATTTGCTGGGGAGCATAAAGACTAGACTGTGGAGCAATGGAAAAAGGTCATGTGGTCTGATAAAATCAGACTTACCCTATTCCAAAGCAATAGGCATGTCAGGGTAAGAAAGGAAATGCATGAAATGATTCACCCGTCATGCAGAGTGCCTACTGTACAAGTCTCTGGAGGCAGTGTTATGATCTGGGATTGCATCAACTGGTCAGGTCTAGGCTCCGCCTCATTGTGCGGCAATAAAATGAAGTCAGCTGAGCACCTGAATGTACTGAATGACCAGGTTATCCCGTCAATGGACTTTTTCTTCCCTGACGGCACAGGCATATTCCAGGATGAAAATGCTAAGATTCATCAGGCTTAACTTGTGAACTTGTTAACATGAATTCGCCAACAGTCCTGACCTTAACCCCATTGAAAGTCTTTGGGATGTGCTGGAGAAGACTTTACAAAGTGGTTAGACTCTCCTGTCCTCAATGCAAGATCTCAGCCAAAAAATAATGCAACTCTGGATGGAAATAAATGTTGTGAATTTGCATAAGGTTGTTGAAACAATGCCAGGACGAATGCGTGCCGTAATCAAAGCTAAATGCAGTGCAACAAAATATTAGATTGCGCGACCTTTTTTTTGGCCAGGCAGTGTAGTTTAGTAGTAGTGTGTAACAGTCACACTGTATAATATGCATATTAAATAGTCATGTTGTAACAATAATAACAATAACAACTTATTGTTGGTGGTATGTTTTGTGAGTGCAGAAGCTGAGCGTTCCTCATGGTTTCTCTGTGACGAGCCCTAGTAAAAGAACCTGGATTGTGAATCCTCTCGGCGCTTACAAGTCATTTCCTGTATGGATGATGGCAGCCAGCGTACTTCCTGCACTCCTAGTGTTTATTCTCATTTTTATGGAGACACAAATCACCACGTGAGTGACTTGACCCGAAATGTAGCATCAAACCTATGGTGGAAGACTTGAGTTGGCGTAGATGAAAAATACAGAAGTAGTTATGAGCTCTTCTGAATAGAAGAAAGTGATGTAATGTGGAGTATGAGGATGATTTCCAGAGAGTGTGAGAAGAAATACTATTGTTTAAAAAATAAGATGCTGTGTGATGATTTGTTAGTGGTGGGGTAAGCAGATTCTCTGGTTATTTTAATATGAAAATATGAATCATGTGGAACATTATTATTCCACAATTCTCTTATTTTTCCCCAAAACGCTGCATAGTTTTGGAGACTTTGTAAAGCTGTTCATCACTGATCTCAGAAATGGCATCATTTAAATGATTCCTGAAGCCATATTGTGTCCTGTGTGTGTCTGTGTCTCTGTGCAGGCTGATCGTGAGTAAAAAGGAGAGAATGCTGGTTAAAGGTTCAGGTTTTCACCTGGACCTTCTGTTGATTGTGTGTGTTGGTGGAACCTGTGCTTTGTTTGGTTTACCGTGGATGGCGGCTGCGACTGTTAGGTCCGTCACGCATGTTAATGCGCTAACTGTGATGAGTAATGCTGTTGCCCCTGGTGATAAGCCCCGAATTCAAGAGGTCAAAGAGCAAAGAGTCACGGGACTGTTGGTGGCCGTGTTAGTGGGTGAGTTATTAATTTACATCATAATCATCATCGTCATCATCCAGAATGAAACAACTACAGGCATTTATTTAAAAAGTGATTCATTATGAACACTAATGTTGACCTTAGAAGCTTTTTTTAAAGGTGCCAAACTAAAGACTGGAACTCTTACCAAAGAAAGTAGGCTTACTAACTAGAAAACAATAGTAAGCACTACAGAACATGAGCACTACTGAAACTAGGAGAACAGAACTGTAAGAGGACTAATGAAACAAAAGGAATGACTAAACTAAGAGAAATATAAGATTTATTGAAATTAGGTAAATAAAGTAGGTCATATAAGCAAACTAGCAGAACTAGAACTACACATACTCTGAGAACTAGGGAAGTGAGGAGAATGATAGAAACTAGGGAATCTAGAAAAACTAGGAGAACGAGGGAAAGCTAGGAGAACTGGAAGAATTATAAAAATGAGAGAAAACTACAGCAGCTGTGAGAAGACTTGGAGAACCAGGAAAATTAATAGTGTTCTGTTGATGAGTTTGACTGAGTTTGCACTCTTTGTGTGTGTGTGTGTGTGTGTGTGTGTGTGTGTGTAGGTCTCTCTATCGTGATTGGTGAAGTGTTGAGTCTGATTCCTCTCGCTGTGCTCTTTGGGATTTTCCTCTATATGGGTGTGATGTCACTCAATGGCATTCAACTCAGTGAAAGAATCAAACTGCTGCTAATGCCAACTAAATACCACCCCGACGAAATCTATGTCCGCAAGGTACACACACACACACACACACACACACACCTCATCTCTATCTCTTCAGGTCCCATCTTCATCCCCTTCCTGTCTACACATCATCTCATTACATTAAGGCATTTATTTTCTAAAATATTATTTTCACTCATAACTGTACTGATGTATAATGAAAATCAGTATATGCAGAACATAAATTACACTATATGATCGGATTATTAGGGGTGTCAGAATTATAATAAACCTGTAAAAGATGTCTACTACTTAGCTGTAAATCTGCCACTGTGTGTCTAATCACTCACACTCTCTGTGTGTTCATTGTTCCCTTATTAATATTAAACTGATTGACTTTGACCCGAGGAGCTGAGTGTGTTTATTTGTGTTTCAGGTGCGGACACTGCGCATGCATCTCTTCACTGGGGTGCAGTTGGTGTGTTTGGCCATTTTGTGGGTGGTCATGTCGACGGCAGCGTCACTCGCTTTCCCCTTCGTCCTCATTCTGACTGTCCCGCTAAGAATGTTCGTTTTACCACGGATTTTCAACTCACGCGAGATGCAGTGTGTGAGTATCTGTTTATTTTTTGCACCATGCTGTGTAAACTCTAGAGACTGTTGTGTGTGAAAATCTCAGGAGATCAGCCTTTTCTGAAATACTCAATCCTGCCCTTATGGTGCCAACATCCATGCCACGATCAAAGTCACAGAGATCACACTTCTTCATTCTGATGTTTGACATTAACATTAACTGAAGCTCTTGACTTGTATCTGCATGGTTTTTTGCATTGCGCTGCTCCCACATGATTGGCTGATTAGATAACTGCATAAATGTCCAGTGTACAGGTGTTCCTAATAAAGTGGACAGTGAGTGTAAACATTGTAACCCTATGTACAGGGGACACTGGAGGACATCTTAATGAAGCGTCTTAATCAGAGATATTGTTAAGTTGATGAGCAAATATTTTTATGGATAAATGAACAATACTTAAAGTGAGCCCTAAGCATAGCAGCTGAGTGCTCAGGCAGCTTTTCTTTTAAACTGTGGTCAGATTTTTTTGTTTGTTTGGTTGGTTGTTTTGTGTGGTTTGGTTGTAATGTGATAATCATAATAAGTACTATTCATGCAACTAAATATATGGGCAATATACTAGATTCCTGTTAGAGTTATTTTAATGCTTGCCATCTTCTCATTCATACATCATCATGATGCTAGTCTTTTTTTTTTTTTTTAATTTTATGTTACATTGTATTACATTTGAAAATAAATGCTATTTCGTTCTACATTTTCTATCCCTGATTTTTTGGCGGGTTTAAAGTCAAGTGCTTGCATTTAAAGATAGTGGACTAGATGATCTTGAAGAACTCTGTCTTGGATTACCCAAGAAAAATTTGAACATGAACAGGTGATTTGCATTTGAAGCAGAATTGTGCACCCATCAAATAGATTTCAGCAGCTACGTAACCTGTCTCTGAATACGCATAACTTTCTCTGTGTAAATATTGACATAACTTCTGGACTTAAGTTGCCAGGTCTGAATAGGGCCCCTGAAGTCTAAGTTGACTCAGGTCCCTATTTAATGATCATTTATTCACTGATACTGACTGATAAACATTTGTCTGGCCAAGGGAACTAAAGCAAGGGGAATTTGACATGGAGGAGTGTCAAAGACAGGATTGGAAAAGGGCCCAAATCGATCTGTGATCATGAGTTTGTTTATTATCTGTGTGTTTATTAGTTTAAACAGACAGACAGACAGACAGACAGACAGATAGATAGATAGATAGATAGATAGATAGAACTGTTAGCCCAGTTGTCTCACTCTTGTCTCATGTCTCTCTGCAGCTTGATGCAGACGATGCCGAGCCCACCTTCGATGAGAAAGAGGGAGTGGACGAGTACACAGAGATGCACATGCCTGTGTGATACTCACCTACACTTATTACACTCATCTTCTCTCTGTCCATCCACCCATGGTGGGATTTCACAGCCAGGGGAAATCGGAGTGAAGAAAGCGCTGCTGTTCAGTTTTAAGCTCAAAGAGGCATTGCTGAGCGCAAAAACCCAGAGTTAAAATGTCCAGTTCAACTCGTGCTTTGTTGCCATGCCAACAATACATTTATATATTGAATTGAGAAATCAATTTGACTCAAAAAAACACAACAAACGAGTCAGTGCACAAAAGTATTACGATGTAATACATAAATATTAGCTATTGTGAAAATAATTAATGAATTTTAATATATTGCAATCTATTCAAATCTAATTTTATGATCATGTTGATTAAGGGTGTGTGTGTGTGTGTGTGTGTGTGTGTGTGTGTGTGTGTGTGTGTGTGTGTGTGTGTGTGTGTGCTTAAATCGGTAACTCTATGGATACAGATGAATAATGTGTGTGTACTTTATTCCGTTAGAATTATTTACACCCTTGATGCCAAATTAGCTGTGTTACTCCTTTGTTGCCAATAATAAGGAAATTGTTAGTAGTTTGGTTTGTAAGTTAGCAAACAAATGAATCATAATGAATTAGCCGTAGACATAGTTTTGGTGCAGGACCCCATCCCTCAAACACCAGTAATATGTGACCAAAATATCCCGGTGGTTTCATTTTTTTTTTTTTTTTAATAAAGAGTGTTTTAATAGAATTCAGCTAAAGTTCATTTTAAAATTTTAGACAATTATGGTTTAATATATCGGTAGCTCGTCTAGAATCAGTGATCTTTTTCATATAATGTTACTATAGCATAACACGGTTACTTAATTTTCCTAGTTTTTGCAAGACAAAGATTGCCTAAACCAAAGATAAGATGGGTTTATGTGACAATGTAAGACACTGTCAGTATTTTGTTGCTGATACAAAATTACAAACATTAATGAGGAAGATACAGTACAATGCTGCAGCCATCCAATGGTAGTTTATTAGTAATATCTAGCATAGCCTGCTAGTTTAGTCTAAGTTTCTCATCTAACTTAGGCTAAAATTAGTAATAAATAATAATGCGTAATGAAAGTGCCTCTGAAATTGTGTTGTGACGCGACATTATAGCTAGCAGAATTGAAGTTTCTCATCTAACTTAGGCTAAAATTAGTATTACATAATAATGTTTAACAAGAGTGCCTCTGAAATTGTGTTGTGATGCTATATTATAGCTAGCAGAAAGGAGAAGTATTCAAAGTAAGAAAATTTTGCATACTGAATTACATTCTTAATGTAATGAACCATGAAAATAAAAAATAACCTTATAGATAATATAAAACAATTCTAATGCCATGTGACTCATAGTATGATTCAAAAATTAATAGAAGCCCACGACACTATGTTTTCTATCTAACTAGCAACGTATCTAACACTGTGTTTTTAATCATTTATTAGCATAATGCTAATTAAAGAAGAACAGTATTCACCACTTCTGTTGTTTTTCGGTTAAGTATTTCACTGAGTGGGTAAAAGAGAGTGAGGTTGCGTATGATAGTCAGCTGTACTACATTGACAGGAAAGAGAAAGGTGCCAGTGCACTGACTGAGGTGATTCCCACTGCTGAGCGGTTTTCCCAGATGTAACCCGAAAACCCTTTCCAACCCATTCAAGTTACAGTGTTAGCTGTCCAGGTTATGTAGCTAATGTTTAGTTCTTACAGTGATAGCCCTTCAATTTATTTAATACCTTACTTTATTTAATACTTTACTTTACAGAGTGATACTAAGCTAGCTAGCTATTTAGTTACTTATTTTTAACTCTCCACGAATCCCTTCGTTGTAACGCTATCTAGCTTTTCAGGTCCACTAATCACACAGTCAACTACAAGATAAAAAAATGTATACTAATAACAACAATTGTTATTTTTTTATTTTTTATTTATGCAAGGGAATCATGTTGGTGAAAGATAAGTATATGATCTTTAATTTTAATAAATCTGTTTATTAACATACTAGGTATTTTATTTTCTCTTGTCGGTTTTAGTATTAATATAATTTGTTGTGTTTTTTTTAATTATATAATAATGAAATGTACATTTCTTCCTGTTTTGTTGATGTTATAAATAAATATGTCATTCTTTTCAGTCTCATGCATTTTTGGAGAATATATTAAAATCATTAGACAGAATCAGTACAAACACTGGCTGCGTTAATTTTTATTTATTTTTTTTTTTTATGTCTCCAAATAATGAATAGCCTTAATGTAAAATAAGTTTGATGTTTGCTCATCTGTTTGTTCATTTGTGTTCAGTGGGGTCAGGGAATGTGTTATCTAGCTAAACATGCTTGTTCCTACATGGTGTTATGCTCGTTGACAAACCGCACCATTAATGATGAAATTAATTTTCAAATTTCCCAGAGATGTTGTAGTGGGTATTCGGTTATTCCGTTATCATATGACATTCATAAAAACACTGACAATAATGATAATAATGTCTCACTAGGTTGGGGAGATGGTCTACCCCCTATTTTCACCCATGTTTATTATCACAATGCAGTTTTGTTATTTTGCTGGAGAGCAGCAGCTGGATGGGATGTCAGTCAATCTCAGGGCACCATGCACATGTATATTCATTTTCACACTGCAAGGGCAATGTCAGAGTCACCAGTTGACCTAGCAGTGTATTTTTGCTACATGGCAGGAAACCAGAGGACCAGGAGAAAACCCATGCAGACACGCAGTCTGCACTTCAATTCATCCCAAAGGTGTTCAGTGGGGTTGAGGTCAGGGATCTGTACAGGCCACTGAAGTTCTTCCACTCCAACCTTGGTAGACCATGTCTTTATAAAGCTTGCATTTTGCAGAGGGACATTGTCATGCTGGAACAGGTTTGGGCCTCTTAGTCCCAGTGAAGGGAAATTGTAAAGCTACAGCATACAAAGATATCTTACACAATTATGTGCTTACAAATTTGTGGCAACAATTTGGGGAAGATCCACATATAGGTGTGATGGCCAGGTGTCCACATCCTTTTGGCCATATAGTGTTATGTCAAACAGTGTATCAAAAGTGTATAATAAGTGTTTCATCGTCAATCTTCTACGAGCAAATCAATACTGCTATGACAGAATCTCTCTCATGCTCTTCTGCTTAAATCAATGTTTTCTATCATATGTGCTTTCACTGCTTGGGTTCTTTGTTGACATGGCTAAAAGTTGACCCTTAAAGTTTGATCAAATTGGACCAAAGGCCAGTACATTAACCAATCAGGCCTCAACAACAAATCTATGATTCTGGATGTTCTATGTTAGCATTGTGTTAATGTGTAAGCTGTTTTGATCTCAGAGCTTCACTGTACTCTGAGTTCAGAGTGTGTGAAGAGTGTTTGAAGATGGCTGTGTTACCACGTGTCATTTTTTTCATTGCTGTTGTGTTATTTAATTTTTCTGAAGCCCAAAATGAATTCACAAAACTCGCAGAATCCTACAAGAAAGGAGTGAGACTCGCAGAGACTCAGGTTAACTCACATAATGGCGTGCAGCACCATTTCCTGTTCTTCAAAAGCCTGTCACAGTCCAGCATTGAGGTATCAATACTTTTTTAAAAACCTATTTCTTTTAGATTGCCAATGTTATTATAATGTAAGAGAATCTGGCACATTATATCAATTTCACCTGAGGCCACCAAGCTTCAGGCTGGGGATTGATCTTTTATTGTGATTAACAATGCATTTTAAATGAGTTTGTATCTGATAGTTCAATTTATTGTCTCATAGAAGTTGTTCATTTCATGTTTTAATATGTTATTCTTTCAGTAGTAGCAGACACTATGGCAGACACTACACGTAATCAAATAATAATCTAAAGAATGATAATAAATGGATAAAACCATGTGGATAGAAAATGGATAGAAAAACATACAATAGTTGATGTGGTGAAATTTTCTGTAAAGAAATATTTATTTAATATCTAAAGCTGTTCTGAATTTCCACCACAAGAAAATCTAGACACGCTGAGCTTTGCTGAAAACTATCTCTTTTTTTGTCATATTAACTTCAAGAGTAAAAAAAATGGCTGGTGCTAGCATGTAAGCGATGAGAAACAAACGTTTTGAGGATGTTCAACATCAACAATGTATCTATAAACCGATAAAAAGTATGACTTTCGTTCTTTAGTAAATAAAAATGTCATTGTTGATAAATTGCTATGGTATTAGAAGACATGCAGGATGTGTTGTTATAGGAATATAATCAACATAGTTCTTACTGAATGCATACATTCATTTTTAAAGGTTTGACCTGCTTTAATGAATCTGTAACCGATGTTTTATCTCTCTAGGCGGGATTTAACGTAAACTACTTTTACCATCACTTTCACCTGAAGGCCACTAAATGCAGCCGTGGAACTGAAAACGCAGACCCGAAGAAGTGTGTGTTCAGAAACGACCGAGTGAGTGAGAATACAGAGTCCATGTGTCTGTGCTGGACTGAGTTGGGATTGAATAAACACCACCTACAACAACATTTATTCTTATAAAAATTCTTATCCAATTTTATAAGATATAATTATTTATAAATTATAATCTAATTATGACGTCATTGCATATGAAGCACGAGATACATGACAACAACCTTTTTTTGTCATACCAGCCTGTGATTGACTGTGCCATCTGCTACAAGATGTTCGATGGCGAGATTCAGATGGAACCAAAACCATACATACACTGCATCCATAAACCCATGCTCACAAAGGTTCTGATACGTCCTTTATTTCTCTCAAATAAAATAAATTGGGTCATTCCTTGTATGCACACAATGCACAGTAGTCTCTAGAGTGTTACAGTGAGATGCTTTTCTGCTCACCACGCTTGTAAAGAGTGGTTATATGAGTTATTTTAGCCTTCTTATCAGCTCGAACAAGTCTAGCCATTCAACTCTGACCTCTCTCATACTCCCACAGAACTGCTCCTCATTGGATGTTTTTTGTTTGTTTGCTCACAGTTGTCTGTAAACTCTACAGACTCTTGTGTGTTAGAATCCCAGGAGATCAGCCATTTCAGAAATATTCAAACAATTGATGTGAACATTAACTCAAGCGCTTGACCTGTATCTACATGATTTTGTGCATTGCACTGCTGCCACATGATTGGCTGATTGGATAACTACATGAACGAGGAGATATACAGGTATATAGAGGAGTGTATATATCAAGGGGGTACACATATAACCAGTAAATAGGTAACAACCAACCAGCTTTATAATAAACTCATAACCACAAACAAGCATTACATTTTAAAATGTTGTATTAAAGTATCTTAAAAGCACACTAATACTATGGTTTGTAGCTAAGAGTTTTTCTTTACAAGGAATACACATATACAAGGAATGACCCAATTTTTAATAATGCCTCAGAAACATTGTGTCACACTCTAATAACTCTTTTTTTGTTTGTTTTGTTTTATCTGAAGGAGATGGAGTTGTCTCGAATCGAACACTGCAACAGTATGTCTTTCAGCAACGGAGCTATGACTCTCCTGGCCTCAACTGGATCTGAATAACAATGTGTGGCTGTTCAGTTATCAGTTATCAGTGGCATTATATGAAACAGGTTAACTACAAACTAGCATTATAGTAAACAAGCTAAATCACAAACTAGCATTAAAGTGAACAGGCTAAACTACAAACTAGCATTATAGTGAACAGACTAATCTACAAACATGTATTATATTATACAAGCTAAATCACAAACTAGCATTATAGTGAACAGGCTAAACTACAAACTTGTATTATCTTAAACAAGCTAAATCACAAACTAGCATTATAGTGAACAGGCTAAACTACAAAATTGTATTATCTTAAACAAGCTAAATCACAAACTAGCATTATAGTGAACAGGATAATTATGAACTTTTCAATAAGTAAGCTTTTAAAATGCACTTAAGATAGTGAAAGTGAATCAACAAAAATACTTTTAATCAATATTGATTCAGCATTAAAAGAAACAGCTGATTTGTCGGATACTATAATAAGTTGGCACAAAAATTAGGGCATGCGCACACACACACACACACACACACACACTTCCCGTTCACAGTTTATATCCTGTACATTACCCATGACAGAGGATAGCTGTAGTTATATCTCCTATTGGTTATTACATATTACAGTATTACAATATTACATTACTGAAGCTAAAGTTTATACGCCAGTGTTACACATGTTGGTATGTGCGTCATTATCACTACCAAACTGTGGTTTTGTGATCACACCACAACATCTGAAATATTTGACTTACAAATATTTTTTTGTTTGTTTTACAGTATAGTTTAAAATATTAATAGAGGAGAACACAATATTCCTTTTCAAGATCAACATGAGAATTACTGGCACCTTTCAAGAGAAACAAACTACTGACAAAAAGCTTCCATAAAAGCTATAGATTTTACTATATGTTTACACATGGTATTAATTTAACAGTTTTTATTTTTGCTCACTTTCTAGGAAAGGTGTCAATAACTGTACATACCATTTCTGAACCTTTGAAAATTAAATGTCAACCTTGAGCACAGAGCTATATTAATAATAATAATATTATTAATATAGTAATAATAATATAATATTTTATGAAATAAAATAATATTTCGACAATGACATTGTGGAATAAATTAATAAATAAATACTGTAATGTGACAAAAATAAATAATAATTCAAAGAAATATTTGCATAAATAATGCAATTTGTGTTTCTTTATTATTAATTATTCTATTCTATTCTCTCTCTCTCTCTCTCTCTCTCTATATATATATATATATATATATATATATATATATATATATATATATATTATACTGACATTTTGTTTAATTAATTTAATTCATGTTAAATGTTTAATGATAATGATATCAGTAATAAAGAGAACCTTTTTTCCCCATTGCTGTGTCCACAGGCCGACATTATTAATGCATCCTTCACTTTCAAAGATGAGATGCAAATACAATCTGTCAACAGTAGATGGTGCTAACACAAAGTAGAATGTAATTAATTCAAGAAGTCCTTGTATTTCTTGTAAAAGGACACAGACAGACAGAGAGTGACAGGAATGGATTGAGTGAGAGACAGACAGAATGAGACAGGGAGACATGGACACTCTCAGTTGCAGAATGACACAGTCTGAGGGAACAGTGAGGGACAAACTCTCCTAGCCACACTTAGAGATGATCGAAATATGTTTGTTCTGTTTTTTTGTGTGTATATGTGTGTGTACGTATAACAAATGATGTGTAACATGCAACACTCTTTCCAATAAATTACTGCTGAATTCAGAAAAGAAAGAGAAAGCGATTCAGGAGATTTAGAGATAAAGGCACAGGGGGAGGGGTAAGCTGTGTGTTTCCTGTTGCATAAGCTCTTTCCTGTTTTTCTCCTCGACTGGGAGATTCCAAAGGAATTAATCTGTCAGTTGATCAGCCCCATCTGCCTTTTTTCTTTGTCTCTTTCGTTCTCATCGAGTGCCACTCTGATTTCACAGCATTACACTATAGAGAGTGTGTGGAAGATGGCAACACTGTTTTTGGTTGTGCTGTTCGGCTGTGTGTGGAGCGCTGGTGGTCAGGCTGAGCTGATGAAGCTCTCTGCTGGCTATAAGGCTGGAGCAGAGCTGGCGGTGGAGCAGGTTAACACACACGCAGGTGTGCAGCACCACTTCGTGTTCTTCAAGAGCCTCAAGCAATCAGAAGTGGACGTGAGTGTGTATGCTTAACTTTCTTGGACCTGCTGATCTGTAACTGATTTTTTAAATGATCTCTAACTGATATGTAAAAGCTGGCATGTAACTGATCTGTGATTTATCTCGAACCGATTTCTCTTTGATCCGGAACTGATTTATAACTGATCACCCACTGACTTATGGCTGATCCATAAAATATATCTACCTGATCTGTAACTCACCTATAACTGATTTGTCAGCAGTTTAAAATGGATTTCATTTAATAACAGAACTCATAGGCTGCGTTTACATTGCGGGCCTTGATGAACAATTAAGATATCTGAACACGGATCTGTTTTTTTTTTCTGCCTGATTACATATACATAATACCAGACCCAATTCATGTGTTTACATCAATCTCCTGCCAAAATGAGGTAGACTTGCTGAAAACAGCAACTTTTTTCCTGTAATTGAATCATTGTAGTTGAGGAAAGGAGGGGTGATTCTCATTTCCGTTTTGGTCTTCAGCTTCTTTGTATTTTGCTATAAGGCCTTTAATTTTACATTGGCATAGTATCCATGCTCTGCCAAGGCCTGAGAAATGTCTGTGTAGATGGCCCAGGTTCTGTAGCAACCCCTTAGTTGTTTTGTTGTTGTTGTTGTTATTGTTTAATGATTGCATTTATTTAATCTGGACTCCACTGACTATTATTCCTGTGTGTCATTTAAGAGCCAGATAATACATTTTGGCTTTTGGCTCATCGCAAAACAATGATAATAACACCATGATTAACAGGAAAATCTAATGTGAGCATTTAGATGACTGGATATCAGCTCTGTTTTGATTTATAATGTCATTTGTACTTGGCTCTTTTCAGTGTGTAAAAAAAATCCAATCTGATTTGTTTACCTGTATGCTACAATATCCAATCTATAAATGAAGTCAGAGAAAGAACTGGAATTGGTTAGCAAGTAAATGCAGGCGTTTTGACATATAAAAACGTTTTATTTTTTGCGTTTTTTTTTTTTTTCTCGTTGTGTTGATGTCAGGTTGGATTTGGAGTGAAATACCTGTCTCATCACTTCTACCTGAAGGCCACCCGATGTGCTAAAGGAACTGCAGCTGCAGATTCAAGCAAGTGCGCCTTCCGAAACGACAGAGTGAGTTGACTTTTCCTTGCTCGCAGGCACAACCAGATGTGTATATTATGCACATTACATAAGCTGACAAAAATGTTTTCTTAAGTATAAACAGTGCTTGTGTTTTTCATTCCACAGCCTGTGATAGACTGTATGGCCTGCTACAAGATGTATAAAGATGAGATTGAAGAAAATCCAAAACCATACATTCACTGCATCCACAAACCAGCACTCACAAAGGTCAACATAGCAAAATATGCAAAATACGTTTGGTAGTTTTTGATACCCTTGTTAGTATCATTTCATTTAATTCACTTTAAAGATTTGCAGTGTTTTGGCACTTACACTTCCTGAGCTAGTTTAGTACAATTCAGTGAGTATGAGTACTAGGCCATTGCTAATTTAGTGTGGTGTTTATTGAGCAAATTTTCAGCCAGTTCAATACCATTAAATCAGCTGTGTATATCTGAACACTGTATCAACACTGATGGGTAAATTAGATCATTTCAATGAAGATACATCTTCTTGTCTTCAATTAAGTTCAACAGCAAATTAAGTTCAACAGTGGGAGTTTACTAAGCTACTACATTTTTATTATACTTACAAAATTCTTAATTAATGCTAATTTGTATAGCACAAGCTTGTGTTTAGTGCTAGTTTGAAAGTTAGCCTATGAATTAACAATAGTTTGTGGTTAGCATCTGTATCATAATGCTAAGCAGCTAAATAGCAAAAAAAAATATTTCTGCATGAGCTTAAATGAGATAACAATTCAATCTTTTATGATCGTAAGAATACCTGACTTACACTGTTTGTGTGTGTGTGTGTGTGTTATTATTTCAGGAGATGATAAAAGCGAGAAGGGATTATTGTGAAAAAATGAGCTACAGCAGCGGATCTGTTACACTGCTCGGCGTTAAGAGGAATACATAAGAACACACAGCACAAGGCTACTGTCACACATCTCTCCATTAACATGGAACTTCTCATTCCAAAATAAGTTACATTCCCATCATTTCACCATATTTTTTTTACAATGGAATTAGTTACTACTGTCACTACAGGTTACTAGTGCTGACATTAGCTAATTAGCTAAGCTGTGCCATCTTGTGTTGTAAAACCTCTATTATTTCTGGCCTACGGATAATATGGTATGTTTTTCTTTTAAATTTCAAGTTCACATTAATATCAACCACACCATATATCAACTAAGACATCACAATTCACAATAAATTAAATGCTTAACATTAGCCTAACACTAAAATAGCTAAAGGCCACTAGCACATGTATTAACTGTCACTGTTACTGCGTTGTCTTGAACAATAGATTTCTTAGCGTAAGTCTGAAAAAAAAAAATTCAACTCTGTACTAATCCTCACATATTTACAAGAGGATCCTTAAAAACTCTCTTCCAAGTTATGGTGTTTAGCTAGCTATTAATGCTAGTTTCTTTGTGTCATGATTTTAAGTACCTTTTTTTTTCATTTTTTAAGATTTTAAGTGCATTTTATTTCATACTTTGTTTTACAGAATGATGCTAGCTAAATATCAAGCTAGCTAACAATTTTAGCTATGTTTATCTACTCCAATGACAACCCATCAGTGAAATGCTAGTCAGCTAGCTCTTTTTTTATAAAATTACTACCTATTAGCTGGTCCGCCTTTTATGTTTAGCTTATGTACTTCAATGATCACATTTCGTTGTAAAGCTAGTTAGATTGCTGAATCTCAATTTAACACAAGCTATCTATCTTTAGCAAACTCTTAGCCAATTTTTTATTACAAACATTTTTGGATCATTTCAATCTGACACTGACCACACAGGCTAGCTCTACATTATTGCTTACATATTATGTCTTTTAATAAACGTTCATATACATTTTGTTAACATTTTGTGTGCATGTTTGTGTGTAATTTTTCTCAGTCTGTCAGAAGTCATAAGTTTGCTATATGCTTGCTAAATTTGATAAACTGTTAAAATTGATAAATTGTAAAATCCATCACTGGGTCGATTGTAATATACTGTACGTTCACAGACAGAACCCTGGCCACTAGAGGGCGCTCAACATACATAGATTTATACTGAATTATTAGACTGATTGGCGTCGGGGAGGGGCACTGCTGCCTCACATTTCTGGAGTTGGGGGCCCGAATCCCGCCTTCGCAGAGTTTGCATCTTCTCTCTGTGCTTTGGGGGGTTTCCTCCGGGTACTCCTGTTTCCTGATTGGCCATTACACTCAATCACATACTACACCTATCGACCTAATGGCGGAGTAATAGATCACGAGCCTCTGAATATAGTCAGTTAGGGCCTAACTGTTTTCAGCTGGAGCTAGAGAAGCAAATGTGGGGGGGGGAAAAAACATTAAAAACTGTAAACCCACAATTTTGTTGATGAAAAAAATTTAAAATGGGTCGGATTAAAGAAAGAACTACAGGCCTAAAAAGACTCAACAGGCTGCCACTGCTAGCCATTGAGTCAGAGCTTATTATAGAGCAATTAAAGAGCAAAGACAGTTTGGAAAATCAAGAAAGAAGCCAGTCGCACAGCATCGAGGCTGTTGAAATACTCATAATGGATGTATAATGTAATATTCCCACAGCTACACTCCAAAATCTAGAGTAAAGCCTTCTCAGAAGAGTGGTGGTTATTATAACAGCAAAAGGAGGAAATCTGTAATGGGATGTTCAACAAGCACATATGGGTGTGATGGTCAGGTGTCCATATACTTTTGGTGATATAGTGTATGTGCTTTTTTTTCTTGAATTTGTTGGGTTGCAGGGTGAGTACTAGCACTGCTAACAACTGAAACAAGGACTAATCACCATTTCAAACTGTGCACTATGTACTGTATGCTTCCGCAGTTCATTATGTATGTGATTTGAGACAGAGATTATAACTCAAAACAGTTTAAAACTCTTTCTAATCACTTTAACCACTCATTTCACAAAGTCACATGACTGCGCAGAACAAGGTTGTGTATCAGAGACTGAATAGTCAGAAATTGATTGAGCACAATTGAGCAAAAGTGATGATCTGAGACAAGCTCATTTTGACCCAAAACACAGTTCAGGTAAAGATCCTGCTGATCCTTGATCTGTGATTGTGGGCTCCATGATGTCTACCTTAGATAAACGGAAATATACAGCATGATAAGCATTTTATTTATATATTTATTTATTTATGTTTGATTTCATTAATATTTTTTCATTTATATATCATATCTATTTTATTTATAACGTAGAATATGCTATTTAAAAAGAAACATTAAATGCGTCATCTACATGCCTGCTGAACAGCGTCACCAAGCCACCAGAGAGTGCTGCGGCACAATATTTTGAACATTTCCTTTATTGTTTCAATCTCTTGAAATCTCCATTCATGCCACCACTACTTTTTACTGTATGCTTTATTTCTATGCAATAAATACTCCTATACCTATATTCACATAAAAAATAATATGATTACAGTAAACAGAGAATAATAAATAAATGCCTCATCCTGTACTGTACATATTTGTATAGTACGTTTTTATAATAATTCTGAAATATACACTTACTGTCCATTTTATTAGGAACACCTGTATACCTGCTCATTTGTGCAATTCATTATTTAATTACACAGCAGTAGCACAATGCAAAAAAATATGCATTCAGGTCAAGAGATTCAGATACATCACAATTATTTCAGAAATTGTTTCAGAAATTATTTCAGAGATACATCACAATTATTTCAGAAACTGCTGATGTACTGGGATTTTCATACACAAGATCACTGAAACTTCAACTGCCCAGTTGTTTCCCACTGTAACCTTAAATTCCGGCTCCTGGCTGACAGGAGTGGAACCCGATGTGTTTTTTTTTTTTTTTTTGCTTTTGTAGCCCATCAGCCTCAAGGTTCAATGTGCTATGCAGTCTGATATGCTTTTCTGCTCACCACATTTGTAATGAGTGGCTATTTGAGTTACCGTAGCGTTTTTGTCAGTCACTCTTTGGTTGTTTTTGTTGGGTTTTTTTTCGTATCCTTTATTTCACACCAATTGTAAACAACTGTGGTAACAGCATCAAAGGTTTCAAGTGACAGACTGTAAAAACTACTGCCATGTGTACACAAAGCTTTTCAAATTAGCTTGGCATTTCAATTTCAGTTTGAAAAAAAAGTTCCAACTGTGATTCTGTTTGAGAGACTACATGTTTAAATGTTCAATTGAAAACTAATTGTTTAAATGGGTTTCCAATTAGAAAAAAAAATGGCCTGTGAAATACACAGTAAGGCCACCTTTAAAAAACAACAATGATTAATTGCAAAAGAGTGTATAAACATGAAGCTGCTGTATAAATCATATAAATAATATTGTATACATTTAAATATATGTTGAATTGCCACCATTGAAATAAGCCTTGCCACTCCAATTGCCACGCTGACAAATCACGTCTGAGAGGTGTGTTACTCCTATTTAATTAAAGTAAGCTTAAGTAATAAATAATGAAAATGTAAATTCTTGCAATCTCAGATATGGTGCCTTGCATAAGTATTCACCCCCTTGAACTTTTTCTTAGTTTGTAGTGTTACAACCTGGAAATGTAATGGGTGAAAAATTTGGCAAACCTGTTTGGAAATAAAAAACTGTAGATGATGATTGCCTAAGTATTCACACACACATACACACGCACACACACACACACCTGGATATGAAACCATTAAAGTAGTTCTGGACTAACCAGTTCTCATCAGAAGTCACATAACTTGTTTAATGGAGTCCAACAGCATGCAATTAAAGTGTCACATGACTTCAACGTAAATGCACCTATTCCTTGAAGAAACTAGAGCTTGTTACAAAACATATTTAAACAAAAATCAATTGAAAGACAAGAGGATATCCCGGGACTGGAGGTTCTGGAAAAGCACTAATCAGGATTTGGTAATAAAAATATATATACCAAACATTGAATATTTTGCTGATCATCATTAAATACATTATTTTCAAAATGGAAAGAATATGGCACAAACTTGACTTTGTCTAGAGGAAGTAGTCCACCAAAGGTCAGTGACTGGCTGAGGAGGGAATTAGTTAGAGAAGCAACCAAGGAGCCAATCATATTTAGAAAACCTGGGACGGCATTAAACTCCATCATTATTGTTCTCTTTTCCACCATCATATTAGAAAATGTAATGTTTTGCGGCTGTGAGTGATACGAATGCTTGTGCTGTGTTGGTCTCTCCATAAATAGGTTGAATTGCTTGCAGTGATCAACAAAAAGTGCCATAGGCAAACAAAATTGATGTGAATGAATTGATGTGCCATTCAAGCCTCTTAGAAAAGAGGTTCCTGCGATGAGTAAAAACATGTTCCTCATTGTGCAAAGCTGTGTATGCCAGATCTTCAAGCAAGGTATTATTCCAATCAATTAGACGTATATTATTTTACTTTACATTTCGTCTCTGTCACCTGTCTGCACCTTGTTGTGAGCGCCATGTTAAATAATTATTATGCTGATATGATTGACAATAAGTGGCATCATAATTTGTTTACCTGTAATTACACTTTGCATCATCTGTACTCAAACTTGTGCTCTCCCAGTGGTGAGAGTTCAATTTAGTTTCTCTCCACAAGGGATCAGAAATGGATTCTGTACTTTTCTGTACCTTTCTGTGCTCTCTGCGAGGGTTGGGAAAACCATGTCCGGATTCTGCAGTATGCTGTGTAGTGCAACAGATAAATAACACAAACCAAATTCTCCACATTAAGATGTGCATATTACTTGTTTTAGCTACAACATCATAGTGTTTCACTTTGACCTAAATAAAAAATATTCATGTTGAGGTGACACATGTGAATTTCCTAGGTCAGAATGCATTAGCCTAGACAAATACTGCAGCTGGTATTTAAGGAAACCGTTTACTGTTTTAACTGCTTACTCTAACACATAATCCAGATTGTATAACATGCAGACGGAAGTGAAGAGTGAAGAGTATAATGGAGCAGAGTAAATAAACTAGATATTGGCAAACTTTGATATTGGCTAGACAAAGACTGTCTTGATATTGGCTAGACAAAATTTGAAACTGTTTCATAAGCTTGAAGATTGTTTGAAGTTGAAAGACAGAAGGAAAGACAGACAGTTATTGGTAGAAAGATAGATGACAAATCTATAAGAAAAAAAAAATCATGCTGTATCAGTCTGAACAGCTGAACAGTCTGAAATTCAATGAAATGAAAGTCAGTGTAAATTTTGACCACTTTGAGCTTCCGTAACGGGAAAACCGTAAGTCAGAGCACACTAAGTCAGAACAGGCTGGAAGTCTATGGTGAGTTTGGTGCATGTAGCTTAAAAGCTCTGGAGGAATAGCGTATAGGAATTTTGGGTCTCTGAAGAAGAAGAATAATAAGCTTAAACAGCAGAACAGAATGTCAAGCCATGAAACATGCAAAGAAGGTAAGACAATGTACTGATTATAAAATCGCACAGCCTGTTATACATTTCATTCATTCATTCATCTTAAGTAACCACTTTATCCTGGAAACATTGGGTACAAGGTAGGAATTCACCGTGGAGGGCACCAGTGCACACACATCATTTGCACATTTGCACATACAGTAGGAGCAGTTTAGAGTTGCCAGTATACTGTACCTATCAGCATGTTTTGGAAAGAAATCAGAGAACCTGGAGGAGACTCACATGCACACAAGGAGAACAAGTTACTCCACACTGACAGTGGACGAGCCTATGGAGAGCTTTGGAAACTATTTGTTACTTTTATAAGTAGCCAACTTAATTTGAATAGTCTCCAATAAGACCACATTTCTAACCACTAATTGCTTTACATAACCTTTTACAACATGGGGAAATGTTAGGAAGATACCAAACTCGCTACCTAACAAACACTAATTGGAAACAGCAACAACAAAAATCTTTAAAATGTTACAGTTGCTTGGGCACTATCAAGTCTTGGCTAACATTGCGTGTTAAGATTCACTCAGAAAGTTTGCTCAAGGTAATAAAATGTCATGTCCTGACATGAGCTGGTGTTTTACACATCTGTAATGGTTTTAGTCTGGAAATGGCCACTGTGCTTTAAAGTGATAGCACTTTTAGTATCCTGTAAAAATGTTAACAGGTACAGTCAATATGTGACCAGACATTAAGTAATAAACAAAATAGTAACGCATGACACAACATAAATAACACAAGAAGTAGGTAGTATTTAGTAGTAGTACCTTGCACGTTGAGTTAATTTATAGACAGCTTTTAAGTTAACCTCTACATAACAATTCATCTTTCAATTTCTCAGTTTCCTTTCCTGGTTAATTTTACCACCTTGTTACTTTAAATAATTCTCCAATTATGATGTTTTTTTGTTTGTTTGTTTGTTTTAATATGTTCTTCTACTTAATAGAACTTCTCAGGCATTTTAGTGAAATTTTGTTAAATCGTATTAGTACTTACAACCATGCTTACTATTTACACTAAAATAATTACCTTTTTTTTTTTTTGTACCACACACTTACTTGCTTAGTACCTCCTGTTTAAAGGTGGAAGGAACGCTGCACCTTAATGTACACTTACCGTTCGCTTCATTAGGAACATCTGCAGCAGCGCAGTGCATAACATCATGCAGGTCAAGATCTTCAGTTAATGTTAAAACATCAGAATGAGGAAATAAGTGACTTTGCGTGATTGTTGATGCCAGATAGGCTGCTTTGAGTATGTGAAAAATCACTGATGTGATCTGTGTATCTGTATATCTGTGTTTCTCAAGTGTACAGGTGTTCCTCATTTCAAAGATGTTAATATACTACTGTATTATGCCACTTAAATATAAATAAAATCATACTGTATGCTGGTAAAGTCATCAAATATAAACATTCTGGGCTGTTAAAGTATGAATAATAGCTTAAAATGCAGCTTAAAATATGATAAAATACTGTCCTGAATGAGAAAGTGAGACCTGTCACTTCAGTAGGGTTTCTGTATGAGGCAACAGGGAGACAGAAACAACCTAACACCATATAAGACACATGCCAATGAAGATTTTAATTTACACTTTATTAAGTCACAAAGCAGAGGGTTTACTTGGAAAGAAAAAGAAAAAAATGACACGAAGAAAAAAAATTTAGTGAAGGAAGAACTGAAAAAGCATACTGAGTGAAGTACAATACAATACCTAAACTGGTTAGAGAAGTGGCAAGCATTATCTAAATAAAATAAAGCTAATTGGAGTCTTGTGTATAGCGAATATACTAACCACTGCAAATGAATCAATGCAAATTTTGGTTTAATTTAACAGTATGGCTTCCATGCTAATTATTCGGCAGATTATGAAATAGCACTCAATCCAAGATGATCCACTTACATCCTATTATTATGTTGGCTTGGCAAAGCCTACATTCTCTTCTGCTGTTTAATACTATTATTATTATTATTATTATTATTATTATTAGACCCAACATTTCTAAATGCTACTCCTCCTAGAGCTTTCAAGCCACGTTCTACATACATTCAAGCTATCTGACTTAGTGTGCTATGACTTTTCTAACTGATCAGAATTCTTTCTATCAATCAGAATTCTTTCTATCAATCTACCTGTATCACTCTCTCACTTCTTCTGTCTTTCTACTAATAACATACTTCCTCCATCTATCTACTTGTGTCACTCTCTCACTCCATCTGATTTTCTACTTGTATCACTCTATTTGTCATCTATCTTTCTACCAGCAACTTTCTGTATTTCTGTCTTTCAACTTCAAACTCTCTTCAAGTTTATGAAACAGTTTCGAACTTTCAGACTGGCTTTGTCAAGCCAACATCAAAGTTTGTCAGGAGGAACTTTACCTATCTAGTTTTGCTTTTTATTTTTTATATCATGCTCCAACAGTTCATCATATATGCGCTCAACTCATTCCTATAAATAAAACCTGCCCAACATTTGAAGGATAGTCTGACCAAGCACTGATCTGTGATGCTTATGGCTCACTTTAATTTAATTAACAACTTATCAGTTTAATAAAAAGTCGGTCCTTGGGACAAACAGTGGCCCCCGATTAAGATGTTCTTCCAGTTTACTCCATGGGCATTGTAATGCTGGAACAGGTTTGGGCCTCTTAGTTCCAGTGAAGGGAAACCTTATTGTTACAGCATACAAAGACATCCTACACAACTGTGGCAACACTTTGGGGAAGAGCCACAAATGGGTGTGATCTCCACTGTCTCAGACATTGATGCCACTGACTAAAGCAACTGGTGCCTGAAATGCGCCACAGTTTGTAGGTCTTTAAAATTTGTACCTACTGTCTTTTATTTGGCTTATTGTCTTATGCACTGTAAAAAAGAAGGACTATAAATTTTACAATAATTTACTGGCAACAGGGTTGTCAATAAAGTACTGTAAAAAAAAACATTTACAGTAAACAACTGTAAACATATTTACAGTAATGTACTGTAATATCTTACATAGTATAAAACACATACAGTGTAACATTCTACAAACTACATATAACATATAATATCCAGTATATTTCCTTATTTGGCTGATGCTTTTAAAAAGAGTGACTTACAACTGAGGCAGGATTCAACTGAGCTGAAAGTTAAGGGTCTTGCTCAAGGGCCCAACCAGGGCAGTTTGGTGGCACTGGGATTTGAACACATGACTTTCTGATGTTTAACTCAAAGCCTTAACCACTGAATCACCAAAACTAGCTAAAGGAACGTATGTTGATTCAGTACTTTTAGTGCGAGTTATTTCAGTGGTACAAGTGGTTGAATCAATGCTAATTAGATGAGCTGTTTGTTTGTGGCTCAGTGGTTAAAACTTTGAATTACAGATCAGAAGGTTGTGTGTTCAAATCCCAGCACTTCCAAACTGCCATGGTTGGGTCCTTGAGGAAGGTGCTTCAGTTGTATCCTGCATCAATTGCAAGATTTTTTAAAGGATTATGTGTTATTTTATTTTATCTATGTAAGTTATTGCAGTACTTTATTGACAACCATGTTGCCAGTAAATTACTGTTAAATTTACAGTCATTTTTTAAAGTGTGGCATTAAATGCATTTTTAAAAAATCAAAAAAGATAAAAAATGATCAAAAATCAAAAATGATCAAAGTTGAATATTGATCAAAAATAAATGTAGTAAAGTTGAATATTTTATTTATAACAAACCTAAATAAAAGTACTATGATTTAATTATACTCAAAAAAGTACCATTACAGTGAACTATGTACTCAAGTACTGTAACAAGAGAACATGTAGGGTTACTTTCCATCCCTTAAGTTATTAATGAACTTTTTATTTTGAGTAGTCTCCAATTAGACTGTAGGTTAGCATCTTTAACCATTGGTTGCATTATGTAACTTTTAAAACAAGGAGAAATATTGCGAAGATGCCAAATTCAAAAGCTAACAAAAGCTGAAGTTGCCTTCAAACACAAGTACTTTTACTGTTTTGATTTTGCAAATGAGAAATAGCTTCAGTTTACATTTGCTAACACTTTAGCACTCAAGAAAAACATTTCCACAATGTAAATACAACATTTGTTTTTGATGTTATTTATATTTGTTATAGTTACAGCCTTTACTAATTTTAGGTCATTTTGTAACATGGTAATATTAGGTTTTCTACTCCACACATTACTTGTTTCAACCATAACATCTTACTATCATGCAGTAAACTTACCAATCTTAACCAGCCATCATTGCAGTCTCTGAGATCAAGATGAGTATTTCTACATTTGTGCGATGGTGCTGAATTTGGCCAAGCGCTTCACCTTGTTTTCCTTTTATTTCCTGTTACATTTACTGAGGTTCTTTTCTTTTATTATTATTCAAAGTGACTTACAATTGAGCTGAGCAAATAAGGTGTATGGGCAGTGCTCAAGGACAAAACAGTGGCACCTTGGCTGGGATTCAAATTCACAACTTTCCGTTCAGCTGTTTTTGGAATGCAGATTGTGATCTTTGTGAATTAATGAGGTTAACAAGCTCAGAATATATTAGCCTTGAAAAATACTGATTAAGCAATACTGTTTAAAGGAAACAAACTTCCTCATACTTAACTTTATCATCACTCATAAAGGTTACATAAAAATCATGTAATGGAACACAGTTGTAGTCATGTAAACTAAATGTAAGCTAAATTAATGACTGTGAAACACACCAGGACCCTTCACAATCTGTTCTACACTTCATTCATCTTCAGTAACCTCAGTGGTTCCGGCTTTGGGTGACCAATCAGAAGGATGTGACTTCTAATTCCAGCACTGCCAAGCTACAAGGATCGGGTACTAGAGCAAGACCCTTAATTCTCAACTGCTTGGTTGTATGCTGTCCCAAATGTAATTGTCTTTGGATAAAAGTGTCAGCCGAGCTGCTAAATTCACTTCTTTATTAATCCAATTTTGCCAAAAGACTTACAAAAGTACCATTGGAAATACACTATATGGCCAAAATTTTTTGGACACCTGATCATCACACCCATATTTGGTCCTTCCCCAAACTGTTGCCACAAAGTTGGAGGCACAGAATTGTCTAGAATGTTTTGCCAAGGTTGGAATGGAAGAACTTGAGTGACTTGCACAGAGCTCTGATCTCAACCCCAGTGAACACCTTTGGGATGAACTGGAACGCTGTCTGCACCCCAGACCTCCTCACCTAACATTCAGTGCCTGACCTCACTAAAGCTCTTGTGGCTGAATGAACACAAATCCCCATAGCCACACTCCAAAATCTAGTTGGAAGCCTTCCCAGAAGAGTGGTGGTTATTATAACAGCAAAGGGGGACTAAATCTGGAATGGGATGTTCAACAAGTACATATGGGTGTGATGGTCAGGTGTCCACAAACTTTGGGCAATGTAGTGTTCAAGACACAGAGCAAGAAGAACCAGTGTAAAAAGGAAATTTACACACTTGGTCAAAATAGCATTGAACTACAACCATGCAGATATCAGGAAACATTCATGTTCAAGGAAGACACATAACCTCATATGACCTTGGTAGGGTACTTTGTGTGTCCTACTCACCCTTACAAGAATTATTATAGTTTAGCTATACTATACACAATGTCCATGTACCTTGTTTTCATTTGTTACAAAATGAAAATAAGGAAACACTTTTTAATTTTATTTGTTTTACTTGGCATGCACTAAAATTTGAAATTAATTCAGGTTTTTTTCATAAACTTTTTTTTTTATAAATAAAATATCAACTTGTTTTAATTTTCTACTTGTTTCACCACACAAAGCCTAACAATCAAATATTCATGAATCCAAATATGAAATCATGCCCACTGCAGTACATTTCAGTATGAAGTACAAAGGAGACTATTTTACAGGCTATTCTCTGGTTAAAATGTGTACTCTGGAAATTTGTTCTGTTTTCATAAAATATATAATAAGCAGCTTATGCAGAAATACATTTTGGGTGATATTTGAGTGATATTTGAGTGATATTTTTAAATGGCATCACCTTGAAAATCCTGTTGATTTTCAGCCACCAAGTTGCTCTACTTTACCATCACCATTTTTAAAAAAGCCCGTAGTGATCCATATTAGCAGTCTATCAGGCACTAATGCCTTCTTCTTGTTAGTAGCTACGCAGTAATTTATGATACACATCCGGGTCCTTCAAGACCGTTCATTCATTTTAACCCCAAAATGAATTTGAAATAATGCACAAGCAAAGGGGAAATATGAAAACTTTTTGTAATATAATAAAAAAACATGTTTTTGCATGGTTTTTTTTTCATTCATGCAACACATGTGGGCCATTTTCACTCATCTTCACACCTGTATAAGTGAAATGTAAATGTTTTTATGGTAACAGAAGGTTAAAGGCAAAGTTATGTGCAGAATATAAGGCTTGAAAATAAAGGGAAATCAGCATAATAAAGGGACTACAAATCTGCTAATTGGTTCCTCGTTTGCATCTTCTTTGTATATGCATTGTCGACTTTCTGCTTCTCGTGTCACGCCAATAAAAGGAAACCCTTGACAACATGATGACAGCATTTTAATATGTGCGAATTTGTTTTCCATCTTCACTGCAAAAATTTGTTGTTCCCCTTCTGCTTATCAACAAGTCCAGTGTGTTTATTTAAAGTAATTATGAGCCAAGATTCCTTCTTGGTTGTTTTCTTTCACGGTGGCTGAGTATTGTTTTTTTGTTTGTTTTGTTTTGTTTTGTTTGGTTTTGGTTTTTTTGCCTGTGTTTTTCTGTAATAAATCTAAGACAAGTAAGAAGTGCATTAATGCAGAAAACAAGAAAACAGATTCACAGTGTGAGTCACACCATCAGAGAAACCCATCTGTATGACTAGTCAGGTCACACACCCAGCTGCAGGAATGTGAAAGTTTATCATCAAAGGATTGAAGATTTCTTTTAGAAGTACCGTTGAATTCTCAAATCTGAAGGTGTTGGCTAATTTTCTCTAACAGCACGACTCTGGTTAGCTTCAGATTCTTGGTGGTCTTCTGCTGTTGTAGCCTGTCCACCTCAAGGTTCGACATGCTGTGTGATCTGAGATGCTTTTCTGCTCACCACGGTTGTAAAAAGTGGTCATTAGAGTTACCATAGCCTTCCTGTCAGCTCAAACCAGAATGGCCATTCTCCTCTGACCTCTCTTATCAACAAATTTTTGTGTATATGCTTTTTTTTCAAGCTTTGAGTATGCAGAATTTTTGATGTTGATTCTATGTAAATCTGTTTGCGTGCACTACAAGAAAAACAGATAGTGTGAGTCACAACATTAAGTGCAAACCCATACGCATAGCAGCATAAATTATGCTAAAAATGCTTTCCTTTGTAGGTTGGTGAGGTTGGTACACACCTGGCTACAGGAATGTGGACCAGAACGATGCTTTATCATCAAAAGATTGAAAAAGTATTGTTATAACAAATCTGTTTTTAAAAGTGTAAACCAGAGTGGTGTTGCATTCTTGAATCTGAAGGCTTTGTATAATTTGCTAGAACAGCATGGCTCTGATAGTCCAAGTGATAGGTATAAAGTAATAGGCTCGTTCTTCTACATTATCATTTCTATTGTAACAGCTTCTACATAACTCCACATTTAAGCCTAATAATAAAAAACGTGTTGATGTTTAACAAAGAAAAACATATAATCATTGATGTGGTTAAGTCTCCTGTTAAGTCTCATTGCTTTGTACCCACATTGGAAATTCTTCAGGACTATCCAGTTTCTTGGTAGCATGAAAAGCTGTGGGTTTTTTTGTCTGTTTAACTTCAAGGGAGAGAAAAAAGAGAGGCTGATGAGGGAATGACAGTTTATAGCTGCCATTATGTAATTGATAACAGGGACTAACTTGTGGCGCAGATGTTCCACAACATTAAATGTAACATAGTTAAAAAGTGTGACGTGTTCAATGCCTGGAACCTGATGTGCTCTTCTGCTGTTGTAGGCCATCCACCTCAAGGTTCAATGTGTTCTGTGCATGCTGTGATGCTTTTCTGCTCACCACGTTTGTAAAGAGTGGTTATTTGAGTTTTCATAGCTTATCTGTCAGCTCAAACCATTCTGGCCATTCTCCTCAGACCTCTCTTATCAACAAGGCATTTCAGCTCACTGAATGTATTTCGTGCCATTCTGTGTAAACTCTAGAGACTGTTGAGCATGAAAAAGCCAGGAGATCAGCAGTTTCTGTAATATTCAAACCAGCCTGCTATTTATTTATTTATTTACTTATTTATTTATTACATGTAGTTTTTTTAAAGTTTACTGTAAAGCTTGTTTTTTTGTTCATCTTTTTACTGTAATACTAGTTAGATTAGCTAGATTGTTTAAGGCTGTTTTATTATTGGATTGTTTACTGTAACGCTGGAATATGGTTAGCCGGTTTACTATCATGGTAGTTCATGACTAGCCTGCTCACTGTAAAGCTATTTTCTGATTAGTGTGTTCATATGTTCATGTAATGCTGGTTACTAAAATGCTGCCACATTTTTAGATAATATACAACTACTGATCTGACACTTTAGCACAATGGAACGAAATATCACATACTGTTTTTATATTAATTGTAATCAAATTTCACAGAGCTCAAAAAAATGAGATGGAATGGACATGCATGAGGATTAATGCAGAATAAAGTTAAGGTATCTTAGATGTAAGATACTATATGAGAATTGCAGTGTCAGAATTAACCTTTGAAATGCCTTGTGTGTGTGCAGAAAGGCATTAAGTGGAAAGAAGTGAACTTCACTAGACAACTAATCACCTGTAATAAGGAAATTATTTTTATTCCATTTTTGGAAACATTTATTTTCATGCAAACAAAAAAATTCACAAAATATTTATTAATTTGGCTAATATATATTCTTTTGTGACTCGTGAGTCGTGTGTCTTCCATTTTAAAACGAATTGAAAATTAATTTAGACAATTTTACCTCCAGCTGCCTGCAATCGCGTCAGCCCTGCCTGTTAATAATATTTACTATGATTCTGGTGCTAAAGTGTGATTCAACATGACACAGGATGACATGACAAATGAAGATGTAGGTAATTAAGTCAGGTTTAATTAAAAAACAAACAGAAAAATATTTACTGCAACCACAACCAACACACCCAAAAATGAAAGGAATTGAAAATAAAAACCTCACTGATCTCATCTGACCAACCCAATTGTTCATTTTGAAACTAGACATCTATAAATATAAAAGGTGTTTTGAATAACACTTATGAGGGAAAAAAACCATGCTCATGAATCTTTTTTTTTTTTAATGAATGAGGTGCCATGGCTCCACAAATTACAGAGCGAAGGAGCGCTGAGTGCTGCACCCACACCAGCGCTTTGCGAATAAGATTGTTTCACAGTAATTGAAAGGACATAACACCAGATATGTCACAGTGGTGAGGCATCAAAAAGGATCTGTGAGCTATTGTTCATTCTGACTCTTTTGTGGATAGACCTCAAAAGGGAGGAAATTTCCCATCTCTCAGGTTAACCCTCATGGTGGGACCTCACAGGAAGGAGACTCTCTCTTTGGTCTGACTCTCTCTTTGGACAGGCCTCAAAAAGGAGACAATGGTTATTAGTTGAAAGTCAACCAATTCCACTCAGCAACAACATATTTTTTAATCAATCCCTTTTTTGTGCACGTTTCGCTACTTTTGCTTTAGACCTTCAAATGGTGGCCGGACCCACCCTAGTTATAAAGCAGACTGAGCTGAACTCACTCCTGGCAGGTCTACCCCTGCGTGCCATGCAACCCCTGTGATTCATCAAGAATGCAGCTGCATGACTTGTTTTCAACCATCACAAGTTCTCCCACACCACCACATTGCAACACTCAAGCCAAAAACAGACCAGCTCCAACCTACCTTAAGGCGCTTAACACACCCCGCTCTGCACCACGCTCTCTCTGATCCTCTAGTATGGCTTGACTAGACCAGCCATCTCTCAAGGTAAAAGGCGGACATGCATCAAGACTCTTTTCTGGAATGAACTACCCCTGGCTGTCCGAACAGCTGAGTCACTGGCTGTCTTCAAATAAAAAATAAAGGCCTATCTTTTCACCAAGCACGTGTATTAGCACTTTGTTAATCTATTTAAAACCAAAGTCCTTGCCTTTTGAGGTTTTTGTTCTTTCATACTATACTAACCACCCCATCAGGGTTTATAGGCAGATGGTATTCTTAGTCCTGGACCGACTGAACTAACAAAAGGATATGTTTTAATGGAGAATACAAATGTAATGTGAATGAACTGCATCAGGGAGCGTATCTTCGATGGATCAACCTGCAAACCACATGTATGCAAAAAATCAATGAACTCATAACTCAAACTCATAAACTCAAACTCAACGCATATGGGTACGTTCCAAAATCACTTAAATTAGCTGTTATTAAACCACTAGTGAAGAAACCAGACCTTGACCCTAACGACTTAACTAACTATAGGCCGATTTCAAACCTTCCCTTTCTATCTAAAATATTAGAGAAAGTAGTAGCGCAGCAGCTAATTTCATATCTACAAAGTAATAATATCTATGAACTTTATCAGTCAGGTTTCAGGCCCCACCACAGCACAGAGACAGCATTAGTCAAAGTAGTCAATGACTTGCTATTAGCCTCTGATCGGGGTTGCATTAGTCTATTAATTTTACTCGACCTTAGCGCAGCGTTCAACACTATCGACCATAATATCCTTCTTCACAGACTGGAAAAGGTCGTAGGAATTAAGGGCTCAGCCCTCGACTGGTTTAGATCTTATTTAACCGATCGCTATCAGTTTGTAGATTTAAACGGTGACCACTCAGCACGTTATCGAGTAGAATATGGCGTTCCGCAGGGTTCGGTCTTAGGCCCACTGCTTTTCACGTTATACATGCTCCCTTTAGGTAACATAATCCGCAAACATAATATTAGCTTCCATTGTTATGCTGATGACACACAGTTATACGTCTCAGCTAGGCCAGATGAGAATAGCCAGTTAAAGAAAGTTGAGGCATGTGCGATAGACATAAGAGACTGGATGCTAAGCAACTTTCTCCTGCTAAACCCAGAAAAAACAGAGGTTCTGGTACTGGGACCACAAGCCGCTAGAAGTAAGTTTAGAGATCACACTGTTACTTTAGATGGTCTCTCTGTTTCAAGTAGTCTAACAGTAAAAGATCTCGGTGTGATTATAGACTCTAATCTTTCATTTGAGGCGCATGTAGATAATGTAAGCAGGTTAGCATTTTTCCACCTCAGAGATATCGCTAAGATTAGAAATATACTTTCGCTAAGTGATGCTGAAAAACTAGTCCATGCATTTATCACGTCCAGATTAGATTACTGTAATGCTTTACTATCTGGATGCTCGTCTAGATGCATAAATAAGCTTCAGATAGTTCAGAACGCAGCAGCGAGGGTCCTTACTAGGACTAGGAAGTATGAGCATATCACGCCAGTCTTATCTACATTACACTGGCTCCCAGTAAGATTCCGCATCGATTTTAAAATATTACTCCTAACCTATAAAGCATTAAACGGTCTCGCTCCGCAGTATTTAAGCGATATGTTAGTACCTTACGTTCCGCCACGCCTACTTCGCTCTAAGGATGCAGGCTGTCTATCAGTACCACGCATTGCCAAAACCACGGCAGGGGGCAGAGCTTTCTCTTACCAAGCCCCAAAATTATGGAATAGTCTCCCAGTTAATGTACGTGAAGCAGACATGGTCTCAGTGTTTAAGTCGAGGTTGAAGACTTATTTATTTAACCTAGCATTTAGCGACTAGTGTTTTTATCAAAGGAGTAGATCTGGGGGACTCGTGGATGTTGAGTTTTATCTCCACACGGTGACTGTGAGTGTACCTAACCACTTTCCTTCTCCTTCTGCCGAGCTACACTCCTGAGCTGCCGGTGATCCAGACCTCCCCCCCTTCACTCTGGACCTGTCCACCGGCAATGCTTCATACTGCCACGAAGACGCTTCAGCTGTTTTCCATGGACTACACCAACACACACTGTGCTCACACACACGCACACTACAGTGTAAACCCATATGAGGATGGGTTCTCTGTTGAGTCTGGTTCCTCTCAAGGTTTCTTCCTATCACCATCTCAGGGAGTTTTTCCTTGCCACCGTCGCCCTGCTTGCTCATCAGAGACGGCACACACACACACTTCACTTTACTTTTGTTTGTGTAAAGCTGCTTTGAGACAATGACCTTTGTAAAATCCTCTCAAGGTTTCTTCCTATCACCATCTCAGGGAGTTTTTCCTTGCCACCGTCGCCCTGCTTGCTCATCAGAGACGGCACACACACACACTTCACTTTACTTTTGTTTGTGTAAAGCTGCTTTGAGACAATGACCTTTGTAAAATCGCTATACAAATAAAAATGAATTGAATTGAATTGAACACATACAATGGATCTACTGTGTGTGGGTATTTTCAACTCTTCTGATTTGTATCTGTAAACCACCTTTACAATCAGCGTTCTTTTAGACAAAGAGATTCTTGTGTACTGCTCTCTCTTTGATCTCTGTCTTTGCATGTGATGTCTATTTTTATTGAAGAACCTGATAGCGTTACTGCTTTGATACTGAGGTTTGATACTGCTTTGATCCTTTCTTACGGTTTATATCGCTGGCTGTCCACCATGTGTGGAGTCTTTGAAGTCTCCGCCATATTTCTCTTCCTACCGTTCCCCCATTTCACAGGCGCCCCTGAATTCACATAGGATGCTTCGCATAAGTGTCACAACAAGGATCATGTCAAGTGTCACTTCAAGACTTTAGTCAATCCACACTAGATTCATCTCAGCTGCATTTCTGTACAAGATACTGGCAGGAGAGAAAGCAAAAGCACACTTTGATTTGAGTCATTTTCTAATTTGGCAACTCCAGAATTCAATCCTCATGTAGATGCATTTACATTTCTGGTGTTTTTTTGGGTTTTTTTTTCATTTTTTTGCTTTGTTTTGAGAAAGATATTACATATTTACTGCTTCATAATTAATGGAATAAACCTAGTTTGACAGCTTCCAGAATCCCCTGCCAATAAGCACTCCCACCTCTCAGTAATGCCCCATCTCATCCAAGCCAAGCATATTCATCCTTTAACTAGATGCACTGGCCAGTTGCTTATTAACTCTTTCCTCTCCCGTGTAAATATAGCTCACATTGCTATAAAGGATTATACAGTATAATATAACAATGAGATGAGAAAATCTGCTTCAAACGCCACCACAGTGCAAAGCCACCCTTACATGAAAAGGGCACTAATGCAATGGCCTGGATGTAAAGTGCCCAAAAACCAAAAGAAGCAGAAGGAGAACTCACATTGCTAAGTTTTGTTTGCTCTCAAGCCTTCATTACAAAGACTAGATAATGATTTTAAATACAGTGTACAGTATATACAAAAGTGTGGTTTTGAGATTTTGTGGATTTCTCTGGTTTTTATGCTTCACTCAAAAAAGTCTTGAAGCATTAAACAAAGGCAATGTCAAGTGTGAGCTTCACTTAAGCTTCACTTCACTAAGGCACTTATGTGGAATGAAACATTTTTTAAAAATGTAACTGAATGAGGTCTCAATGCGACGCATGACATAACGCTACATATAACGCTTGACACATAATTACAAATGCAGATAAATAATGCTATGCTTACACCTAAGGAAACACACTGGCTCTTTTTGTAAATAAAAAAAAAACCAAGTTGGGTAAATAAAAGCTACAGTTGTTAGCATGCTTACTCTAGTACTATTTTGTGGTTAGCCTGTTATTTACATGTACTCATTTGGCAGATGTTCTTATCTAACAAGAGGTACAATTGAGCTGACCAGATAAGGGTTGTGGCTCTTGCTCATGGGCCCAACTGGTACAGCTTGGCAGCACTGGGATTTAAATTCACAATCTTCCAAACAGTAGTTCACAACTATAACTGCTACCACAATTATGGAATGCCCTTATGGAAAAAAATGAAGTTAAGTAGGTCAGAATATATTAACTTTGACAGATTTATCTTCTTCTAGAAGACATCCTTCCTCATACTTACTGTCACTCATATTGAAGGCTACATAAAATGCAAAAGGAAGTGAATATTATGTCATGGAACACAGCCTGCAGTTACATAAAGTAAATGCAACTTAATGACTCAAACACACTGGGACCTTGCAGAACCTGTTCTATGCTTCATCTTCATTAATTACTTTGTCTTAGTCAGGGTTGTGGTGGGTAGGTGGTGCCTCAGTGGTTAAGGCTTTGAACAAGGGTGTGATTTCAAATCTCAGCACTACCAAGCTGGTATGGTTGGGTCCTTGAGAAAGAATTTTAACCCTTGCCTGCTCTGTCTCAATTGTAAGTTTTTTTACATGAAAACATGAGCCAAATGAGCACATGTATATAGCTCTGGAGCCTAGCCCAGGAATACTTGGTGCAAGGTGGTGGGACTACACCCTAGATGCAGGCCAAGATGCATACACTTGCGTTCACCTCTAGGAACATTTTAGCATTAATCCATCTAGCTGCATGCATTTGGGAAGTGGGAGGAAACCGGAGAACCCAGAGGACACCTGCGAGAACATGGAAAGAACATGTGAAACTCCACGCAGACAGTAACCCAAGCTCATGATCAAACCAGCAACCCTGGAACTTTCTACACTTTAGTGTCTTATTAAACCAAATTTGCCTGAAGACTTAAAAAAAGGTACCATGGTAATATAAGACACAGACCTTATAACGACTGGAATATGGAAATTTACAAGGTGGGACAAATAGTAGTAAATTGCCATCATCAATGCAGATACGTGGAAACACATGTTCAAGGAAGACAAATAGGCATATAAGACTTCATTTGACTTTGGAATGATGCTTTTAGTGTATGTCTTGCTTACCAGTAAGAAGTAAAATAAATTCTTGCTTTTAATTGCTAGCTTTAATGTTTTTCTTCAAACTTCATGACCATTAGCTAAAGTTTTATTTTCATCTATGACTCTCAATGTCAGATATGCTGAATGTCACATTTTTTAATTGTTTGTGCTTCGGTATGGTCTCAGAATACTGTATAATATCAGATCACACCATGGTCAGAGGTGACATACTATCTGAATAGGCTTGCTTCTGTCTTATCTCTCCCCCTCCCTTCACCTTCCCTTCACTCTTCTCTGTACATAAGCTGGCTTCTCCATTCTGACAGTGAGCTAGTGAAACCTTTCTGACGTTATGCTTCTTTTGGTGAAAAGCTGGTCTGGAGCCACCATCTGTCAGAGTAAAAGGAATGCATGCATAGGGGCTCTTCACTGTTCTGGTGCCTAGGTGGTGGAATGAGCTTCCCCTAGATATTCGATCAGTTGAGTCACTGGCTGTCTTCAAAAGACTGCTAAAGACCTGCTTCTTCATGAAGTACTTAAATGCACACTTCAGTATGAGGATGTATTTTTTGCTGGAGACTTCAAAGCACTCTGTGAGTCACTCTGGACAAGAGCATCTGCCACATGCCATAAATGTAAATGTAAAGGCAAAACATTTCATCTTCACATCTGGTTAAGTGTAATATAACAATAAACAGTATTTGATGTGATTTTATTTGACATGACCACCAGATGTTATGATGTGATGGAGAGATGGTTTGATAGTGGGTTGATATAATATCAATGATAGTTGATATGAAAGAAGAAACTATAGTCCCGCCCCCCACCCCCAATTTACCTCAGCAAATGTTTTTTTTTTTGTGTGTGTGTGTGTGTTTTTTTCGTGTTAATGTATGCAGTGTGAAACCAAATCAAACCAAATTTTACTCTGAGCTAGTTTAGGCAAACAGACTAATAGGTTAGGAAGCTATGTAACACAGAGGCTTCAAGAGAAATTATATGCAAACTGTGAGTCATGACAAGAAAGGGAAACACTTGTCACTAACAATGATAGTATGATAATTAGTTCCTTGTTTCTATCATTGTCTAAAATATTTGCTCCCCTTCCACATCATCATGAGTACTGTGTGTTCATTTGCATTACTTATGAGCCAAGATTCCTTCTTCTTTTCTTCTTTTTCTTTTATGGCTCAGTTCACTAAGGTTGATTTAGATTTATTACGTCCCATAATAAATCTAAGATAGGTAAAAATATGCACTTTCCCTTCGCAAATATTACAGATGCTTGAGTCACAACATTAAAATAGAAACCCATATTCATATCAACAGTAATTATGATATATAAAAATCTTACCTTTTGATTTCCTGCATGAAATTCTCCTTTGAAGCTCTTAGACACACCGCTGATAGACCACTGACGTACAGCTTCAATAGAATCTTATGGCAGATTCAAGTAAGCTGTTTTTTTACGGCTGTTCTGTACAGCTGTTTATTTGAGTTACCATAGCCTTCCTGTCAGATCGAACCAGACTGGCCATTCTCTTCTAACTTCTCTAATCAATAATTGTTTCCGCCTGCAGAACAGCTGCTCATTGGATGTTTTTTTTTTGTTGTTGTGTTTCTCCCCACCACTCTGTGTAAACTCTAACGGATGCTGTGTGTGAAAATACCAGGAGATCAGCAGTTGCTGAAATACTCATACCAGTCTGTTGTTTTATTCATTTATATATTTTATTAAAAAAATTTGATGTGTATACATTTTCCCTGCTTTGAGTATATATGACTGTCAGTGTTGATCCTATGCAAAAATTTTCCTATAATACCAGAATTAGAACGAATCACAGACTTGGGTTCCCTCTGGCATTAAAAGAGAAGATAAGGAGTGACAAGAAGTTTTGAAGCTAATTGACTCTGCATAACCTTAAAAGCCTATAAACTGTCCACCTTAAATTTCAATTCAGATGACGGTCTTCTTTGTAACAAACAAACAAACAAACAAATAAATAGAACAAACACTATACGTAAAACTTACACTTTGTTAAAAGACGTTAAGGACTTCTGTTCACAGTTCAGTCAGTGCGTCCATAGAATTTTCTACTCTTAGCTTAAAAAAGAAAATTTTAGTAGTAGAAAGGACAAATATTCAAAGTACTCTGGTATGCAGACTGAGGTGGATCTAATGTTTATACAAGTGCATGTAATTCAGGTGCAATTGAGTTTTAGACTTGTATTTACTTGTATCTGTTATGAAAAACCTTGCGAATTGACCTAGCCTTGTGAGATTATGACAGAAATCTTTTGACAGAAATTAACAATTGGCAGTGATTAGGCAGGTGATTGCTGTAGGTGTGTTTTTGGCCAGAGATCAAAGTTTTTTCAGTATGAAGGTTGACAACAGAAAATGGTGTTTTAGTTGGGAAACCATGGACAGAAATACTTGGAAATATAAATGTGGTTCATTTTAACTGGTAATTAGAGAATTTCACATCTTGTTTACTGTCCTGCCAGTTCATAATGTTAAGCTACTGTTTTATTTTACTTGCCGTGATGCTACTTAAAGTGTTAGCCTGTTTATTATAATACCTGTTAGCCTGTTTACTATAATGTTAGTTTGTGGACATGCTTAGCCCATTTATTGTCATGCTATTATATGTTTAGCCTGTTTAATATAATGCTAGTTTGAAGTTAGGATGTTTGCCACTACTTATTCAGGTTAGCATGTTTACTGTAAGGTTGTTTTTGTTAACATGTTTATTCTAACATAGTTTGTGGTTTGCCTGTTAATTTTAATACTAGTTTAAACTCTGTTTACTGTAATGCTAGTTTGTAGTTAATATGTTTGCTATAATACTAATTCATGGCTAGCCTCTTTACTGTAATGCTAGTTTGTAGTTAATATTTTTGCTATAATACTAATTCATGGCTAGCCTCTTTACTGTAATGCTAGTTTGTAGTTAATATGTTTGCTATAATACTAATTCATGGCTAGCCTCTTTACTGTAATGCTAGTTTTTGTTAGTATTTTTGCTATAATACTAATTCATGGCTAGCCTCTTTACTGTAATGCTAGTTTGTAGTTAATATTTTTGCTATAATACTAATTCATGGCTAGCCTCTTTACTGTAATGCTAGTTTGTTATTAGTATGTTTACTGCTGGTTTGTTGTTAGCCTCCTTAATATATAATATAATGCTGATATCTTTTTAAATAATATTCAGCTACCAATCTTTTACTTTAGCACAGTAGAATTAAATATCACATACTCTTTTTATATCAATTGTAATATCCCAGAGCTAAAATGAGTTTGAACAGACCCACATGAGAATTATTGCACATTAAAGGTAGGTTGGATTGGAATGTAAGATAAAAGTAAAAAAAACCTTCCTCAGAATTGTGGTGCCAAAACAAACACACCCCTTAAAACTTCCTTGAGTGTGGCATTAAGTGGAAAGAAGTGAACCTGAAACTGTAGATCATATCTGAACCAGTCTTTACAATGTAAATAATCATTTCTAAATCTGAGATAGTGCGCATAAACTTGGTGAAACATGTATGAGGTGATGGCTGCGAAAACTGCAAACCAAAGAATACTTTCTACTAAACGTTTTATACTTTGGCTCCCAAATGGTTCTTGGGACTAAGGTTTTCTCCTATTGTTACGAGATTGTACAATCAGCCATGCCAAAGAGAAGTGCAATAAAGCAATGACTCATTTTTTTTTTACAGTGACATTTCGAAACGTTTATTTTCAGGCAAACACAAAACCCAAATCACTTGGCTAACATACATATTTTTGTGACTTACAATTTTACCAATTGAACACAACTTAGGCAATTTTAGACAATTTTATCACTTGCTGCCTGCAATCACATCAGTGCTGCTGGTTAATAATATTACTTTACTATATTTCTCGTGATAATTTGTGTAATGACCATCATCTTATTCTTAGGATGTGGATGACATAACACATAAGGATAGGTTATTACATCAGATTTCGCAAGATAATAGTGAAAGACTTACTTCAATTTATACAACCAACACACCCAAAAATGTAACTTATCTCTTAAATGTGTTAGAGATACAAACATTTGTCATGCTCTGGGGAGGAGCTATAATTGCGTGGGATTAATTTCAGTGGAAGACTGGGCGGGCTCAAGTTCTCAGATCATGTGATTTAATTTCAGCACCCTGGCATCAACATGTCATCCTTGTCAAAACACAATAGGCAAGAGGCATACAGCGAAAGGCCACTGATTTGGCAGTAAATGTTTTTACATACAGGATGAAATTTGGTATTCATGAAAATCCTGTAAATTCAGAAAAATGTTCATATTATATAAATATAAATATATATTTATATATATTTAAAAATTTATAGAGGCCAAATGTTTTTAAAATATTTTAAAGCAGTTTCTAAACTTATTTTGATTACCATATATACCCTAAATGGGCAATGTATCCTGGAAGATACAAACTGTAACAGTGAAAATAAATATAATATTTTGAAAAAAAAAAAAAATGCAATGCAATGTGTTAAATGAACTCTAATTTGTTTTTGTTTTTTTTAAAAAAAAGTACTGAATTAATTTCCTTAAGAGTTTTAATGTTCTAATGTTCTTTAATGTTAAATAGTTAATTAATGTTGGTGATCTTGTCTGTACATTACAATTCTTCATTATGTAACTAAACACTCAAAAATATATTTTTTAAAAAAATGATTAAAGTGACTAGGATAAGTTCCAAGAAAAAAGCTAAGCCTTTTTATTACTGCACTTTTACAGCAACCAGGAGGACTAGTTTGTAGTTAGCATGTTTTCTATAATACTAATTCATGTTTAGTCTGTTTATGGTACTAATAATTAGTGTACTGCATTAGACTGGCGTCCCATCCAAGAGTGTATTCCAGCCTCATGCCCGGGGACCCCGAGATAGGATCTGGATCTATTGCAACCGCAAACAAAACAGTTACTGAAAATGAGTGAGTGAGTGAGTGAATGAGTGAGGACACGACAGAGGACTGCATGAGATATGAGGATAAGTCATTCAGTCAAGTACCATAAGATTTCCAAATAACAGAAAAGATTACTACAGATTGGGGTGGGGACATGTTTCACAACCGACACACCCAGAAATGAAAAGTACTGCAAACAAAATCCAACTTCATTAATTTTGGTAACCTTATCTGAACTGCCCAATTCTTCATTAGGCAATTATTGTATGCACAGGAAGCATCACGTAAGCAGAGCATCAAAGGTTGGGTCAAGTGATGCGTCAAGACTTCAGTCAATCCACACTTGGATGTGTTTCAGGTGCAATTACCTATGAGCTATGAGCAGGGGAAAAAGCAACAACACACCTTGATTTTAATGTTTTAGTGACTCCAGCATTCAATTATCATTCACAAATAAAATTTATAAGTATCATGTAAAGTGTCCAAAGAGCAAAAGAAGGAGAAGCAGGCTGTGACACACAGATGTATGGCTACACTGAAATCTAACCTTAAGCTTAATCTCAGTAACCAAAAGAAAATTTTTTGGCTCTTTTAGTTTTTTTGTTTGTTTGTTTGTTTGTTTTAAATAAAGGCTGCAGTTGTGAGTTTACTGTAATACTTGTTTGTGGTTAGCTTGTTTATTGTAATGCTTGCCTCAAAAGCAGCTCGTCACAACAGATTTTGGTGCCTCAAATACAATGCAGTCTAGGGCTACCACATTTGACTTATGCTGTAGGCTACTATCAAGTAAATTTTTAGAGGAACCTCATAATAGGCATTCAAGAGTCAACAACATACAAACATCCATCATACAGTCTCAATCATTTTGATCAGTTTTAGATGTATCTTTGTTTAACTGTGTTTGAGGTAATATGATTAACCAGGGTTGCCAGGTTTCAGCAAGATTTCCAGCCCAACTACATCTCAAAAACCACACAAAAGATCTGAAACTAGCCTAAAAAAATCAGGAACTGGAAAAGGAAGAAATATTTTTCCTTTTTTCTCAGCCTTTGCATGGGAAACTGTGGTGCATGCACATTTCCGAGATACGGACATTATGCACTCCATAATCCCCCTTTCCCTCTCCCAATTTTTGCAATATATCTTACAACAGAAAAGGTTCTGTACATCATAGACACACTGTTTGCACTCGCATTTGTTTGTGCCGATGAATTGCTATACAACAAAATCTTGGTTCTTGCAGAGTATTTTTAAACTAGCCCAATTTGGTATTTTACTTTATTCTCATACATTTGTACATTTGTAAAGTTTGAGCACCCCTCACCAAATTACATAACTTGCTAAGAAAAAAGAAGTAAACACAACCTCTATAACAAACTATTTTAAAATAATACACAGTTACTTTTGCAAAGTTTATAAGTCTATTAAGTCATTACTTAAGTAATACATGTTAAGTATTACTTAACGCTGGCTGCCACACAACCCCAAAGCATAACAGATCCAGTGTCGTGCTTAACAGTTAGCAAGGTGTTCTTTTCATAAAATGATAGCGGTCATAAACTGATAGTGGTCATAAACTGATAGTGGTCATAAACTGATAGTGGTCATAAAATGTAGTGGTGGTAGGGGCCTAACAGTTCCACTTTTACCTTACCAGTCCAAAGCATCTTTTTCCAAAATACCTCTGGCTTATCTAGATGTTGTTTTGCATTCTTCAGATATTAACCTTTGTCATGAGGTCACAGGTAAGAATTCCTTGCCATCATATGGGAGTTTTGATTTGCTTTTCTGGCCAGCATATAAGCAGTTCTATATGAAAGTTTCTTCCAGATACCAGATCCTCAGTCAGGTGCCCACGGTTGTTTAGTGTTAGAACAAGGTTTGAAGAATCAGAGAATTTATTATCTGCTGACAAATCCTAATGACAATTCTCTGACCTGAGTAATAAGACCAAATGAGGCAATTAAGGCCTAACAAGTTAATTAATTTCTGGGATTTTACAACAGGAACGGTGTCCAAACTTTGCACATGCCTTAATTTTTTTTAAGTTCATCAAATATAAATTGACTATATATTTACATTTGCAGAAAATGTTTTTTTAGGGGTTTGTCTTAGAGGTTGTGTTTCCTTCTTTTCACCTCCAAAATTACCAATAAAATATGTGATTTGTCCAGGGGTGTCAAAACTTTTGCATACAATTGTATCATTAAATATCAAGTACTTAATTACAAAATGTGTGTTTAAATAGACACATATGAGAGTCAGTTTACCATGAATGCAAAAAACAAGTCAAGTATCTTAAGAATGTCAAAGCAAAAGCTTCCTGATGATTGTGGTGGAGATAGTATCCACACCAACACACATGCCCTAAAAAATGCTTCGCTTGATAAGAAGTGAACTTGAAGCCTGTGATCACATCTGACATATTCGAGTCTTCTCTCTAAATAATCATTCCTAAATCTGAGAAAGTGATTACAAAAGATTGGAGGATTTGTAGGAAACTAGGTTTGATTGGAGGAAACTAGGTTTATGAAGCTGTTAAAATTGCAGCCCACAGCATAATTTCTACAAAAATCTTTATACATCTTTATCCCAGGTTTTGCCCTTTCACTGGGAGATCATACACTCAACCTTTGGCAATCACTGCCTAAGCGAAGTGTAATAAAACAGGTAGTCTTATTCTTTTTTACAGTTATATTTGGAAACAAGTATTTTCAGGCAAATATAAAATTTCACATACAACCAAAAACTTGCTACCTGCAATCACATCTGCCAAAGTGAGTCGTTAATTAGGTCGTTTATTTAATCTGGTGTTGTTTTACTTTACTTGATATGGTGCTAGTTCCTGTGTTACACTTTTCAATGTAATTCTGGTTCATTTGGCATGAAACATGAGGAGAGGTGATTCATTCTACAATAATACAAAACAAGTTTCTTGAGAAAGAAACCTGCTTCACACCTAGTGCATATTTCCACTTCAGTGCATATTTATGGTTATGTGACATATTATACAAAGCAAAATTCTCAAACCGAGCGACAAATTCCATGTATGACAAATTGTCCTAACTTATTAATGAGTAATAATGAGATGGTTTCTCATGAAAACCATCTCATTATTACTCATTAATAAGTTAGGACAATGAAGGCTTGACCTTAATTCTCCATTAATGAAGAATGAAAGTTAGATTTCTTAAGAACTCAAGAATTCCTACCTAGGAATGACTGGTCAGTCATTATTGATTATTAGTTATTCATTTATAGATTATGGGAAATAAGGCTGGATATAAAACGCACACACACTATATCAAAAGAGCACACACATTATCTAAAGTTTTACTTTGTGAAAGCATTCCTTAAACTTCTTTCAATTCTGATTCAAAGTCTTCACTTTGTTGTGCATAAGTTTGTCCAATCATTCTTTATATAAATAGGCTATAATATACAAAATCATCTCAGACTATTTATTAATAGTAAGTCTACTCTATTATTCTGTTGTTCTTTAATATGAAATTTTACCATGACATTTTTAAAAAATATGCCAGGGAATATGCAAAATATGCAAAAAATGTAAGAAATGGTGATATGTCTTTTAAGGCCTCAGTTTCAATAAGCAGACAAAATACACTATATGCTCTTGCAAAGGATATTCCATACTATGGGCTCCTTTAATATGAAATCAAATTAACCATATCATTTTTAAGAAATATGAAACTTTAAAAAAAAAAGCTCTAAGATATTGTAAAATTCCCTAATTTTGGAGGTAGAGTAATTATAGGTTGTCCTGTAAACCAAAATATTTAACTCAGTGCAACTAAACAGATTAACTGGAGTCAGAGCAGCTGATAAAAATGGAAGGATAACATAACAGATTAAAAATGAGTAGGCTACATATGCGGCAATGTGCTACATTAATTAGGTCACATTTCTGCAAAAGTTATTGTTACTAAAATTTTTGATCCTGATCATGACTGTTCTAAAACTGTCCGACTGGTCTAAAATAGAATCACAGTCAGGGTGTGTTCTGGATACTCTTTCAAAAATAAATTGAAAAGTGTCTATAAAAAGCAGTAATTTTCATGGTCTGAATCATTTGAATGTCGTTAACTCAATGTGTTTGGTTTTCTGCTGGTTTTTTTTTCCCTAACACCTGCAGTCTTTTGTTACAGCTGAACCCAACCTTCTTTACAATGAAATCCATCCAGCTCATCTCTTACAAATGTGATCTCTTATCAGTTTTCTACCATACCCACAATGAAGTTTTTCTCTTTAATCTGATAATAGTTTTCCTTTTGTTAGTATATTATAGGAATGTCTATTCTAAAAAAAAAAAACAGTGTAAATGCAGTCTTAGGATTTGAACTTACAACCTTCTGGTCACTATCACAGAGCATCAGCTGCCAAGATAACACTGTCTATTCCTGTTTGTGGATAGCCTCACCTGAACCTAACCTTGTATACTGTAATTTATGATCACACTTTCTGCTGTCACCCAGAAGAGAATGGGTTCCTTTTATTAGTTAAAGGTTTCATCCTCATGTCATCTCAGTGAGTTTGTCCTCACCAGTGCTCATTAAGATTCCATAAAGCTGCTTTTTGCCAATGTCTAGTGCTATGCAGAAATAAAACTGAACTCAATAAAAGTCTTTAATAACAAAGTAGAAGGAGATTAAGTAACTGGAATACTTGAATACTTGCACCATAATCAGGACTTTATGAGAATATAAAACTACTTATATTTATTTTTACTGCCCTAAAATGAAATATTGCATACTTTTTTCATTAATTGTAATATTTAAGCAAAGCTCAAAAAAGTGTATGAACAGGCATGACATGAAGACTTAACATTAATTCTCCATTAATGAAGAATGATCAGATTGCTCAAGGCCATTCAAGGATGACTAAGAATGACAGATTATTGAGAATCGGGGTGGATATAAAAACAACACACACACACACACACACACACACATGTGCACGCACACACACACACAGTTAAGATGCTTTCTGTTTAAAAATACATTAAAGGAACTGAAGCGTAAAAATGAAACCTGCATCTTAAGTAGGTGCTCACAAAAAAAACAGCACGAAACCTTCTCAGGAAAAAAACAAAAAACAAAAAAACAACTTGCCCATGAACCAGGTGACATGGGAGGCTGGATCGTGAAAGCTCTCTGATTGCCTAATAAGCTGAGTGAATCCGTGCAAGAGAACAGAAACAAGTGAGCAATGGAAACAAATGAAAATACTAAAAGAGAACACAAAATATCTAAATTTTTACTTTTTTGAAACATTTCTTAAACTTCGTTCAATTCTGGGCAGAGTGTATAAACAGTTCTACTGTAACCCCACATGGATAGCCTATAAAAGGCACCCGATATATCATGCTCATCCTCTTTCCTGTTCTAATCACAGCAAGGGGCTGGAGAAGTCAGTTCAACATGCTAATTGTAGTGCTCGATCCTTGGTTTCTTGTTAATTGTATTACTGTTAAATCTGAGACTCGGGGAGATTTTGCTCGCCACTTTCACCTCTTTCTTGCTTATTAGGATTCTATAAAGCTGCATTGTGACAATGTCTAATGTTAAACGTGCTATACAAATAAAAATTTAATTGAAACAACATCTTTAATAACAAAGTAGAAGGAGGTTAATTAACTGTCTTAACTTAATTAACTGTAATTAAACTGTAATTAATCTTTAATTTTTGTCATTTTAGGATCAGTTGTGTAATCCTATCTGTAGTTAGGTTTCATGTAACTTAATGGCAGAGGCTCAGTGTCAATAGGCAGACAAAATAAACTTCATGCAAAGGATTCCCTTTAAGATGAAGTCGATTCACTGTGTCATTATTAAGAATTCCTAAAGCAAAGTTCAGAGAAAGATACTGTGAAATTAGTTCATTTTGGAGGCTGAAATCAACAGGTAACTTCGGCTGTCCTGCAAACCAACTAACTGGAGTCAGAGCAGTTGATAAAAATGGAAGGATAACATGACAGATTAAAAATGAGTAGGCTACATATGCGGCAATGTGCTACATTAATTAGGTCACATTTCTGCGAAAGTTATTGTTACTAAAATTTTTGATCCTGGCCTTGACTGTCTGTTCTAAAACTGTCCGACTGGTCTAAAATAGAATCACAGTCAGGGTGTGTTCTGGATACTCTTTCAAAACTAAACTGAAAAGCTCTATAAAAAGCAGTAATTTTCATGGTCTGATTCATCTGAATGTCATTAACTCAATTCGTTTCATTTTCCTTTGTTTTTTTCATGTCTAACACATACAGGCTTTTGTTACAGCTGAACCTGACCTTTTTTTTTTTTACAATGAAATCCATCCAGCTCATCTCTTAAAAAGGTGATCTCTTATCAGTTTTCTAACATACCCACAATGAAATTTTTCTCTTTAATCTGATAATAGTTTTATTTGTTAGTATATTAAAAGAATGTCTATTCTAAAAAACAGTGTAAATGGGTCTTGCACAGGGGCCCAACAGTGCGTCCCTGGCAGTTGTAGGATTTGAACTCACACCCTTCTGGTCACTATCAAAGAACACCAAACATAATATGCTCATACTGAGAATCCTTTCAAAACACTTAGTTTGTCTTTATTCTTCAACACCTGTATACTGTAATGATTTATAATCTGGAGTCACGAGAAGGATGGTGAGTTTGATTGTGAGTCTGGTTCCTCTCAAGGTTTCTTTCTCATGCATTTACATTTACATTTTTTTGGCATTTGGCCAACGACCTTATCCAGAGTGACTTACAGAAGTGCTTTGAAGTCTCTATCAATAAATACATCTTCACACTGGCTCACTAGTTCAGACACTAAGAGTGCCATCAGTGTATAAACCTTATAGAGGAGGTTAGTATAGTATGAAAAAAACACATGAATTTGTTTTTATAAAAAATGTACTAATTTAAGTACTTCCTGATTCATGAAGAGGTACATCTTTAGTTGTCATTTGAGGACAACCAGTGAGTCTGCTTTTGGAACATCTAGAGGAAGTACATTCCCCCACTTAGGCACTAGAACAGAGAAGAGCCTCGATGCATGCTTTCTTTGTACCCTCATGTCATCTCAGAGAGTTTTTCCTCGTCACTTTTACCTCTGCATCATTCCTACAAAGCTGCTTTGTGACAATGTATACTGTTAAAAGTGCTAAACAAATAAAATTGACTTGAATCAATGGATTTAATAGCTAAGTAGAAGGGGGTTAATTAACCATAATCAGGGCTTTAATTTTGGTCATTTTAGGATCAGTTGTGTAATTCTATCTGTAATTAGTTTTCATGTTAATTAAGGCCAGGGACATGTGACAATAAGCATCCTATAGTTACATTATAATTTAGCCTACACCCCAAAAAAACCCAGAAAGAAACCACACGCTTTACATGTGAAAAATTAATGTGAGAAACGAATCACCTTTTAAAAAAAACCCGACAATTCACATTTGTGTCTAGTTAATGCTTGTGTAGGCCTATATATTTCTCCTTTGTGTTTAGTTTTGTCTTGCTGGGTTTTTTTTTATAGTTTGTTTTCTCAAGTGTATTTGTCATGTTGCTTTAAGTTATATCTTGCATGCTTGTATTTTATTACATTACATTTGTTATGTTGACACTATAGGCTTAGTAGGCATAATGGGCCTCATTTATCAAGCTAGATACAAATGGATTTATTTGTGATAATATGACAATATTGGCATTAATTAAAGAATATGAAGTCAACACAAACACATAATTTGAGTCAAGTAAAACTGATCATTTAATTACAACAAAATAAATGCTGGGCCGGTCTGTCTGCGTATAGCCATAGGCCATTAACATACGCCTCAGCTGACAGAAGATGCTAATTAGTAGTAGTAGTAGTGGTGTTATATATTATGAAATATTTTTACTGACATCGAAGTGAGCCAAAATAACTTTCACTTCTGCCTTTCAACCTTACAACATTTAAACACACCTTTATTAAAAGGCCCATTTCTGTTTTTTCCCACTTTTTGAAAATACACATGTACATATCAAACTGCTAGTATTTTACTATGTGTTATATTTTTCATTCTCTATTAATAATATATTTTCAGTAGTCAATGGAGGTATCCCACGAAACAAGTTGACTAATTTCTGTCAATTTCAGTTCCATGAAGGAAGCTAATCTCAAACCCTGAGTAGTTACTATGGCAACTTACTATATACTCTATATACTGACTCTAAGTCACATGACATCAAACAGATACAGGAACAACAGGTAGGCTATAGGAAATCATACCTAGCACATATATACAGTCAGGTCCGGAAGTATTTGGACAGTGACAGAGTTTTTGTGATTTTGCCTTTATACACCACCACAATGGATTTGAAATAAAACAATAAAGATGTGATTGAAGTGTAGACTTTCAGCTTTATTTTAAGAGGTTCCACAAATATATGGCATTTACCATTTAGGAATTACAGCCATTTCCAACAAAGTACCTCCATTTTCAGGGGCTCCGAGGTATTTGGACAAAGTGACATAATTGTAAATATTGACCATAATTTTAATACTTGGATGAAAATCCTTTGCAGTCATTGACTGCATGAAGTCTGGAGCCCATGTTCTCAAAACTCAAATGCTCAAAAAGTTTCCTCCCTGGAGATGCTTTGCCAGGCCTTCACTGCAGCCACCTTCAGTTGCTGCTCGTTTGTGGGCCTTTCTGCCTTCAGTCTTGTCTTCAGTAAGTGAAAAGCATGCTCTACTGGGTTGAGATCAGGCGACTGACTTGGCCACTGAAGAATATTCCATTTCTTTGCCTTTAAAAAGTGTTGAGTTGCTTTCACAGTATGTTTAGGGTCATTATCCACCTGCACTGTGACCACACTGTGTGTGTTTTGTAGCGTTTGGCTGAATGTGAGCAGAGAGTATAGCTCTATACACCTCAGAATTCATCTTGCTACTTCTGTCAGCTGTCACATCATCAATAAACACCAGTGAGCCCGTTCCATTGGCAGCCATACATGCCCATGCCATAACACTGCCTCCACCATGTTTGACACATGATGTGGTATACTTTGGATCATGAGCTGTTCCTTTCTTTCACCATACTTTCTCTTCCCATCATTCTGGTACAAGTTAATCTTGGTTTCTTCAGTCCAAAGAATCTTATTCCAGAACATGGGAGACTTTTAAAGATGTTTTCTGGCGAAGTCTAATCTGGCTTTCCTGTTCTTGAATGTTACCAGTGGTTTGCACCTTGTTGTAAACCCTCTGTATTTACATTCATGAAGGCGTCTCTTGATTGTAGATTTTGACAATGATACGCCTACATTCTCCAGAGTATTCTTGACTTCTGTTGATGTTGTGAAGGGGTTTTTCTTCACCAAGGAAAGGATTCTGCAATCATGTACTTTAATTGTCTTCCGTGGTCTTCCAGGCCTTTCGATGTTGTTGAGCTCACCAGTGCTTTCTTTCTTTTTAAGAATGTACCCAACTGTTGATTTGGCCACACCTAAGGTTTTTGCTATCTCTCTTATAGATTTATGTTGTTTTTCCAGCCTAATGATGGCCTCCTTCACATGCATTGAGATCTCCTTGGACTTCATATTGGTAGCTCCAGTCGAACAGCTGCCAAATGCCAACCCAATACCTGATATCAACTCCAGACCTTTTATCTGCTTCATTTGTCTTGAAGTAACGAGGGAATGGACTGCACCTGGTCAATTAACTTCTTGTCAGTCAATTGTCCAAATACCTTTGAGCCCCTGAAAATGGAAGTACTTTGCTTAAAATGGCTGTAATTCCTAAATGGTAAATGCCACATTTTTGTGGAACCTCTTAAAATAAAACTGAAAGTCTACACTTCAATCACATCCTGAGTGTTTTATTTCAAATCCATTGTGGTGGTGTATAAAGGCAAAATAACAAAAACTCGTCCAAATACTTCCGGACCTGACTGTAATTACTTTATGCACCATGTAGCATAACAAGCATTAACATATTAGGATATAATTATTTAGTTATTTTTAAATAATATATTTTGGAGTGCTTAGTAAAGTAGAGTGTATAAGTGCATAGGCGAATTTTTTTATGCTTTTCTTTCAACTATTTCTTTCAGACGGCTTCTATGGATCTTATAAATACTCAAGAGATTTCCTCTTTCATAATTATGTAACTATGTCTGGTAGAGTTTCTGTTTCTTGCAGTCTCTTTATTTCAAATAAACCAGAGTTTTATGAGCTCAGCTCTTGGAATTCCCCACAAGCATGTCGCGCTGGAACACTTCTGGTTTTGTTGGGATTTTTTTGTTGTCTATGCAAATAGTGTCCTTTAAGGAATATGAAAGAGGTTTTGTTTCTTTGTTTGTTTTTAATTGAATATTTAACAGAAATTAACTTAATGCATGAATTAATCTGTACTTCTGCAAAACTGCCTAGTTACAGGTAAGCTGTTTGATTACAGAGTAAACATAAACAAAATACATTTTTCAAAACTTGTCTTTACTCATTTTTACTGATTTTTTTGTAAAAAAGAAATATAACATTGCATAATTTACAGTGTAGTATTGAAAAAAAATGTCCATTTTTTTACTGTTTATCAACAGTTTATTAATGAATACTTTAGTTTCAAACAAATATAATGTTATTGATTACTTTTATTACTTATCAATTGATATTAAAGGATGTTTGTTCATATTTCTTTGGGACATGGTTCTATGTGAGAATTAAAAATGTGAAATTTACTCTACTTTAATGCCTGAGGATCTGAAACTGCTCTTTACCCTGACATGGTCATGAGGTGTAAAGCTATAGGTCCCTAGTTCTACACTGCCTGGCCAAAAAAAGGTCGCTGTTTGGGTTTAAATAAGCAAATACTTAAGAGCCTATGATTGGATCATTACTGCAGTGATTAATATGTTTCAGCTGGCAACAATTCCTTTAACCTTAACTGATGCAGTGTGTAGCTTCTCATTTCTTAAACAACCATGGCAGATTACGTATCCCATGGTCGTGGAAAAGATGTTACTGAAGGGAAAATTGTTGGCCTGCATCAAGCAAAGAAAACAACTAAGGAGATTGCTGAAATCTCTGGAACTGGGTTATGAAATGTTCAGTGCATTATTAAAGCCTGGAGGGATAGTGGTGAACCGTCAACTTTACAGCAGAAATGTAGTCGGAAAAACATCTTGAATGATCGTGATTGGAGATATTTAAAACGCTTGGTGATGTCACATCGTAAAAAAAATCAACAGGAGAACTCGCGGCTATGTTTAATAGTGAAAGTAAGAGCATTTCCACACGCACAATGTGATGAGAACTTACAGGATTTGGACTAAACAGCTGTGTGGCCACAAGAAAGCCATTTGTTAGTGAGGCTAATTGGAAAAATGACTTCAATTTGCTGGGGAGCATAAAGACTAGACTGTGGAGCAATGGAAAAAGGTCATGTGGTCTGATAAAATCAGATTTACCCTATTCCAAAGCAATGGGCGTGTCAGGGTAAGAAGGGAAATGCATGAAATGATTCACCCGTCATGCATAGTGCCTACTGTACAAGTCTCTGGAGGCAGTGTTATGATCTGGGGTTGCATCAACTGGTCAGGTCTAGGCTCCGCCTCATTGTGCGGCAATAAAATGAAGTCAGCTGAGCACCTGATTATACTGAATGAGCAGGTTATCCCAAAGTCAATTTTCTTCCCTGTCGGCACAGGCATATTCCAGGATGAAAATGCTAAGATTCATCAGGCTTAACTTGTGAAAGAGTGCAACAAAATATTAGATTGTGCGACTTTTTTTTGGCCAGGCAGTGTATAATGATTCAGCTTTCAGACAAACAGAGATTAGAATTATTGTTCTTAAACTAGGGACAGATTATGAGACAATGTGCCCCGGGTATGGATGCACAAAAGGTCCCTCCCCTCCCAAACCGGGCACCCGCCATATTTATAGCCCACACAAGCCTCCATTTCTAGAAAGATGATAATAAGGCTTAACAATATTACATTTCACAAAACGCTCTAACAAGCAGCACTTGCAGCACCTCTAGTGGCGCACACTACCCCACAAAAATCAGCTCTATGGTCAAGTAATAATACAGTTGTATCCTGGTCTGGAGGACCATGAAGACCATTTCTTCAGTTTTCCAGGGAGACTTTAGAACCTATGACTCACCTAGTTAATAAGAGCAACTTTACATGGAGGCTCTGGCTTTGGGGTCCCCTGACTACTTGGGTCCCTGGGTCTGTGCCCAGTAGGCCCATTTGGTAATCCATGCTTGTCTTGAACAAATGGGATCTCTTCCAGCATTAACATCACACACGATAATACAGGAGAAGAAAAAGAGAAAGAGGAAGAAAATTTACACTTTATACTCGTGACTAGATTTTATGATTAAAGATGCAAATTCCCAGCAATCATGCCCACATTAGACCAGTGAGGGCTTGATAGGGGCATGTTGGTTGGGTTAGTGATATTATTTATCTCTCATTTCAGCATCAGGAATTCAGATCACTCAGTTCCTTTAGTGTCACTTACTCTTTTCCATAAATATGTATAAACCCATGGGGTTTTTCTTCAAGTGTTTATTTCCTTGTGAACTCAGCAAATTGGGAGAACTCTTTACCCTTATCTTACTTCTAGTATTCCCCACTCCACCCCCGCCCCACCCTTATTTTTTTTATATATTTCCTCTTATAGTTTGTTCTGATTATGCGCATCTTAACATATTCCCTTTTCACTTTAACATCCAGACCCAGGCCCATTCGTATTAGCATGAGGATTTAGCCATCCTATAAACATGCCCCATTAAATGAGCCCATTCAGTGACACGTTTTAATTTTCATATTAAGTAGTCCTCCAAGTTTTAATGTAACACAACTACAGCCTAATTTCAAATGAATTATTCACTGTGTGTTTATATAACTCTATTCCTGGTGAAGAAATATATCTAGAAAATTTTCAGCAGATATTCTCATGACATTCTCATGAGTATTCTGTTTTGCATAATACTCACAATATAAATATGTGAACACCCTCATGAATAAAGATACTTTTCCTTTTTGCATGTTTTGTACCTTTACTATGTAACTAAAATAGTATATCTTTAGATAGACACATCACTTTATTAATCCCAGAGGGAAATTCATATATTACAGCAGCAGCAACAGCAGCAAAACAAATAGTGTTTGCAGTAAGAAATAATCAAGAATAAAAATAAAAATAAAAGTAAATAAAAAATAAAATAAAAGTATTCAGTAAGATTATAAATAGTAGTAAAAATTAAGTAAATAAAACCGTAAAGACCAGTTTTCTGAGGAAATAAAAGTGACAGCGCAAGCAATACCAACAGACATGCAGCAAAGTATATATGATCAGAAGAGCGTCTACAATAAGTTGTATAGTGCAGTTATACAGTGAGTTAGCAGCAGTGCAGTAAACAGAATGCCACCAAGTGCAAAAATATCTGTATAACATTTTTAACAATGGAAATTGTAGTCCTAAGCCATCATAGCATAATTGTTCATATGAACTGTGGTCCAAAGCCATCTTCATGGTTTTTAATCCTCAGTAATCTCAATGATATTCAGGCTGTCCATGTGGAACCATCCTCAGCAGCAGCGAGTGATTTCCAATTGATGAGAACTTTCTGTTATCTTCAGTTAGGGTGGAGAGATACATTGATCTAGCAGCATTAAGAGCTTTTCTATAACTCAGGAGGCTCTCCTTCCAAGCTGTTTGAAATACTACCACTGTAGTTTGACACCATTTCCGTTCTCATTTTTGAGTGGTTTGTTTTAAGGTGCGAGTGTGATTGTTACACCAGGGTGCTAGCTTTTTCTCTCTAATTATTTTTCTTTTAAGTGGAGCTACCTTATCTAGCATGTAGTGGAACGCTGACTCTAAGCATTCAGTTGTCTGATCAAGTTCTTTGGGATCAGACGGTGATCCAAACATAGTTGATAACTCTGGGCAAGGTGCATATATTATGATTAAGACACATTTTAAGTCGTGGCCTTCACTTTGACGTTACTTTGACACGTACCACCCACCTAAACATTGTTGCAGATCAAGTACACCCCTTCATGGCAATGGTATTGCCTAATGACAGTGGACTCTTTCAGCAGGATAATGCGCCCTGCCACACTGCAAAAATGGTTCAGGAATGGTTTGAGGAACATGACAGTTCAAGGTGTTGATTTGGACTCCAAATTCCCCAGACCTCAATCCGATCGAGCATCTGTGGAATGTGATGTACAAACAAGTCCAATCCATGGAGGTCCCACCTCACAGCTTACAGGACCAACATGATCTGCTGCTAACGTCTTGGTGCCAGATATCACGGTACACCTTCAGAGGTCTTGTGGAGTCCATGACTCGATGGGTCAGAGCTGTTTTGGGCACAAGGGGGACCTACGCAATATTAGGCAGGTGATTGTAATGTTATGGCTGATCTGGGTATATTATACTGCATCAGCATTAAATAATAGTACGCAGTACCCTTTAGCTGAAACTTTATATAGTCGCATAATGATGTAGAAAAACCTGAACATTCAGATAACATGTTCAACCTCATTGGAATAAACCTATTTTTATGATTAGAACAAATAAAATGACGCAAGTCACACACCACATAATACTGTAATCATTAACGTAGGTGCTATTAATTAAGGTGTGACTGCTGGTGATTGTTGTGTTGTCAATCTTTACCTCACCACCCTCATTCTTTCTGCAATTAACTTCAAAAATGATATTCCTCCTGACATAGAGTCATGATGTCATTAATGTTCTACACTCTCATGACTTCACAAAAAAAATTAACACACAAAGCGATCATGCTTTTTACTCATAGCCTTCCCCTACCTATTTGCACATATGCTGTTTGGAGAGATCAAATGGACAGTTTTGTGGGCTTTCCACATTTCATGTTTTTTTTTATGCACACTGAGAAAATAATGAAGCTTTACTGAAAAAAAGCAATCATGGATCAAAGTTTAAAAAAAATTCTATTAACTTGTTGCAAGTATTTTTTTCTAAAATAACTAAAAATGTTTTTTTTGTTTGTTTGTTTGTTTGTTTTTTTCCACATGATGCAGCATATGTAACATATATTTTCAGTTGAAAGCTGAAATATTTTTAAAATCTTGTTCTGAGGTTTATTTTTTTAAATGCTGGATCAAAGTAAAAAAATAAAAAGTGTTAACTTTTTTTTTTACTTGCAGGTAAAAAGAAATTGTTGTAAAAAACATACTTTTTTTGACAGCATAAAAAACATTTTAGTTCAGAAAAAAATTAACAACAAATTGAAAAAAAATTCATTTTTTCCAGTTCAGCTTTTACTTGTTTAATTTTTTAAAAAGAAGAGAGGAGGTTAGTAAAGCTTTTATTTGACAAATACGTGCTTGGGTTGTTGAAGTGTGTGAGGGTGTTGGTGCTGTTGGTGTTATTTCGTTTTTGTTTTTTTTTCCTTTCCTTTTCACTCTGCATATTTAACATGCTCCGCCCATTAGTCTTAGAGTATAAAGCAAAAAAGCAGAGTCATACAACTCACACACGCAGAGATACGCACTCAGACACACACACACTCACACACACACACACACCCAGGCTTCTACAGTCTGCCTCATCCAGCCAGAATGCGCTTGCCTTTCTCCAAACACCCCTCCTCTCGGAGGAGCTCTACCGCTTCCTGCTGTCCGGTGATGGCGGGTTCCGCGGTCATTTACTGCGTCACGTGCGATCAGCCGCTCAGCAGCCGCTGCGTCATTAACGGCGCGCACCGGGACCACCGGCTGAAGGACCTGAAGGAGGCCGTGCACGATCAAGTGGTGAGAGCTGGTTTTTTTCTTTCCACTCACACTGTCTATGCATAAATACTGACCTGATCAATCAATAGCTTATTACGCATCACAGGTCGCAGTGATCAGCAACGATAAGGAATCTTTATGTTTATGAATGATAATGCATCATGGGGTTTATTCATCTTTATTTACTGTGTCACAGAAAAGATTAAATGACCTTTCCGGGAAGCTGACATCCAAAGAAAGGAAGTTTGGCGACATCACACCAAGGATTGAAGCAGCAGAGCGCGAGCTCGAGGTGAGATTTAACAGAATGAGTGTACTTGAAAAAAAAAGAAATTTAATTAAAAAAAATAAAAAATAAAATAAATACATTTTAAAAATCCAGGTAATGGTAAGGTTCTGTTTAGGTAGATTATTTGCAAATTCAAAACCAGTAATGTGATTAAAGAGAGAGAGACATCCAATAAATACTGTAGTAATAATAATAATAACAATAATAATAATAACAACAAGAATAATAATAACAACAAGAATAATAATAATAATAATTATTATTATTATTATTATTATTGTTGTTATTGTTATTGTTATTATTATTATTATTATTATTATTATTATTATTATTATTAATAAGCACATAATAATAATAATAATAATAATAATAATAATTTTTATTATTATTATTATTATATGATGCATTAAAATATACCTATTCTGTTCATTAAGAAACATTGTAGCATGTATTATTTCTCTTGTTTGTATGTGTAGTTGTCCTTTCATTTCTGTTGTCTTGTATTTAAAGCCTCTCTGATGCAACGCATTTAATGTTTACTTCATTTTGGCTTCACGATGCACATTAAAAATAGCAGCAAAGCTGAACAGAAAGTCTATAAAGTTTCTTTTTTTTTAAATTGAAAAGCAATTTGGGGAAAATATATGAAAAAGTTCCAGAAAAGGAAAGACAATTGGTGCCTGAAATGAAAGGAATACATAAAATATACCTATTATGTCTGCTATTATGATTACTCACATAAACGTCCTCTGGTGTTCAGGAGATATGCAACCGGACACATGAGCTGCTTCAGCACGAGTACAGTACCCTGATGAGTTTGATCGAGCAGAATCAGCAGCAGGCCTTTTTCATCCTGAATGTGCAGAAGGAAACAATAAAGCGGCAACTCCAGCAGCTGCACGAGGACACACAGAACTACCAGAGCAAGTCCACAGCCATGGCCGAGGACATAAAACAGCTCAGCAGCAGAGAGGAGAGCGACAACCCAGCCAGCCTGCTGGTAAACACTCAATTAGCTCAATAAGTTTGGATCTACTGTAAGAGTAACACTTCACAACAATACTAATCACTGATTTTACTTGCTTTCTGTGCAGGGAGAGATCAGCGCACTTGAGACCAGGTGAGTCCCACACACTCTCACTAACATCCTATTTATTCACTTATCGGATGGTCAGCTCATAACACTGAGCTAGCCCACAACCTTGAAGTCTGAGATTGAAAGAAATTGTGGTTCTCTCGCAGCTTGCACACGATGAACGAGTTTTACTCCTCTGTGGACAAGAAGCTGAAAGTCGATGACACAAGACTGAAAGCTCTGGAAAACTCCATTAAGAAAATCGTGGACAAAAACAGAGACCTTCTGCCACGGCCATGGGAATGTAAGTGCCTTCGGATATTTTTAATTATAATAGAGATAATAAAAAAGATAATCATAAAAGCTAGTTAAGTAACTACATGAGAAATGCCTGTGGTATGATAATAATACAAGGGTGTAGGGATTTAATTAGGGCACTAAGGAGGGGTAGAAGATCAAGGGGTAGAAGAAGAAGAAGCCTTTATTTGTCACAGATACAGTACATTACAGTACAGTGAAATTGTTTTCATCGCATATTCCAGCTTGTTAGGAATTTGGGGTCAGAGTGAGGGTCAGCTATGATATGGTGCCCCTGATGCATATAGGGTTAAGGGCCTTGCTCAAGGGCCCAACAGTGGCACCTTTAACCATTTGTTCATATGGGTTAAAGTTGATAGTTAAGGTCTAATAAAGTTTTTTTTTTTAATTTCTGACACAGTCTCGGAGACCATCACTCTGGATCAGAATAAAAATCAAGGCAATGTCCAGATCTCAGAGGACAAGATGGAGATGTCAGTGAGCCCTTCAGACTGTCTGGGCCTTACTGCTCGCTCGTCATGGTGCACCATGCGGGCGTCTCAGAGCTTCAATGAAGGCCTGCATTACTGGGAGGTGGCAGTAGGAGGCTGTGAGAGCTGGGCGGTGGGCATAGCGGAACAAAGCCGGGTTAGAGGCATCCAAACTCAGGCTGCGAGCCAGGAAAAGAATTTGTGGATTCTGGAGTGCGATGGTGGTGAGCTCTCAGTGCTGCACAACAACGACTTCAGCAGGGTCAAGGAGAACAATATTCAAACCCTTGGCGTCTTCCTGGATTGCAGTAAAGGGCGACTGAAGTTCTACAATGTCAATACAGGCAACATCCTGCACTCATTTATTGCCCAGTTCAAGCACGCCGTTTATCCCACGTTCCGCATTCGTGCACAGAAAGACAGTGTGGCACGGCTGAAGATCTGCAACCTGATGCACCAAGATGAAGGGCACTACGACAGCGTCAGTACCTCCGTAATCTCAGAGATGCCAATTGAGGAGGCTATGGAGTTGTCTTCTGAGGGCTCACATTAGGACATGATTTTAAAAATGTTAACATGTGTAACAATGCTAACATGCATATTTATTTTAACTACTGTCTATTTATTAAAATGCAGTGTTATGAAGGAAGAGTTAATGACATTTATCAGTAAATGCTGTTTATTTGTGTAGACCACTGTACAAATGTTGCTGTTTTATTAAATGTTTGAATAATGTCTCAACAGACTATGGCTCATTTTCTTGTTTTATTGGTGTTTAAAGCTCTTTTTAGGATTTTTCATCTCCTTTAAATCTTTAAAAGCTTTAAATCAAGTGGTACTCTAAGTGCTCCTTGTGTTTTTAGAACAAATCAATATGTGTGTGCGTGTGTGTGTACTGTATACAGTGGATTCAGACAGTATTCAGACCCCTTTACTTGTTACACATTTTGTGTTGTGGATTTGATTTTGAATGGATATAATTGCTATTCTTACCCATCAGTCTACACTTAATAGCCCATAATGATGATGTGAAAACATATTTTTAGAGATTTTCAAAAATTAATTAACAATCAGTCTTCCCAGGAGTGCGTGTCTGACCATTTAATGCTCAGAGATATAAAGAAAAACCCAAAAGCTACATCATGTGACCTCCAGATGTGGAGATGGCATGGGGATCACATATGGGGAGCTGTACTGTAATGGCTTGGGACTGCGATTGCTGTACCTTCATATAGATTTTAACCAACCGGACTTCTTGCGAAAACTGTGATGAATTTACTGGTTGCACATTTGCACTATTTGTCCATATAGTACACAATAATAGAAGGGATTTATTTATAATTGCACTATCCGTTGCACCCAGATGAGGATTGGTTCCCTTTTGAGTCTGGCTCTCAAGGTTTCTTCCTCATATTGTCTCAGGGAGTTTTTCCTTGCCATCGTCACCTCTGGCTTGCCCATTAGGGATAAATTCACATGTTTACAATATATTTTTTGAATACATTATTTCTGTAAACTTGCTTTGTGACAATGTCCATTGTTAAAAGTACTGTACAAATAAAATTGAATTGAACTGCATTGAATAAATGTTTGTCTTCATTACAGCACAATCAGAAAAAGACTGAGTAAGGATGGTTTTCACAGAAGGGTGGCTAGGAAAAAGCCCCTTCTCTCCAAATAGAATATGAAGGATGGCTTAGGTTTGCAAAATTGCATCTGAACAAACCACAAATAGTTTCCTTTGGATTGATGAAACCAAGGTGGAGATGTTTGGTTATCATGCACAGCGCCATTTATGACGAAAAACCAAACACAATGTATCACCATAAACACCTCAGACCGACTGTCAGGCATGGTGGTGGAGGGGTGATGATTTGGGCGTGTTTGCAGCCACAGGACCTGGGAAAATTGCAGTCATTGAGACAATGATGAACTCTGCTTTATAGGGTGTTCTTTTTCTTTCTACTTTCTTTTTTACTCAAAGTGGACTTGGATTTGGACTACAACACTCTTGTGCACTGTACAAATAAAAAACAAAAAATAATATAAAAAAAAAAAACAGAAAAGGACCAGAAAAGGTTTCTTAGAATGATACCACAGATGAAACGATTCATTTTAGGTTCCCAAACAAACCCTTTGGTTCATGATTCTTTAACCATCTTTTGTTGGTGCTGCAATAAACTGAGTAAACTATGGTACTGAAATAGTCTCTTTAATAGAGAGACTGAGGACAGATACACTCAGTTCAATGCTTCATGCTCGTGCAAACGTTTGCGTGCACGCAAATTTATGGCAGTTTGCTTTCTCTTTTAATTGCTGATACTACACTGTCAGGTCGGCTTTCTTCACACTCTCTTAATGATACCAATCTACAGTAATCACTTTTCACCACCAAGATTCCAAAAATAGTAACATTTATGGATATATTAATCGAAAGAGTATTAAGGCATCACTCTAAATTGGATTTTTTCACCCTCGATCTACAAAAATGAATGTTTTATTAAAAAGTTTTCTTCTTGTCTAAAAATCCCAGACAGAAAACACAGTATTATGTGTTTTGCTCATAAATTACGATTCATATGACCTAGATGTTAAAAACTCCCAATAACATACAACACAGAGAAGTAATATTTTATTGAACTAATAAGCAGTGTACATGCAGCTGACATTCATTTACATTTCTACTGTTTAGCATTTAACACATTTTTACTTTTATTTAAAAGAAAAAGAGAAATAATATTTATTGTTCTCTACAGCTACTGTATACAAACCACAGGAAAGCAGAACTAAGCGTCTAGCTTTGCTAACATCTGCATACACCCTGCCATCAAGGTTACTACAGTTACTTGTTAGAGTAAAGAGTTATACAGTACACATGTTGTTGTATTCAGGCTCTTTGGGTTAATGTATCATATATTAATGTAATACATTATTGTAATATACTGTATGTGTTACATATGTGTACACTGACAATTTCATTATTGTTATCAAATTTAATACTTCACCATTGCTGTGTTTCTTTAGACTTGAAGGACAACGGTGTAAATTTAAATCCGGCTCCTTTATAAAACTTGCTCTGAAATTCTACCCTGTAATAAGTACACAAAAAAAATGACACAGTCACAACGCACACACGCACACACACAGACACAGATGTGTGTGTTCAACAACCTGAAGGCAACCCTTAAGGCCTCAGATTTTTATGCGGAGACGGCATTGGTGAGAGTTACGCAAAAATGAAAACAACAGATGTTTAGCACCAGCTGAACATCTCCAGTACGCTGAGGCCTTCAGGGTCCTCTAAGTCTTTAGAGAATTTGTGAGAACTAAAAATCTAATTATGGCACACCTGTGTGCTAGAGGCAAACTGAATGCCATGTCTGTTAACCACCATAACATTATTACTAAATGATTCAGTTTTCAATGGGTGGAACCATTTTATGAGGAAAAAAAAACATCACTCTCGGCTCATGCATGGCTGAGATTCATAACTGGCCATGATCATGAGCATGACCTCACCATTAACTGACTGTGATTTACCGTCATAAAGCAGATCAACAAATTTAACTGGCCATTTTGATGTGCCTATTAAGATAGAAGTATTACACAGTCATAATACACGCGTTATATAATGTAATGGTAGCGAAATTGAATTCTGAAAACATGCACACTCACCAGTGCAGACGTAGAGCATGCAGGAATGCAGACAGTCCCTCCATGACTATTAGGACTGACACACTTAGCAACACAAAGCAGCAGAAGATCAGCGTGAGCATGAGCGATGAACCAGAGCGCAGAGCGATGCGCATCAGCATCCGCCATAACACCTCAGATAACTCTACACACATATACAGAAAATTAATGCGCTTTAGATCTTAACAAAGTTGATTTCTGCCGAAGTGTGTATGTGTGAGTGAGTGTGTACCTGAGTGGGCGAGGCTGAGAGCCCACAGCCGCAGATAAGACGCTGTATTGGAGACGCAGCCGAGGCAGTGTTCTATAGTGTGGATTGCTTCACACACAAACACGTCACTCAGACTGACCTACAAAAAAATGTGCTCAGTTTTAGTGAAAGATTATAACTTATCATTTGTGTGGTATCATTTGAGTGGGAAAAGAGGAAATGCATAAAAATGTATCTGTACAGTATATTCGAATAGATTTTTTTCCAACGTGCCAAGCCACTTTTCCATGTCTTGCTCATTATGGATCTAAACCTACATCCATGTTTCTGTAAAACTGCTTTGCAACAATGCCTACTCTTAAATATACTATGTAAATAAAATCGAATTACATTTTTTTTCTGGTAACATTTCCTGTAAACTGCAAAAGAATATGATAAATCCTTCTCACGTCTACTTTGAGTCATTCTGAATGAGTCACGTCTCATGTTCGGCTCACCAACCTCAAATGAGCACTAATTAATTTATTCACAGTGAATTAAGTTAAAGGGCTGTTATCATTAACTCTTTCATTTCTCATTAATTTCTGAGAAATAGCACTCTCAAATAAATGGGTGTACAACACCGCTTTGTAGTAACCCATCACCTTCTGAAACACTTTTAACAAATATTTTGTCTTTAAACTTCAGAATATGACTTAAAATCCCCACTTCCTACCTGAGTCTGATTCTGAATGGAGTGATACTATACAATGAAAATGTTTAGGCTTCAAGATAGACCTATGATTGTTTGCAACTTCATTTTGTTCATTCTATACATAACACTGTGACGAAATGACAATAAAGTTTAATTTAATTTAAGTCAGTTTAAGATAATTAACTTATCTGAGATTAGTGTGTGATTATACGTATAGGTATGCAGTTTAGCTAACAAATAGCTCTGGTGCAAAACAAAAAAAATTTAATTCAATTTCATTCAATTTCAAAGATTTCATTCTTGCTTTAAAGCACACAGGTTCTCAAGAACTGCATGCTAGTGTGTATCATGTCTCAGGGTCAACTTTATGGAAGGTAAGAGCATGCTTCTTGGATGGATGACTTATAATGATGATCATGATGATGTTACAGCAATTAGAGTATGAGGGTGTAAGATTCTGTACAAAGAACAGGGTGTAGGTTCAGGGTGTAGACTCAGGCACTGCATTGCATTGCATTTATTTGTATACACAGCTAGGAAACTAGAATGGAAACTGTATCCGTCAAGAGTCTTGCAGTTAATAAAAATGCCTTACGTTCCATGTCTAATCTTTAATAACGCACATGCTGGGTGTTTCTGTCAAGGTAACGCCAAACATAAAACCTGATCGGATTAACGTCACTGAGGAAACAGAATGTAAAATATTACAAATGTTCAGCAGGATAGCAAACTTTTTGCTAAAGAGTTTTATTTAAACATCCCCCAAAAATTGACTTGAAAAAAAAAAAACAAAGGAAAAAGAAATCTGATTGATAAAGCACTGCGTAAACACACAGTATAAGCATGGAACACGTGCACACTCAGTTAAATGTGAAATTGAGCGTACATGCACACGTACAAGTGTTTCGCCACACCTTGAGCTCACCCAGAGATACACCTTTTTTGAAAAAATCTGATGAAATCTGATAATTTTTTGAGCCCTATTTTCTCTTTCTTGCTGAGACATAAAGTGAAATTTTCTTGCTTTGATGTGGTTTGAGGTCTGGCGTCAGCAGTAGACACAAACCGATGCAGTGGCATCTGAGTGTGGCAGTGAAGAGGAAATTGGAGTTAATATAATTTGAAATATTCATGCAAATATTTTGTCTTACATTACTTTGCAAAAATCTTCTATAAAGCTAGATTCTTTCAAAAATAATCAAATGAAATATTTATAAAATTAACGTTTTATAGTTTGCTTTTAAATACTTTGTCAAATCTTTCTGGTATGCTGATGTGTAGTTTTATAAGGACACCAGCTTGTAGGTTGTTCTAAGCATCCTGGGGAACATCAGCAGACTTTGGCTTTCACTTGCTTCTCTAACAGTTGTTTGCTTAATCATTTTTTTTTTTTTTAGAAAATGAATGTTTGGAAAGGTAAGATTTCTGTAATACATGTAATAAATGTCTTCCAAATGCAGACTTTCTGTACTGGAGGGATAAACACCATTCTTCCAGAAGATATTCCCTATGTTGCTGTTTCGATGATGGTATGAGCAGCGCTGTCTAACACGTTGCTCCAAAATCAGCCATGAGTGTTCACTGTTCACCTGGGTTAAGATCTGATGACTGTGAAGGTCATAGCATATGAGTTATATCATTTCCAGCAGGATAGAAATGTTTCACCATTTGTCACTCGTCTGTTTTCACCTCCTCAGAACCACTTTCCTTGTAACATTTCCTTTGAACTACACACCTATTTTCTCCACAAGTGTTGCTTGTGCGGTTTGCTAGAGAACTGCTGCTAGAGAAACCCTAATATCTGGCGTTTTCCAGTGTATTAAATGAAAGCACCAATTTTAACAGAATATTTCACAATACAAACAGAAAGCAGCCTGCACATGTGGGATTATGCAATGTTCAATTATTTATTTATTTATTTATTTATTTACACAGGCAGCATATAGTACTGTATACAGTTCACTTTTGCACTTTACAAAAACTCACTGAAAGATCGGATATCTCTACTGGAGTTGGTGTAAAAGTGATTAGCCTATATATAAAGCTTTCAGGCAGGCATCTCTCTAGTCATATGTAGCAACAAACAAAAATATAAACAGATGTGACAGAGTTCATTTGGCAGAGAAACCCATCTTTCAGGTCTTCAAAAAAGGGATTACATGTAAATTATAGTAGCTTTGTAATGTGATCAGATATAATTAATACATGTACGTATGTGCAGTGACTCATGAACATTCTGTTCCATTGATAAAAGGGGGTGTGTGCACCCGCCTGGTTATATCAATTGACTTGCACTTGTTTGTGATCAAAACATGTTTCTCAAAATACTCACATATTTTCATTAGCTATAAGTGTTTTCCCTCACCTGGTCTGTGATCTTCTCTTGCCTTCTGTAAGTGAGCAGGGGTTTTATTAGCAGCATTATAGGGACCATGAGCAGAGCCTGGACCACCAGGAATATCTGCACAGCTTTCTGGGGAAAAATAAAGCACAGATTAGTGTGTAAGGGTGTTATATCAGTGTTTGTGTGTGTCTGTGTGTGAGAGAGAGAGGGAGAGAGAGGATGTCCTCATTCTACTGGTCATTCTATTGAAGTTTTAAAATGTGCTTAGACTTGTTTAAAGAAGATGTTTAAAGAGCATTATATATCATTTTATATCATTATATTACATGAACGCCATGAACGCAAACCTGTCCACTGTAGATGAATTTCTCGTCAGCCTGATAGTTGAAAAACATCATGTTGATGAAGATGAGGAGGATACTGCTGTCACACTGCACGCCCATGCACCACTTGAAGAGGATGAGGAAGACGAGATAACCGAAGAGAGACAGCAAGAAGATGAGCTCTGGCACGAAGCGCAGCAAAACGTTTTGGACATTTCTGAAATGTCTGGATAATAGCCAAAAATATCTGTGTTATAGGACTACAGCAGCACTAATCAGCAGAACTATTCCAATTTAATTACATGAATACACACATGTAGTTGACTACACTGAGCGTCAGACCGAAGGTCATGTGACAAACTCCAATTATAACTGCCATCTTCATCTTATAGGAGTTTAGGAAGGAGAGCTTATTTGATGCAATATTCCACACCTATAAGTAAAAATACAACATGTAAAAAAAATGAGAGTAAGAGCCACACACACTTGCTGCTTGAATAAAAGTTATCGGTTTTACATCTTGTTGCCTTCCATCACACCAGTCCTGACACTTAATTCATAACTGGGCTGTTTCGCTATGACAACTGAAATATCATGTGCAATTTGATTCAACATCAACTGCATTATAAATACACTATATGGCCAAAAGTTTGTGGACACCTAACATCACACCCATATGTGGTTCTTCCACAAACTATTGCCACAAAGCTGGAAGCACACAACGGTATAGGATGTCTTTGGACACTGTAGCATTACAATTTCTCTTCACTGGAACTAAGAGGCCCAAATCTGTTCCAGCATGTCAATGCCCCTGTGCACAAAGAGAGCATCATGAAGACATGGTGTGGCAAGGTTAGTGTGGAGGAACTCGAGTGACCTGCATCTGGAATGGGATGTTCAACAAACACATATTAGTGTGATGGTCAGGTGTCCACAAAAACATGTGGCAATATAGTGTATCACTGATATAAATATTCTGAGCATTAATATGAACAGACGTTGCAGCCCTGCACAATTCAAAATTCTACAGAATTACGATGCCTTGTGTAAGTATTCACTCGCTTGAATGTTTCCACATTTTGTAGTGTTACAACCTGGAACCTGAAACTTAAATAGGATTTTACATGAAATAGCACTTTTTTATAACCTGTTTTGATAGCTCCTTCATCTTCGTGACGCTGTTTGTTTAAGTAGTGTTTGTTCAGGGATAGGTATTACTATATACTATATATACAGCATTAGTATATACTGAGCTCACATGACACTTTAATAGCACACTGTAGGACTCCACTCAACTTATTATGTGATGCCTGATGGCAACTGGTTACATCAGAAATAACTTAGGGCTTTCACAGCAACAGAGCTGGATATGTATGCAATCACTTCATTTACATTTTTATTTGTAAATAATTCTGCAAAATATATAGATTTTTCCCCCATAATTCAATATTATGAGCTGTTTTGTGTACATACATGACATATAATAACAATTAAATCCATTTCAGTTCCAGGTTGTAACACTACAAGATGAGGAATAGTTCAGGTTTGGGGATATATATATAGGTGTGTGTGTTTGTGTGTGTGTGGGTACTGATCAGCCATAACAGTAAAACCACCTTCCCAACATTGTGTAGCTCTGACCCTTCGAAGCATGGACTCCACAAGACCTCTGAAGGTGTGCTGTGGTATCTGGCACCAAGATGTTAGCAGCAGATCCTTTAAGTCCTGTAAGTTGCGAGGTGAGGCCTCCATGGATCGGACTTGTTTGTTCAGCACATCACACAGATGCTCGATCGGATTGAGGTCTGGGGAATTTGGAGGCCAAGTCAACACCTTGAACTCATTGTCATGTTCCTCAAACCATTCCTGTTCAATTTTTGCAGTGTGGCAGGGCGCATTATCCTGCTGAAAGAGGCCACTGCTATTAAGGAATACCGTTGCCATGAAGGGGTGTACTTGATCTGTGACAATGTTTAAGTAGGTGGTATGTGTCAAAGTAACATCCACATGAATGCCAGGACCCAAGGTTTCCCAGCAGAACACTGCCCAGAGTGTCACACTGCTTCCACCAGCTTGCCTTCTTCTCATAGTGCATCCTGGTTCCATCTCTTCCCCAGGTAAGCGACGCACACGCACTCGGCCGTCCACTCGATGTCACATATCACTTTTACTCTGCACTGTATTAATTTAATAGCCCATGTCACTTTTACTCTGCCATTGAACACCACTGTCTCATTTACCTTATTACATTACAGCATCATCTCAACCATTTATGTCCAAATATGTGTTTGTTCATGTCTACTAAGTGTTTATAGTGTCCATGTCTAAATATGAGCCTTGTCACAAGCATTTCAATGTCCAATGTACCCAGTATAACTTTGCAAATGACAAATAAACGACTCTTGACTTTTTGTAAAAGAAAACGTGATTCATCAGACCAGGCCACCTTCATTCATTGCTCCATGGTCCAGTTCTGATGCTCACGTGCCCATTGTAGGCACTTTCACCGGTGGACAGGGATCAGCATGGGCACTCTGACCGGTCTGCGGCTACGCAGCCCCATATGCAGCAACCTGCGATGCACTGTATGTTCTGACACCTTTATTGGCCCTTTTCAAAGTTGCTCAGATGCTTATGCTTGCCCATTTTTCCTGCTTCCAACACATCAACTTCATGAACTGACTGTTCACTTGCTGCCTAATATATCCCACCCCTTGACAGGTGCCACTGTAACGAGATAATCAGTGTTATTCACATCACTTCGCAGTGGTTTTAATGTTATGGCTGATCAGTATTAAATATATATATATATTTAGATATTTAGGATTTAGAAACCTGAGCTGAACAATGATTTCACATTGCATAACCAAAATGACCCAGTATAGGAATGTGATGATATATCAAGATGACATGACGTCCTGTATAATGTATTTGACTGTTGTATGCACTGACTGGGTCGATGCCAAGCATGTACGGAGTTCCAGAGTAAACTCCTGGCACTGCAGGGTCCAAATGGAGATGATTCGAACTGTGCAGGGTTTGATTACTGAAGAACAGAAAAGAAAAATACAAGATAGATTGTGATCATGACAATATATATCAGTGATTTGGCTTTGTGTAATTCACAAAGAATTATTTTTGCTATTTGACATACACATATTATTTCCGTAATGCTCAGATAAATATATATATTTATACATTTTATCTTTCATTATTTACTCAAGATACATAAAAAACTAGTCAGTGAGAAAACTGTTTAAATCTCTAAAGCTACATCATGCTTTCTGTTTGCCAGTGAGCACTCCTGTGGTGTAGTTCATGAGGAGAGGTGGAAAATGAGGTGTTAAAAGCAGCACTGAAACTGAGCCTGTTCTCTCAGCGTCTCACTTCCAGGGTCCACTGGGCCAGAACATGGCTCTGACGCTCCATGACGAGCCGAAGATGTTGAAGGATTTGGAGAAGCAGTCATTATAAATGAGACCAGTGTAGATGGAGAAAAGGCCCATCAGCAGGACGATGTAGCGCCCGCCCACCAGCATGGACACGATCTGGAGGGAAAGAGTTACTAAAACTCTGGAAAGGGGAGAAGAGGAGAAAAAAAAGTGTTCCGCAAAAAACTGTATGCAGAATCAGGTCGTTGTTCGTGATGTTAACTAACATTAGTGCATATTGATCGTAGCTGGAAGTGTTAGCCAGTTAACCTACTCTTCACAGATCACAAATCTGCAATGCTGGCTGTATTGTAAGCTGCACCTGTTTTAACTAAGTTCCTATTCCTTTACTGTTAAATGACTGAGGACTGGTTTGTGCATCGAGAGGCAGAGCTGAGCAGCTGAGTATATTTCTAGACTGGAAAAATGTAAACAGAAGCCTGAAACATTACATTATATTGCATTGTAGGGCAGTATTGCAAATCACAGTCTTCTAAGGAATTACTATAACATTATATGACTATATACATCTAGAACACTTTTAATATTTATACACTGCACCTTAGACTCATACTGGTCTCATCTCTGGTTTATGTTGGTATAGACCATGATCTCACTATTGAGACTCATGGAGTTCAAGATGTCTGTTAGTGCCACCCAGTGGACATGACCTGTATGGGCAACTTTACAATAGTTTGTACAGTCATTTACCACAATTAATTACACACATTTCACACAAACACTCGTACCTCATTCTTCTGCTGGTTTAATTTCTGCTCATTCATGATGATCCAGCCAGCAATCAACGTCATTATGAGTCCGTGACCACAGTCACCGAACATTACAGCGAACAGAAACGGGAACGTCACCATGGTATATGGAGCTAAGACAGAATGAAAAAGAAAGAAAGTGTTTTAATTAACAGCATTAATAGATTTCACAGCAATACCACTGTTAAAACCTTGACACAATCCTAATTTGTGTAGACATAATGGCTGAATATTTGGGTTATCAAGAGACGCAAATATTAGCTCTAAGCCAGACACCAAGTGCCCCAAGTGGTCATGCAGGGCCATTAGCTATTCCTGTCTCCTGTCCTCCAACACACAGCAAACAATAAGCCCAAAAGGGACTCGACATTTTCTGACACAATTTTTTTTAACACATGTAAATGAATAAAACTTTGACATTACATAATCTAGTCACTAATTCGTGTTACAAAATCTTTCAGCAAAGACTGTGGTCCTCTCTGTCTTTTTTGCTGCACTTTTCTGTCTGGAATAGTAACACTTTGTCAGGGCTCTTCCTCTTCTTCCAAAGCCACCTCAGATATATTTTGTGCTGAATCTGAAAGCATTTGAAGATCTACCATCTTATCTCACATCTTCACATCAGAGTGTGGAGTGCTGGCTGGCTCAGTATTCCCAGGTATTCCCTGTGTTCCTTTTCAACCTACATACAGTCCCCTCCGAAAGTATTGGAACGGCAAAGCCAATTCTATTGTTTTTGCTATATAATAAAGACATTTGGGTTTCAGCTTTCATTTAGCAAAAACAAAAGAATTGCCGTTCCAGTACTTTCAGAGGGAACTATACTTGTTGTTTTGACGGCCCATAAAATCTGTGCTCAGTGACAAGCACTTCAGGTATACCATGTGCTGCAAGACAAAATTCTTGTGCTTTGGCATTTAGAGATGAATTAGAGCTCTAAAAATTGAACACCCTATAAGACAAAAAAAACAACCTCTTAAGCTTTGTGTTAGAAAAATAATTAATTAATTCTTCAGTACCAGTTTAGTTTTAGTAAATATTTAAAAAATGGATCTGTGGGGTTACTCAAAACTGTAACTGAAGACAACTGGTATCACCTGGATTAATCTCCTGATAACTGTTCACACCGTATGTATCGACAATCTGCTGAAAGCCTGCAGTGAAACGGTTCATCCTGTTATATGTGGGCGGCGTATCATGGCTCTGGATGCGATTTAGGACAGGTCTGACACTGGAACCAGCGTGCTCCTGCACGCACACACAAACATACACATGATAAGACACTGAACAGTTTTGCCCTGATGTTCGTCATGTAACTCTAATCATGATGTGTATGTCGCAATGATCTTTGCTCACAGCAGCTTTAGTGAGCGCACGCTGGACATGGCCGAGATCTAACACCGGACACCATATCTCTGCGATGGTGAGTCTGTGTGTGATATCGATGTTGCACAGGTTGAGTGTGTGATAGATGGACTTCATCTTGTGCACTTGGATGGACCAGTCTGTAACTCTGTTTGCTGCTTTATTCAAAACTGCAGTGCAGAATTCTTCACACTGGTGCAAAATCTGTAGACAGGTCACATGACAGCATTAGAGGTTAATCTAATTGCATGATTATTTTATATAGTAGTATAAATATTCTCTACATGAATTTCTGTAAACAGTCGGTTGGACATTGTGTAAACTGAATGAAATCATTATAACCACATGAGCGTATGACTGAGCTGTGATTCAGTGAGTTTAAATTACACGTATTTAATTACATGTATCTGGCATTCAAGGCAGTCTCAATTATAGCCTGTTATTACTTATAAAGTACAAGCATGCATAAGCAGATCCTTGCACACACGCACACACACGCACATGCACACACACACACATGTTGCTACTAAATGCAATTCATGTCTCTTTATAAAAATCATTGCATTTCTAAAGTATTATGAAACATTTTACCATTTGCAGTTCTTTGATGCGTGTCTGTATGTTACACTTCATCTCCTCTTGGGCGTGTAAAGTGTTCGGGCACGGGCACAAACTGACACTAAACCTTCAACACAAATATTATACATATAACCAGAACTCCATCCTTCTCTATCTGAACCAGGTGTGCAACAGGAGTCAGTAAACAGCAACCCAAAGGCCAAACCTGAACAAGATAATTTACCTTTTCTTTTCTCAAGTGACATTACAAATATTTCAGAACAATGATCATATATTAGGCATGTTGAAATTCAATTTTAAATTCTCCTTCAGAAAGTGCACATGCAATTTCTCTCACCCTTCGCATATTTTTCTGATTTTTCCCTGCACCTTCTCACCCTGCACACAGATAATGAAGGCGTCTTTCTTCACTATGCTGTTCTGTAAAAAGAGAAAATACTGTAAATGTAGATAATACAGTTGATACATGATCAAATAACAGTAACAAACAGGAGCTGCAAGGATTATGTAGCTTACAAGTATAAGCTTATAGCCTCCAGTTTAGCATTACCACCACACACTCACCTCAAAAGACTTCCTTTAGCTCAGTAACACAATTTATAAGGAAACCGTCTCATGAAATAGAATATTAAAATTACATGTATTAAAAATTAATAGGACTATAATGTCCATTTTTATAAATGACAGTGAATTCTACAGTACACTGAGATGTGCTGAACAACTAAAACAAGCCGACACTTCACACACTAAACATGTCTCGGATGATTGAACGGAAAACCTGAGCAGGAAGGGAACCAGTTAGGGTATAACACACAGTGGTAAATTTGCTTTAATTCTTGACCTCTGGTTGCTGTTGAATCTCTGCACGGCGCAGCAGAAAATTCTCATGAAAAAGACGCCACAGGACTTTCTCAAATGCAGGAAACCGATCGTGTTTAATCACACCGGCAATAAACCTGAGAAACGGGTTCAGAGGAAATACAAAAATGGAGAAGAGAAAAAGAAACAAACTGAGGATGTGGTGTTTATGATAGAGCAGCTTTTTGTAATACGAGTGTTTGTGTTATTTTTAACATGATAATTATACCATGCGATAGTAACTGACTTGTGATGAGTTTATACGTGTGTGTGTAAGTATCTGTGTCTGTATTCATATCTTCATCGGGACCGACATACACCTGCCTCCTGGGGAAAAAATCTGGGTCTCTATAAGTTAAATGTATAGAGAACAAAGTACAGAGGAGATAACTGTTAAGGAGATAAGAATTGGTACTACTATTAATAGAGTTCAATTTATGTCTCAATATCTTATTATTAATGGCAGGTAATAACATTTCACATTAAGGCATAATTGTTCCTAGTAATATTCAAGGTAACTATACAATCACATCAAATATTTTAAGTTGTTTCTGGACCGCTAAAATAGTAAATTGGGTCTGTTCCAATTTAGTGACATTGAACTTCTTCTGTAAACCAAATTATATGAAATTAAAGAAATCTATATGAGATAAATGCCAATTTAATAACTGTTAGTTATTATTAATTTAGGATTAGTTTATAATTAGGGTTTCATAACATCATATAACTAAACACATACACATTACGCTGTAGTTACTGAATAATATGCTTTAAGATGAATAACTGTATAATAAGCTGATAATAACTTATAATAACTTCAAATGGTTTAGTATCTATTCCAGCCCAGTCTCATAGACAAAATGTTCACATTCATTTTAGACATTAATATTGTTCACAGGGTTTTAAATAACAGAGTGCATGTTGGATAAAACAACTCAGTATTGGATTTTCACATTTTTTAAAAAGTGAAGCTCTTCCTGTCATTCAGTTTTAGAAATTCAAAATAGCAAAGGCTCTCATTTTAGTCCATTATGAACAGTTCAGTCTGAGTGTGTGTATGTGTGTGTGTGTGTGTTACCTCAGTTTAGGAGCTGTGATGGTGCTGATGCTATTTCGGCGATGAGCGATGTCCGGTCCGTCAGACTGAAGATCAGTGCAGGACAGCTGCATCTCAGCCTGAGGGTTTAATCACAGAAATGAAATTTTAATAATGTAATGACAATTCATTTTGAATTTTTTTTTTTTTACCTCCTGGAAGAAGTCATGGATGACGCCGAGCAGTGCACTGATCTCTAGCAGCTCTGTCAGGTTCCTCTTCAGTGTTGTTTGATTACAGCTGATCTCCTTCAGCTCCTGTTCCAGTTCTTTTACCTCACACTGTACACACAACATGACAATACACACAATCAGTACACACGACAAGCTGTCTGACAGACAGGTTAGCTGATTACACCTTACAAACAGTAAGATTTCCGATTAAGGTTCTTTAATATTTCCACTGCAACTGAAAAAACTGTTAGTATTGTGATTATTTCATATGAATCATTGATTAATAATCATTGATACTCTTGAGTTAAGGAACTACACCATAAAATTAATTTTTGTAATTGTGATCGCACCTCAAGCTCCAGTGTGTCTCTGCTACACTGAGTTTCTTTGCTGTGTGATCCAGTAGCGATAGGAATATTACATCGCAATATTTCACCTTCCAAAAACTCTGGAAATTTGAAATAATACAATATTAGAGAAATAACTAAATTAAAATCTTGCATAAAGTATTTCTAACTTGTCCAAAATGAATGACTTACTGATGATTCTCTCGATTTCCTCACACTTCTTCACCTCGTTTACAAATCTCCTCTGAGACAAACTCATTTCTGGGTTTAGCTGCAATAATAATAATAATAATAATTAAAATGTGCCATAAAAAACAGCAGTAGTCTTGTGAAGAGTGACAAAAAAGGATACATCCAGGCGAAAGAGGACACACACGCACACAGAGTTTTACTCACATCTCTGAACTCGACAAGTCCCAGAAGGCCAAGCTCATTAATACAGCTGAGTGCTGATTCGGTTTGAAAGAAGAGCTGCAGTAAACACATCTCCTCACTGCGGAATAGCAAACCCATACTGCTGCTGCTTTTAACTTCAACTTTTAAAAAATTCACAATAAAAGTGCACTATCCGCCTTCAGACACTCAGTTCCTACTCACTTCTCTCAGTCTGTGTTTTAAATGTGTGTGTGAGATGAGAGATTTTAGAATATTGTGTGTTTCAATCGATACAGACAATCAATTAAAACCCTGATCGATACGGACACTGATCAATAGAGACATTCATTAATAGTGACACAACCATTGCTGAGGTCCTGTATCTAAGATACCAAGACAACAATGTGATCAAATCTATTCTCGAATCACTTATGAAGCGATCGTTTGCTAAAGGTAATGATTCAGTATTTGATGTATCTACTGATTCATTGGGTGTGATTCAAATAATTCACTTGTTCTATTTATAATTTAAAAGAAGATGAGCTTTTTTAGTACACACATGCATCTCTTCACTTGAATTTGCACTAAATGATTCAGTTTTTGGTGAATCAAATGATTCAGTTTCCGGTGAATCAAATCCAGTTTAATAAATTTGAGCATTTTTAGATCATATTAAAATCATTTAGACCATATAATAAAATAAATTGTATAATATATTTATATAACAAAGTTATCATTTTTATTTCAACAGAGTAGTCACACACACACCCTTCCAACCACATGACACGTGCACACTCGACACACGAGCAAGTTCGCATGTGATTCTGACACTATGACATCTCCACCCAGTGGGTGAGACGCTGTTGCTAATTATGGACACAGTCGATTTGATACTGTTCAGCCAACTATATTACATCTGACACACACACACACACACACACACACAGAGGTTCATTTGAGCAATGTTTATACTGTTCTAGAAATCTTTCAACACTAGCTACCAGGTTTTTAGCTATGCTCTTTGGCATTTTGTCAGCTTCACAAACTATTTGGCTAGCTACCAGTTTGTCCTTTTTTAAACTTCATGCTCAAATCATCACATACTTGCCTTGAAAGATATTATTTGTCTCAGTCAAACTGAAACTAAACATACAATTCTACAATAAAGAAAATTATTCCAGCTTCAAGATCTCTACTACTGTTTTGTTTTGTTTTTTTATATATATAAATTTTATGTAAATAACTGTCAGAAGTCACAGTGTCTGAAAACACTTTAACAAGGTTAAGATACTGAACAACTAGACAAAGCAAATTGAATTGAGTGTGTGATGTTTAATTTCCATGATGCTTTAATGGGGCTCTAAGCTACCATCATTTATTAGCTACATTAGCTTTGTAGCTACAGTGCAAAACTAAAGAAGCAAACTTCAGACACACATGACATACACGTCCTGGCTGACATTCAGAATTGGGGGAACTCTGTATACATTTCATTTCTGGCCGAGAAAGCTTTTACTGTCTTTTCTATTAACAGCAGATCGTACGATTAGAGTTCGTGCCTCCTGTTCTTCTTGAGTTCTTTGATCTTCTCTTGGCGAACTGTTTTCTCCTGCATGGTGGACATTTCCAGAAGTCTCTGGATGAACGACGCTGAAGCTCCCAACACTGGATCTGCATACGACTGATCTAAACACAAAGTAACACACACACCTGGTTAAGCAACGAGGCTCTATGTTCAACTCCAAATATCTGAGTGCACAACAGAGCAAGTATTACTCAGAATTACTCTATTATTCACAATGGACACATAATCTCTATAAACAAGGAAACAAGGGAAAAAGGGACCTGTAAAACAGGCACACTCAAAACTAAGGGAGACAGTGAATAAGTAAAGTATAGAGCTGTAAGCTAACGACACTAGAATGTACAGAAGAGCGGAAATTAGAGAACACCTGTAAACCAGAAACACTAGAAACAAGGGAATAAGGAAATAAGTGACATAGGGATACTGAAAACCAGAAGTGAATAAAACTAGGGAACACCTGCAAACCAGAAATAAGGGCTGAGAAAACTAGAACTAGGGAGCTTGGAAACTAGGGAAGAAATACATTAAGGAGCATCTGTAAATGAGAAACACTAGAAAAACAAGTGAAGAAGGAAACAAGAGACCTACAAATTAGAGACAATGGAAACTGAGGAACAGCTGCAGACTAAAAACACTAAAAAACAAAAAAAGGGAGTGATGAATCTAAGGACTGGTAAACTACTCTGAAAAAAGGAAATATATGGTGCATACATAAGATGTAACAAGAGAACACATACAGCTTACATAAGCTTACATATAACATATAGTTTACATAAAAAATATAAAATTTATCAGCAAAAATTTGTTTAAACAAGGTTCTAATTACTGATTTGATCTATATAGAGTGGCTATGATCAATCTGCATAGTATTAATGTGTTCAAATTACACTATAAAATCTCTCAAGGATGTTGGCGCTGATGGAAAGAAATAACTACAGTATTAAATTAACTTAGCTGACTCGTATGCAGCCCAATAACAAAGTGGTAATGTCGCTGCCTCACAATACCAGTAACCTGGGTTTGATCCTGAGCTCTGGCGAAAGCTTGATTTTTTTTTTCAGGGTTTGAAAATACATGATCAAATCATCTTGGATATACAAAAACAAAATGTGTTAATGCAGCTCAATTCATTTACATGGAACTGATGTACGCATGACTCAAATAAATTCACCAAGCAGAGTATGCATGTAGTAACTAATGCCCTGAAAAAGAAGAACGAGAGAAATTAGGGAACACCCATAACTATTAAAAACCTGCTGTGATAAAATCTTATGATTATTTTGATTTGAAAAACATACGCCAGCAGATGTCTGGCATCATTTCAATTTCAAATGGCTTTGAAATGTACACTATGTGAAAAATGATTCACTTACCAGTGGTGGTTAATTTAAGAGCGGAGAGATTACACACTCTGCTCTTTATCCTCCTGCACAAACACACACACACACACCCACAGGCTGACATGTGAAATATTAAACCACTTGACTAAGGAGTTTATTTATACTGCTTTGTTTTTGATGTGTGTTACTCACGTGTTTTTGGAGATTCTGCGTGCGCTGATGGGTGCCGCTGTAATCGATACCGGACCTGACGATACAGCATTAAGTCTGCACCCGTCTACTGAGCTGAGATCAAAACACAGAGCGCATCCATGGGACGCATCGATACTGGCATCAGGTATCAGTCTGGTACCGTGCTCATTTAATCACGCTCGTAAAGAATGTTCGGATCCCGACATCCGATACGACGTGATACTACGTGAAGTAAATGCTGTGTATGCTGACGTGCTAATAACCAGACAACACAAAATGACAGCGATCTGGATGTATTTCATGGTTCATGATCAAAGCAAAGCAGAAATCATCAGGAGGAGAAACTACAGCATCTTCTTACAATACAAAGATTCCTGATTAAAACTCCCTGAGGCATTTAAACAGTAATTATTTAATAGAGAGCGCAAGGGCAGTCGGCCTGAGTGTGCAGCGAGCGCGGTCTTTAAAAATGAGTGCAACGTGCCATGAATTGCACACACACAACTGTATTTGTGAGTCTGCGCCAGTGAAGCGAGCATGCACATGAGAGTACTTCAGTTCTGCGAGCACTGAGCAGTGAGACACACCAGGGTCTACACTTTGTTTTGTGAGTCAGCGTGCAATTGCGCTCATTTTTAAAGTCTACGCTCACTGATGCTGCTCTGCGCACTCCAGTCAGCTGCCCTTGCTCTCTCGAGTAAAAATACCATCGCAACAGCATAACATCTCAGACATAAAACTCAGCACAAAGCGCTCATTACTAGCAGCAGCCAGCATAAACACAGCTAAATAAAATGCTCCATGACGCCCCTGATTCGTATTGATGCCCCGATTCAGTATTGACGATCGACAAAGAACATCTACTTGTACTTGTTCTCAGTCTAAAAAATGGCATCGAAGCCATTATTATAATACTCACACTAAAGTACAGGACTCTGTAACTGTGAAAGGCGACTCCTTCCTGTTTACACTGCATGCTGGATTGGGAACTGGAGGTAAAAGAATTGAATGTTTGAAGAACAGATCTTCATCTGTTTGGGGAGATAAGCAGGTCATAACCAGTCATAATCAATTACAATTATTCCCATCACAATAGATATTTAAGTAATCAATCAACTGATTTATCTATCTATCTATCTACAGACGTGTGACAAATTAAAGGAAAAACTGACTCTGAGTTTGTGTGAGATGAAGAAATAAACACACCTTTTGAATGCTGATGAGTGTTGGAGAAAATCCCGTTTTCCCATCTCGGATCAAACAGAAAATGTCGCCCAAAGCCATGACACTGAGTGTTTTCTGAGCTCAAACTCAGCACGGGTGCATGAATGTCTCCTGGGACACAAGAAAGTACACAAGGGCATGAATTAGTCCAATATGTAATAACCACCCTAAACTATTATAACATCCCGATTTGAATCAGGAACTCAGATTGATGTGTTGAAATGCTGGACTGATTCAAGATATACCACACTCTCATCAAATCTAAACAAACTTGACATTATCGCTGACTAGCTAAATATAGAGAACTAATGAAGAGAGTGCATAAAGACAGAACTGCGTTCTCGATCAGCCTGAGGAAGACATAATGGAGCCTCAAGTTGGTAAAACAGACCTCTGAAAAGTTCCTGTCACATAAACCCTGACTTGCACCAATTACAACCTCTTAGATACTAAAAAAAACTCTTTTTTTTTTTCAACAAAGGGATGGTTGTAAAAGGAAATGGAAGGAAGATGCACGACCAAATGCACTGACCAGTCATGTTTGCTGCTAATGAGCTGCCATTTTAGAGCAAGAGAAACCCCCAGGGGCGGGACATTTACGACCTAGAGAGTATTTAATTGGACAAACACAAAACTAGCACATGATGAGTCATAAAAAGAATGTATAATATTCCCAGAAGTGACAAACTACAAATTAAAATCTCCAAAACAAATCTTATTTCGCTTCTATAGATATTCTAGATCTAGTTGCCGATAACACTAAAGGACAGATACAGAAGCAGCGAAACACCAGTTTTGTTTTCCAGAGCTCTAAACCTGTGCTGAGGGGACACGGTGGCTTAGGGGCTCGCACCATTGCCTCGTATCTTTGGGGTTGGGGGTTTGAATCCCGCTTCCGCCCTGCGTGTGCCGAGTTTGCATGTGCTTCGGGGGTTTCCTCCCCCAGGCAAAAGACATGCACTGTAGGTTGACTGGCATCTCTAAACTGTCTGTAGAGTGTGAATGGGTGTGTGATTGCGCCCTGCGATGGGTTGGCACCCTGACCAAGGTGTCCCCTGCCTTGGGAGAGGCTCCAGGTTACCCTGTGACCCTGTGTAGGATAAGCGGTATGGAAAATGGATGGCGCTGAGCTGAATGAGGCAGTAAGAGTTATTTCATAATTAGCAGACTAGATGCATTGTGTGTAACTATTTTTTATTTTTTAACAATTTATAGCCTGAGTTTCCTCTATAATTAAAATCAGACTAATTTAAACAAGGTTCATAATAAAGGTTCGTTGAAATATCTATGTATTGATGATGCTGAAGTATTTTAGTCTGGTAATAGCCTTCATAGTTAGTGATGTAAATAACAGCCTCGTCATAACGCTGTAATAAACACAAGGCTACATTAGGAGTAGCATTAGCGTTAGCGTTAGCATGTCCAACCCTGAAGCTCGCTCTCTCCTCCTCTGAGTTACTGTACTCACTTCTGAGGCTGTTCGGCTGCTGTTTTTTCGACGAAATAACATTAAATTTTACTCCTTCAGCCGTGTCCTCGACGGGTAATAATGTAAAACAGGAAAGTTTGCTGTTAGTAATGTTTTTCCGAAGGTACTGTGCGCCGTATGGGTTTTTATTGCAGTCTCTCTCAGGGGTCTGTGACGCTCTACTGACTGCTTCTCTCAGTTTAGGAGAAAAAAGTGGTCGCATTTCAGTCACTGATATTCTCTTAGCCTGATATTTTGACATTAAAACATCTAAATCTGTATTCCCAATCGCTCGGAAAGTCAATTTTGACCTTAATTTGATCATTATTTAACTTAGCTAAATAGTACCGTTACATAAATTATCCTCACGGGAAAGCGTTTTCTGTCACCTCATTTTGAGTATACGCTGCTATAGTTACCGCATCCCATAATAAGTACACTTACGCGTTACTATAGTACCGGTGGCCGGATGCCAGCAAATTCTTCACCTGGGTACGCATGCGCAGTTTTACTGGAGCAACGTATTAGTTAAAGAAAGAAAGAAAGAAAGAAGGAAGGAAGAAAAGAAAGAAAGGTGTCTATACAGTATAGCAATTATTTTCTTCGCATACAGGTTATTTTGGCATAGTGGAGTAGAAGAATAACAGTTATTAAATGTAAATTTATTTATAAATGTAAAAAAGAGTGCAGTATCACCGTCGACCACAAGATGGCGCTCCCACACAGTCAGAATTTTAACTCCAGCTCAATGGGACAGTTCTTACTGAAGGATTCTAAACTTTTTGAATCGTATAAACATATCTTTTCCTAGATTTATTAAAGAGCATTTTGATTCAGATTTACATTAGGCTTATTTATGGTAGTCTTAAACGTGATTGAGCTCTAAATTGGGAAACTGCTTCTTAGAAGAAACACTTTAGTGAGACTGTCAGTGAGGTTTATAATTATAACAATTAAATAATAACTGTAGTAAGTAATGTAGCTGAAAGTGATCACTATTGTCATCACACATTTTAAAACATGATATTAAATGCATTTATATGTTAGTTCTTCTTAGTTTTATCTTTGGTTGCTTTGTAAATAAATGTCCTTAAGATCACTCTGTTTGGAGTGCAATTCTACGTGATAAATATAATTAAAGTCTTGTGTTTATGAAGTATTTTTGACAGACCCTGACCCCAATCAGCCTTGTATTGGACCAGAGGAGTTTAATATGCTTTCGAAGCGGATAAACCAAACCTTGATGTGCGAGATGAATAAGATAAGCCGTCACAAATCACAGTGTTACGAGATCATTACGTCTCAGATTTATGTGCGCGCTGAATCTTTCCAGTCAGGCACTGACGCGGCCAGCCCGCAGGGGGTCCTCGCCGCAGCTCTGGGCGGGTTTAAATGGGGCTCGCGCGCATGATGTAGCGAACAGCAGCTGGAACTGGCGCTCCGTGGCTCACGCGCGCGCGCACACTCACACTCACACACATACAAACACGCGCACACGCACGCGCACACCGCCGCGAGACAGGCAGCTATCGCACCTAACACACCGGACCGCTCAGCGCGAGACTCCGCAGGTTCAGGAGTTTATTCGATTTAAAACGATTTGACTCGGCTTTTATCTGTTTCTGAAAAGAAAAGGTTTTATTTTATTTTTTATTGTTCTGGGGTTAAAGCTAGTTTTCTCGTCAGTTAGTCTGAAGTTCTCAGAGACCGGAATGTTTAAACCGAACTAACAGATCCGTCTCATTAGCTATTGGTGCTAATTCGTTTGTTTTTTTTAAAAAAACAAACCAAGAAATATATTAATATTTACTTTAATTTGTTTTCTGGTTAATTTATGTTAGAATTTAATACCGAATTATTATTTTAATTAGGTTCCACTGACAGCTATAGATTTAGTTATATTAATTTTTTTAATGAAAGAAAGAGCTGTTTAGGATCATTTGTATATTTTGAGTGTTTTATATAGTCGTTAAATTCGGTTTATTTATGCTAGACTTGAAACGTTTTGTCATTTAGAGCAGGTTTTATATTTACTGTGTGTATAAACCCCGTGCAGTAGTGTGTTGTGTGCTGAGGGTCTGAGTGTACAGTGATGATGCTCGGCTTGGTGCTGGAGTTCTTGCTCGTGCTGATGAAGGTCATGTGGGCGATCGCGCTCGCGGCGCTCCGCTGGGTCGCGCGGCCCCGCGAGAAGAGCGTGGCGGGCCAGGTGTGCGTGATCACGGGCGCGGGCGGTCAGCTGGGCCGCCTGTTCGCGCTGGAGTTCGCGCGCCGCCGCGCTGTGCTCGTGCTGTGGGACATCAACAGCCAGAGCAACGAGGAGACCGCAGAGCTCGTGAGACAGATCTACCGGGAACAGGAGACGCACGCGGACAGAGAGGGTAAACAAAAAAAAAGAAAAAAACCCACAGGGTGTGTGCATGTGCGTGTGCGTGCTATAATTATGTTCTGTAACTAGCTTGTAACCTGATGCACATTAACACTTGGATGAGAGGATGAGACTGTTGCAGTTGTAGGATCACTAAATGCTTCCTGTTTAGAGATGTTCATGTAATCAGATCAGTAATACACTGTAGGGCTGTAACAGTTTAAAGTTTTCACGGTATGATAAGCTTGTCTTAAAATATCACGGTGTCACGGTGGTATCACGGTATCAATTAACTATTTAAACCAGGGGTGAAGTCCTCTAATTGTTTATATATCTTAGGAACGCTTTCTCTAAAAAATCTCATTACATTGTCAGTATTTATCACATTATCCTAAGCTGAATGCGATGAAGAAGCGTTGCAGTGTGCAGCACTGCTGAGCCAAAAACAGATAGATATTTCATTTAGTTTTGGTCAGCAGCACCATGATGGTGGGGCTTTCAGTGCACTGAGACTTGACATGGACCGATCATACACCGTGACTTACTGTGAATCCATCACACGGTAACAACTCTACTACTCTGTGATATTCAACACACACCTTAACGTCATTGTGGATGCCTTCAGATATCGTCATTCAGGAAGATCACCATCACTGACACAACATTGCATTAATATTATAAACCATGCGAAAATGTAATCTTCAAGCGTGCCTGTTTGAGAGAAAGTAACTAATGTATAATTTGTTGACTGGTGTGTGTGTGTGTGTGTGTGTGTGTGTGTGTGTCGAGCAGGCGGTGTGGAGGAGGTGCAGCCGTTCAAGCCGCAGGTCTACACATATGTGTGTGACGTGGGGAAGCGCGAGAGCGTGTACACAACGGCGGAGCGTGTGAGACGCGAGGTGGGCGATGTGGACCTGCTGATCAACAATGCGGGCGTGGTCTCTGGGCAGCACCTGCTGGAGTGTCCAGACGAGCTCATCGAGAGGACCATGGTGGTCAACTGCCACGCACACTTCTGGGTGAGTCATACTGCATCTGCGTGATCGGTTTCATCCCAAACCACATCGTATTAAAAATACGTCTCGAACCAGGGGGCCGTAGTTCATGATCGTGTGTGTTTAGAGAAAAGTGTGATGCAGAGAGTTACTCCTCTTCAAAGGGGTAGATGATGGAAACACATAACCAGTCCCACTTCTTTTAACACTTCGGCTTTACATTTGGTTGGAAATAGAGCTGCGGTTTCAGTGTTACTGTTTATTACGTAGTCTCTGACCCGTTGTGAGTCACATCTCGTTCCTTTTATTTGTGGTATTTGTGCTTACCTCTTGAAAGCATGTTTGCCTTTTGTTGCACACAGACCAAACGGCTGAACCTAATACCCTTTGTCCATTTGCAAAAGAGCAAAGACGATCCCTCTCGCGGCCACATCACAGAGAGAACAAAATGTCGACAGACAACTGAGCATTTCTTGGCGCACATAGCCTCTCTCCATCACCGTTTGCTCCTATTAAGCAACTTTAACGTGTCTCATGAGCCATGATGTATAAAAGTGAGTTATACATATGCACGTACGGCTTCCTCAGTGTTGAGATAATAATATTAAGCAAAGTATTCATGACACTCGTATTATTCATCATCACGCGGCCCTATGTGTGCATGAATACACTTATGCTTTTTTTCTCTGTCTTTCTTATCAACATCCACACCTGCTTATCTGCAGCTTAAAAGAGTAAGAGTAGGTTTATTTTGCAGTGAGATGCACCTTAACTGTTTTAGGTCAGGAGTTTTTGGTTCTACACATATGATTAATACTATCAAGATTATGTCACGTAGCCTTTTTCCACCAGCAAGGTTCTGGTGCTCATGTAAAAATCCTACACAATAGTGTTTAGTTTTAAAACGCCCACATCTGATAACGTAATCGTTTCGCTCTTTTGCTGCCTTCCTGCACAAGCACTATGTAGAAGAGATAGTTCCATTACGTTGCATTAATCAAATAGCATTAAGCCCTTTGTTTGGAGCCAAAAGCATATTTATAACAAGGCTGGATGTACAGGGTGTGTGATGGGTGTTTATTTGTGCATTTTTTTTTTTTGTCTCAGACGTCCTCTGTGTCCTGTTCGGGAGGAGGCCGCCCAGGTCTCTCTTTGTTGTGGATATTAGGTGGTGCACTATTTATCTATTACGGTATTGTTCTGTTTGGGACATGGCCCATGACTTTAGGTGTAAACGTTGTGGTGTGGATTAAGGCCAGAATGGAAACAGCATTTGGAATAAATGATGACATAAAACAGTGCGCCATTTATGTAATTGGCATAGTACCATATTAAACAGTACGTGTGACATCTGTGTGATTGGTTATTCATAGTACTGTGTGATTGGCTACGTCCCAAACTGCAAACGGTATGTCAAAATAGTGCACTGTGTGACTGGCCAAATCCCAAACCTAATAAAAACTCCCAGATTGCATAGCGTGTTAGGTGATTGTGTTGATTTTAATGTTTTTTTATCACCACATGCCTGTGAGGATGAAGTTCAGTAATCAGTGGAGAGTGAGCGCAGTGCAGCTCCGAGGGAACTCCATTCCCACTCTGTAGAGACACAAAAGGCTGGCCGTCTCACAGGAACTTTCCCCGCTTTGTTAATTAAAAGCCCACTGATGGGGCCATTTGGAGGTGGCTTTTTTTTCCCTCCCTAATTGAACTGGTGTCAGTAAACGAGTGTGCTTTCTCCCCCGCAGCGCCCTGTGGAGGGGGCAGTTTGTGCAGCACCATGCTGGGCTGCGCTCACACGTTCACAGGGAGGATCTGTTTGTTTATCGGCCTGACAGAGCTATTGATGGGCCAGTGGAGAGGAGTGTGAAGGTTCACAGAGTGGCAGACACACACACAAGTCTTTACACCTCTGCCAAGTGATCTGAATTAATTGAGTGATGTTGATTGCTTGTTACAATGACTGCTGTGGTTGTGCTTCCTGTTTTATTTAATGAGCTGTCTCAAATCACATACTGTTTTTTACTTCTAGTTTACAGCGAGTAACTCAAAGAAATGCAGTAGATCTGTGTCGTTTACTGATAGCAGTACAATTTTTGCACTAATCTCTCCCATTAAACACCTTTTATTTTGCTTGGCAACGTGATTATGGATGTCTGTGATGGCAATAGGAAGAGTTCCTATGTAGAGCCGCTTCAATACAGTTAATGCTAACGAACTGTAAAATGCTTAAATAGCGGGTCAATCCTTTTAGATTTCAAATTCAGTATTTGAGCATGGATTAGAAAGTTTGCTCATATTTTCTTAAGTACTGAAATGCTACATTTTAATATTGTTATTATTTTACTAAGCCTTTTTCGATAGGCCTTTTACGCACTAAATGAGGTGTCCATTGTCATTTTTCTTGGGAGCACAGACCCTGAGAGGATATTTTGCAATGAAGGAAAATGACAGATGAAATTATTTGAAAGGAATTAAAATGAAGAAATCACAGAGAGGAAGAAGGGCACTACACTGCAGACACAAATTAGGAACAAAAACGTTTATTGCAGACATTTTGAGTTTAGGCCAAAATCTGGTCAAATGATATGAACTATGGAACAGTAATTTGTCATTTCTGGTTAATCTGAGTCATTGTCTCCTCACAAAACGAATGTGATATCTCATTTTTTTAATGACCACAATAGTAATATGACTGTATAGCAGTCACTTTCATTCACACTTTTGTTCAGAATTTCAAAGATTCACTGACTGAGCTTATTTTTTTGTTGGTCAGTTGATGGGGGCTAAAAACATTTTCAGATTCTAAGTGCTGCGTGTGTGTAGTTTGGACCCTCATTAAGGTTCTGCTTGTGTTTTCTTAAGCACTTTATGTTGTGGTTGTGAGATGAAAGCTTTGTGTGATGAATGGAGACGTGAACAGGCCACAGTAGAGGATGTGGTTCGTTAATACCACAAAACCAGAAGTGCTTTCTCTCTGACACACACACACACACACACACACACACACACACATGCTTGTAGTGGTATTTAGTCACTACAAGTGTATAGGTTTTTTTTATAGTTTGTTAGATTTGGGTTTTTTGTGCTTTAATGGAACTTGCCATTTTTAAGTAACCATGTGAGCACTGCATTTGCTTAAAAATTACTACTGGCTCTTGGAGTAATTACAGATGCCTGACATTATTTAGGATTTCTACATTTAAGCAGAGAACGTTGGATTTAATAAAATCGAGTCTCTTGATAAATAGATACTTGATTTGATTGATCCTGTAAGATAAATTGCTTTGTTACAGCAGTTCCACAAAACACCGTGCACTAAAGAATATGAATATTAGACGGTGACAGAGAGTAGTTGATTAGGTATAGAGGTACAGTGTGTAAATAAATACATCAGGTGTACAGATCAGTAAATACAGGAACCAAATGCACAGTAACTGAAGATTCATTGTAATTCATTGTATTATATTTCACTTGTTTTAAGTCCGGAGTCCTAAAATGCCTTGTACAGTCTGATAGCAGTCAGCAGTCTGATAGCACTCAGGAGTCTGATAGCACTCAGGAGTCTGATAGCAGTCAGGAGTCTGGCAGCAGTCAGCAGCGCTCCTTACTACACTGTGGTTGGATCAGTGTGGTACTGAAGGAAATCCTTGAATCGAGGCACTGGCAGTGGTGGTTATCAATTTAGACACATTAATTATTTAATTAAAAACAGCTAACAGGAATAATTAATGAGAAATGTGTTGCACTACTTTGGATCGGAGAACTGAGAATGATTAACAAAACTTAACAAAGAACTGGAAAATTTGAACCTTGTAAAATGATGCTGTTATAACATTGGGCAATAAAGTACAAAGCAACACCAGTGATTCTTATATCTTATGTACAGTATTTCCATAAACAGCTATGCAGAGAGGGAGAAGCAACATGGCGACCTTACAGCGATGTGTATAGAATGATATCATCAGAGATCATCATCAAGTTTCCAATATGGAGATTAAAAGCAATCTGAGACCGATGTAGCGTTTCAGCCTGATATTGACCTGATACCAATACAAAGTGTCAGATCTGCTCATTCCTAGTTTTGGGTTTCAGTTCGTATCATCCTCAGTCTGAATAACGAGCCGCCTGGCTCTGCAGCTCACAGCCGCCGTGTTTGAAACAGCAAAGGCGAGACAAACCCGTTTCCAGATGGAGCTCGTCTTTACTACCTTATGGGAATGGAGCAAGAGCCAAAAGGAAGTGATGTCATTATGTGAGCGCCCTGAGGAGGCCCCCACACTCTTCACAGACTCTAAACGCAGCTGCACAGGAGAATCACAGCCAGCATACACACACACGCACACACACACACACACCAGAAAGAAAAGTGGTAAGAAAAGAATTGTGTGTGTGTTTTCCATCCATCTGGTTTTACGTGAATGTCCAATTTGTGCAGAAGAAAACCAGAACAAAAACAACGGATGTGAAAGGCTATGCTGTGCCCCAAACCGCATACTAACCTACTACATAGTACATCAAAATAGCACCTTAGCTGTGCTATTGGCCGTGTCCCAAACCGCATACTAACCTACTACATAGTACATCAAAATAGCACCTTAGCTGTGCTATTGGCCGTGTCCCAAACCGCATACTAACCTACTACATAGTACATCAAAATAGCACCTTAGCCGTGCTATTGGCCGTGTCCCAAACAACTATATGGACTGTCTCATGGTGCTGTAGAATTTTGGGATAGTGTTTCATACAGTAGTATGTAGAGCGTTACATTATTGCTTCACAAACACGTACATTTGTGCAGGTGAAGTTACTTGTATGAGCCATGAATTGTGGATAATGCAACCAGAGTGTAACAGAGAGTCAGTGTTGTATACCATGAAGAATTTTTAGGATGAATTTACCCAGAGAAAAGCATCATGGGAAATTGGGTGCTGTGTTAAGCTGGGCTGTAATGGCGAGCTGCTGTCTGACCCACTTCCATCACAATCGCTTATTGTTCGAGATTAGTTTGACGAGATGCCAAGCGACAGGAGCCAAATTCTCCAAGCGGCGCTCTCACTGAAAAAAGATCCGGCCAGGCAGAAGAGTCGCGCTCAGCGCTGTTCAGCTCCCGCACCTGTGTGTGTGTTTGTGTGTGTGTGCAGTATGGCTTAAAATGCTCACAGTGAAGTTCATTTGAGTGTGACTGTCAGGGTTGCCTGTTGTGGTTACCAGTACTTATTACTTCATTTTGTAGATAATTAGTCTGGGCTCGCTGTGGATTTTTTTTACCCCACAGCACTGTTATCGTTTCTATAGTAGCAGCTCATACACAGGGACTTGTATTCCAGACTCTCCACATAATTAGACTAATAATAAACAGATTAAAAAACATATTGTCATTTAACAAAGAGTAATGTGTAATTATGAAGGTGATGAGGGTTTTATTTTTGGGTTTCGGGTGTCAGAGGAGTTTTCAAGTTGTACTTTTTTTGTAACGTCAAGTTGTGCGTTTTTTTTTGTCTTATGAACTTAGTGAAAGAAAAAAATAGAGGCTGGTGAGGAAACAACTGTTTATAAGTAATTTAATGTAAGTGATAACGAACTTACTTGTCTAGTAGATGTTCCACATTTAATGTAACTATAAACTGTTAAAAAGCATGAAGTGTCATATATCAGTAAATAAAAATATTTAAATTGTTGGTTCCTTGCTGTGGTATAAGAGGAATAAACCACTTCAGGATGTGCTGTTATAGGAAACTGATCCATGCTGGTAACACACCACCCCATCACCCCAGTCAAACACTTTCAAACTGTTAAACTCCTGAGAGATTTTTACAGTTTTACATTTCTTTCCTCATTACACACCCAACATTTCTTTTTACAATATGCTTTTCAGCACAGTTTTAATATCTAAGGACAGAACAAGCACCTGTGTTTTTGATGTTCTGCACACACAACACTGTTAGCAAAGATGCACCAGGAACCAGGATCACTGCACTTCTAGTTATTCATTCATTCGTCTCCTGTAACAGTTTTATCTTGGTCAGGGTTTCAGTGGATCCGTAGCCTATCCCGGGAATTGCTTAATTTGGCTTTATTAGACTTCTCTTTGTCTCTCACAAATGTTGCACACAGCCTGTTTTTTCTACAGCAAACTTATTCTTACCTTTATATATAGAGAGCAGCTGATAGATGACTAATAGATATCTGAGGGAGGGAAAGTGTGTGTGTGTGTGTGTGTGTGTGTGTGTGTGTTAGTTAAACTAAAGAAATTCCAGTAAGTTGTGAGATTGATGTTTTTAAAGGCTGTGTGAGCTCGTACCATCCCAAACACGTTTATAAACACTGACATCACTGAAGCGCTTGCTCTGCTCTTCTTCACTCCACTGCTCTCTGCCTCCATAAATCCACTGACTGCACGGCTCCAGCCAACACACCGTAAACTGATTTTTAATGCTTTCTGTCAGCGCTGTGCAGGCTCGCCTTGGCTATTCCCACTAACTGAGTGTGTACCTCTTGAAAGATTTTGAGCTCTGTGAGATTTGATTGCGATTTATTTTCAAATCATTGTGTATGTGATAATTTAGTTGCAATGAAAACGAAGTGTTTTTTATTACTGTGGAAGTTCATGTTAACTATGAATTCCTTAAAACCGGAAAGTGATTTGGGTTATTTTAAAAATATACTGAATGCCAAAAAATATTTATTTAAAGATATTTCAATCAACTAATACTGCTACAGACCTCCTAACTAGGCTTAATTCAATTTCAGGTCACAAACTATAATGCAATATTACTGACCTTTATCACAAAATGTTGACCACTTTTCAAATCAAACACACAAGCTAACAGAGTCACAGTGTTCTGTACATTTTTGTACTAGCTCTGCACACTTGTTTGCAAATATATGTCAGTGTGACCAGTGGACTAATGGTGTCAGTCACTGCGAGAAGGTCTTACCTTATTTGTTCAATTCCAGGTCAAATTCAAAGTAAAGGCCGATATCCACCACCTGTCACACTAACTGAAACTAAATGAATTTTGATTGCTAGTTTTTGCATGAGGTGAAACTTTTTCAGTGTCTAGAATTGACTTCAAAGCTTTGAGGTTTCCAATTCCTCGAATCAGGGAAGGGACTCATTTTGGGATTGACTCCCAGCACTTTCAGTGTGAACCGAATGCAGGATGGCGACTTGTTGACTTGACAGAAATATATTACGTAATGTACGTTAAGAAAATTAAACAATGTTAACATAGAAACATTTGTCAATAGAAAAAAAATGATTGAACTACTTACAAGCTAGTTGATTCAGATAGCTTTGCGTGAAGTTGTGTGAAGTGATGTAGTGCATCCCACACCATGCTTCATAAATACACACCAACTAATTGATAATGGAATTCATTACCAACTATTTTTATTAGCAAATTTTATTGATTTTGTAAATCGGATCTTGCAGCGTTACACTGAAATACCATTCATTTCACTGATTTGAAATTTCTGGCATTTTTCCATGGAGGAAAACTTGATAGTGACGCCCTCGCATATAGTGACGCGGAGTGACCTTTCACTTCACTACACAGCTACACACATGCAAATCATGCACAGAGTACACAAAGTATGAACAACAATGTTTAAAATTTTTAGGTGTAGGTATACAAGGTATAAAAATACAATAAATCTTTGCCAAAGTTATAGTGTAAATCCAAATTATTTTAAGGAAATAGCATAAGGAGACTGAAAAATAAATAAATAATGGCACTTTTTCAATTTAGTTTACACCAGAGACATCCTTTTGTCTGTTTTTATAGATAACAGGGTCACATAGATACTGTGTCAGAAACCTCAAAAAAAAAAATTTATGGAAAGCATGTGACTGATTGGCACGCAGTCAACACTAAAACATACTTATGTTACTACGTCAGTTAGCGCTACTTTAGACTAGTAGCACTAGTGCAGAACTACAGACGTTTCACACAGCAGTGTGCATATGGTGTAAAGAGCACATCTTGGTAATTTCCATTTTGACGGAACTGTCACTTTAAGTGTTCATAAAGGGGAATGTCCTTCTAAAGACATAGCTTGGATGTTTGCCTGCGTGTGTGTGTGAGAGAGAGAGAGGGAGACTGAGCTATGCTGTGAGAGGGCGGTGAATGAGAGTTGCTCTCTTGGCTGAAACGTTATCCTGCAAATGGGATTGGTGTGTGTTTGTGTGTGTGTTTGTGTGTGTGTGTTTTTGTGTGTGGAAAGAGGAAACGCTGGACAAACCAGAATGTTTCTTTCACTCATGTTTCATTTCCAAGTTAAACCCCGCTAATACGTGTCGAGGTTGTTTTCCACATACGTGTAAATGAATCTCTCGGGTGCGTGCGAGAGCAGAGCGGTCACTAACGGTCGTCACTCTCTCACTCCCTCCGTAGGGCGAGTATTGTTTAGACTCGGTGAATTATTATAAGAGGGAGGGCAGAAAAACACGCGGGGATCAAAGCACTTTGGCAGAGATGAAGAATGCAAGGAGAATAACCCCATCTAATAATCCCCCCTCCATCTTCCTCCCCCCTTCCCCTCATCTTTCTGCCCCCACAACCACCCCCTCTTGTCCTCTTTCAGACCACCAAGGCTTTCCTTCCCAGGATGTTGGAGATGAATCACGGCCACATTGTGACGGTCGCCAGCTCACTGGGCCTCTTCAGCACGGCAGGGGTCGAGGTCAGTGCGCACACACACACACACACACACACACAGAATACAACACAGCAGCTAATAATAATGAAGGGGTTTACACAGGATCAGTAGGTTCATCTTCAATCAGACTTTTTTTTTATACTTATAATGCGAGAGGGCTTCATATAGAAGTATGTTTACATTTCGGCACTACAGCTGTCTCGTTTTCTGTCTTACTCTCTGTTTCTCTTTCTGTGTGCACTCAAGGCGAGAATTATACTGATTAATTTTATTTATGTCTATACATCTTCTGTCTGTTCATCTCCGACTTTCTCTTTGACTCCCTTGTGTCGGTCCTTCATCTCATCTTTTTTCTGTCTCTCACATATTGTCACTTTCTATCTCTGCTTTAATGTTCCTCTGTCTTTCTCTCTGTTTCCTTATTTCTGTCATTTTCTATCTTTCAGTCTTCTTTTTTTCTTTCTTGGTCATATTGTCTTTCTCTCTGTTTCAGTGTTTCTGTATTTCTGTCTCCTGCTCTCTTCCTCTTTCTCCCTGCATCTTTGCATCGATCTTCTTTTCATATTCTTTCTTTGTCTGTGATTCAGTGCCCATCTTTCTCTTCTTTCTGTTTTTCTGTCTCCCACTCTTCTTTCTGTCTCTTTCCACCTGTCGCTTTTTCTGTCTCACTTTTATTCTTTTTCAATCTCCATTTTTATGTATTTCTGTCTTCCGCTTTCTCCCTGTATCTTTCCATCTTATTTTTTCCTGTTTCTCTAATATTCTTTCTTTCTTTTTGTGTTTCAGTGTCCCTCTCTGTATTTCTGTCTCCCTATCTCTTCCTCTTTCTCACTGTCTGTCTTTGCCTCAGGGGTATTTGGGCCTCACTGTATAGAACCGACACACACACACACACACACACACACACACACACACACACACACACACACACACACACAGACATACAGTAAGCTGTTTGTCTACACTATGAAAGCTTCCTATTCTGTCGTGTACATTCATGAGCTGTCCTTTCATTCATTCATTCATTCATGCTCTGATCCTCCTCTCCACTTTCCCTGCGCTGTCGCCGATTCATGCCGAGCGGGTTACGCTGTGTTAATGAAAAGGCCTGGCTGTGTTAATGTGTGCTGGTGTGTTCAGCTCCTCAGCTCTGCAGCTTGGTGTTGGTTTTCCTCTCCTTCAGGGAAGCTCTGCTCCTTTGTTGCGTTTTTACACTCAGCTTCTTTTTTCCTACTTCAAAGGCAGTGTTTTATTGTTTTTTATGGCCCAGCATTAATGCAGTGACTCAGAGCTGCCGTCGATCTGTGTGTGTGTGTGTGTGTGTGGACACACTCCAGGCCCTTTATCCCCCGTGTGTTTATCTACACGCATCTGTGTTTGGCCGAGCTGCTTTCTGAAGAGCAAACCACATCAAAACCGTCCCTGCGGCCGTGCACAGCGAAGAATGCTAATGAAACTGTACACGTCTCGTCGTGTCATCACACACACACATACACACAGCCCATTCAGTGCTGTACACTTTTTTTTGGGACACAGCCCATTATTGTGTAAAGAGATGTGATAAAGGGGGATGGAAATAAAGTGGAAATTGGAATTACTGATGACTTGGCTATGTCCCAAATTGCAAGCTATCTGTGTGCTCAGCTACACAAACTGCATACCAGTGCACCTTTTATGGCAAAATGTAGGAAGCATGGTGGAGTACAATAGTGTGAGGTTTGGCACACAACCATGTCAAACTGAAAACACTTCGCTCAGCTAAACAGAAGGTGGCTAGTTGGCTAACTAGCTAAACATTTAGCATCTCGTCCAAAACCTGCACTGAAACAGTGTAGCAACACACTACATAGTAACCTGTGGCGTTACTGCTTTGACATACTGACTAGGACACTAGTGCTGGGTTTGTTTGTTGTTGGGTTTTTTTAAGGTTTTTATGTTTGTTTAATTCACAATGGCAGGATTACTGCGCGAGCAAGTTCGGAGCCATCGGCTTCCATGAGTCACTCAGCCACGAGATCAAGGCTTCAGAGAAAGACGGCATCAAGATGACGCTGGTGTGTCCGTATCTGGTGGACACAGGCATGTTCAGAGGCTGCAGGATACGGTAAATATCCAAACTGCGTTGCTCTGCAAGCCGACAGTATTGCAATAATAAACATTTAGAAGGAGATTATTTTAATATAGAACAAAACACAATTTATATTGTTTGAAATTGCTACAAATCTGAATGTTAACAGTGTAGTGTAGAGTTGATTCTGCTAGCAGGAAGTGACCTACTGTTTTATTAACCTGATGCTGTAGCATTGAACTAACTGAACCCCAGCCTCACCCATGATTGGTTAGATGATAGGTCAAGTATTTTCAATGAGCTATCAAATGCAAGCCAAAAGCAAGGCATAATAATGTACTGCTGTTTGTGTAAAAGTTGGAACTTCCATCTGCTGTCTCCATCTGCAGTGGTAAGCACTATTCAGAGCTAAACACTTGGCATAACACTCGAAATCTGAGGGTGAAGTAATGACATTAACATTACCATAACAATACCAGCAGTGCTTACAGTCTTATGGCATTTGCTGGAAACGAGACGTCATTAACATTCGCATGTATTCTGTGAAAGGATTTGTCAATAATTAACTATTGACTTATAAATTGTCAAACAGTTTGAGTGGCTAAAGGTCATGGGTCAGAACGAGCACAGATTTTCTTTAATGGGGCTCTCACATCACCTCCTCTGTCCTCTCCTGTCTCTCTCTTAGTAAGGAGATCGAGCCATTCCTGCCCCCGCTGAAGCCCGAGTTCTGTGTGAAGCAGGCAATGAAGGCCATCCTGACCGACCAGCCCATGATCTGTACGCCACGCATCGTCTACATGGTCAACTTCATGAAGAGGTGAGCATGTGACTGCACAGAAGCTTATGCTAACATTGTCCTCTGGCCAAAAAGGCAGAAAATAGCTGTGTGTATATTGTATAATCAGTTATACCATATAGACTGTTGTAATTCTATCATTAGCAAGGCTATAAGCGAGGTAATTAGTATTGCTGTTAATGAGCCTCATTTATCAAAACCAAACCAAACGTCAAATTCTAGCCAGATTTACACAAAGTTTGGGTAACATTAAATTTCTTCGTACTCACGTGTGTGCAATGATAAATGCCAATCACCTATAAAGTACCAAGCGTGTTCATGGCACAGATTTACAGTTAGTGACTCAAAACAAAACAAGAACACTGTACGCCAATTCTTCCAGTAATGCAGCTCAGCCAACTGCAACGTGTCGGCTACCAGACACGCACTAACTCTTCCTCCATCTGTAAGGTTCCATTATTTTTGTCCTAATAGAATGGCTAGTCTTATTTCTCTTAATTTCTGGATTTGTTTTGGATTGATTTCTTTCAAGTCATTGCAGTAACTCAGGCTACTTACAAGATTTGAAGCTGATCAATCGAGGTTCATGTTATACATAAATTTACATAAACTTGTGAGCTCTCATAGGATAAAAATTTTCTGAATTTTCATGAATACCACATTTGTTGTGTAAATACAAAATCATAACATTCTTTCTCATTCCTTTTAGCATCTTGCCATTCGAGGCCATTGTGTGTATGTACCGGTTCCTGGGTGCGGACAAGTGCATGTATCCATTCCTGGCTCAGAGGAAAGAGGCCATGAACAACAACGAGGCGAAAAACGGGATCTAAACAACTCGCTTCATGAAACAACGAGAGGATACGACCACTGAGAGAGAGAGAGAGAGAGAGAGAGAGAGAGAGAGAGAGACTGAGTTTAGACTGGTGCACTTGCATTGAGCAGATGCAAACGTTTACCATATTGTTCCTCTGGAACTAAGAGCGCTGTGGACTACGCTGAGGATTTCCTCTTTGTGTTTGTCTTTCGTTTAGTTCGTTTGAAAGCAAAGCGAGCTTCTATATACCGCGTCAATAGGTCTGAAATCATACGTGAGGTATTCAGTAATTATTTACATCATGTAGTCACCAGCATTATCTAGCGTCTTTGCGAAATATACAGTATGTTACTGTACGGGCAGTAAGAAACCCCCTTTGTCACTTTGTGTTTTGTAGACATGCACTGTAATTACGTAATTTCTCTACACTGCCATTATTGTTGTGATTAGCCAAAACCGCTGCACCACCTCAATTCCCGGAGCAACGCTTCATCTCTTGGACGCATGGATTAAACTCAGACGCACACAGCTGAGGCCTGTGGGGAGGTCTGAGAACGTATTGGCCCTTTAGCGTCCATCGCAATAGCACAGACTGTAATTCGTCACTTTGTGGCTGCTGATGCAAATATTCCTGTATATATATATGTGTGTTATTTTATTTTTCTCCTCACAAAATATTCAGACAACAGCAGACTGATCTTCCAAATTCATCCTTCAGTAACATGGCAATGTAGAGGTTGTGAAAATACAACCCAGTCATTGAAATGTTTCTAAAGCTGGGTGTTAATGTTATTATAGCAAGAATTAATGCTAACAGTGAGGGCATTAATGTTATCACCAGCAATGCTAATCAGTAATCAATAATGTTAATGTCACTGATGTCATTTATTTTCATGATCATTGCTGGAAATTCTTTCAGAGACTTAAATGTGTCATGCAATTAACTGTAGGTCAAATGTCATTTATTCAGCAAGCTCCTTCTTAATTATGGAAAAACAAAGAACGCAGCTGCGTTTTACTGATTTGTTGATCTTTTAAAAAATTTTTAGGCAGGATGAGGTGTGTGTCTATGTTTTATTTGTAAAAAAAAAAATCAGTATATATTTTTAATCACTGAAAATGTAAAAGAAGCAACATGGACTGAAATGTGTCTACGTTATCATTTCATCTGAACTGAATGAAATGTGTCAAAACATTGGTTTGTACATGTATTCCGCATCTCTGTCATATATTTCCACTTCAAACAGATGTGACTCGTAATTTGATGATCGGGATTCGGATACTCTGTATGTCTACGAAAAGAATCATTGATGGATTTGATGTACATTCCAGTAGGTGCCGTTTGTTCACAGTGACGAGCCTGAAGTCGCTACCTCTTCATGTTTGCCGTTTGTTGACAGTATGCCGTTTATTTGATGCCTCTTTTTGTAACTTTCATAAGGAGCTGCACGCCGTGCGGATCCGATGTTTAGTGTCTCTGCCTAACTTAAATTAATAAACTGATTTAGATTGTGTTTATTGTCAATTCACAATCATTCAGAATGTCTCAAAAGACCATGTGGTGTGAAAATACCATTTATTACACTGAACCCTGAGGAACAAGGGACATAAACATATATTACTTCCAGCTCTGTGTTACAAATAGTGTCGCTAATTTACACTCATTTGTTAAACCGAGTTGCAGACATTTCTGTGTGAAACCTGATGTACACTTGCCATGCATTATGGGTAATAGACATGGCCACCATGAATAATACTGTATAGGACCTCAAAATACCCACTAACAAGATGTCTCATTAAAACGGATTTTATTTGTTCTAGTGTTTGGTCCAGACCCTTAAAATGGCCTAATTAGAACACCAAGTAGAGAGGTTTCACTAAAGAAGCAGCACACACAGAGAGATTAGAAATGCCAGTCCCTTTAACGAGGATTTTAGGTTTCTGACGCGTGACTAATTGAATGGACAGAAGGTCTGAGGGGAGATTAAGACTTAACACACAGAAAAGAAGAGGGGAAAAAAATCAGGAAAGCTGAACTGGCAGCCAAATCCTCCCCCGAACCCCCCAAGAAAAAAAAAAAAGGGAGACACGGCTTGCTGAGGACACAGAACATTCCAGAATTCAGCACTGAAATAGGTAAAATTATTAAATGGTGGAACACAGAGATGGCATCAGATGCCTAGACACTAAAAAAATCTAGTTAGTTTTGCTGTTTTGTTGAGGTTTCTTTACTGTTTGTAGACCAGTAGGGCAGTTTGTTTAGTCTCTGTATGTGAGAATGGTACTGTTATTCCTCGTACTACTTCTCACTGCCTTTTCTAAGATGAGCACAGCCAATAATAATAATAATAATAATAATAATAATAATAATAATAATAATCCTTAACATTCAAGCTCCATTCAGCTTTGTGTATCTCCATTGTACAGATAAACTATGCCATTGTACAGGCCAAAAGTATGTGGACACCCCTCCTAATTATTGACTTCAGGTGTGTGAGCCAAACCCATTACTAACACATGCACAAAATCAAGCACATAGTCACAGCCCAACACAAAGCCCTGACCTCAGCCCCACTGAACACCACTGAGATGAGCTGGAACGTCGACTGCGAGCCAGGCTTCCTCATCCAACATCAGTGCCTGACCTCACTCATGCTCTTGTGACTGAACGCGCACAAATTCCCTGAAACACACTATCGGAACGTTGTTCAATTAGAATTCCAGCTGCCAATGTGTGTAGCATAATGGACATTACAGCAGCCAACCAATCAGCAGCTTCGCTTAAACTCACACTAAGTGGAAGTGCACAACAGAATCGTAGCACACTCATTAAAATCCTACCACACACTCTTTAGAATCCTAAAACACACTCATTAGAATACTAACACACTGTCATTAAAATTCTAACACACTTACTAGAATCCTAACACACACATTAGAATTCTAACACACACATTAGAATTCTAACACACACTGAACAGAATTGTAACACAAACTGAACAGAATTGTAACACACTGAATAGAATTGTAACACACTGAATAGAACTCTAACACACACTGAATAGAACTTTAACACACTCTCCTTAGAATTCTAACACACTCAGAATTGTAACACACACGCATTAGAATTTAAACACATTAGAATTCTAACACGGATGCAGAATTCTGACACACACTCAATACAATTCTTACACAGTCACTAAAATTCTAACACACTCAACAGTGTTCGATCACGCTCATCTACCTGAAGCCGTTCCAGATCCACAAAACTGATCAGTGCATCTTGTGGTAGTTTAACTTACAGCTCCACTTACATTCTTCAGAAACGTCACCTGCGTGGCAACAGTAACCAGGTGTGGGAGGAGCTTGGAATCTGTTCCTATTAGGAAGTGAAATTTAAAATAAACGTTAAAGACGGCACTGACGCTGATAATCAACATGGTGTTAACGTACTGTCGTCGGACTTCACCCAGCAGGTTTTCAGATTCCTGATCAATGATGGAGGATCAGGTGTACGCTGAAGTGTGTTAAGGTGGAGAGTGTTAGCACAGCACCATCTGCTCCAGCAAAAGGCTCGTTCACTTTAGTCAACACCAAGTGTGGGTAAAAAAAACACAAACACTTGCTACTACACAAAAACGTGCTACTACAAGGTGCTAATGGTATTCCTGCATTTACATTCTTACATTTGACACCTCATTTCACTTGGAATTACATACACTTGGAATTCATTTCATGGAATTACATATACAACGGTATAAAAAATGAGCTACAATTACATATAAAATAGCTAAAAATGATTTTAGATTTGTCATATTTTATTGTTATTTTATTTTAATTGATTTTTAGCTTAAATTAAATTTAGTTTAAATTTAGCTAAATCTCTGCTCTGTGCCTGATAATGACATGAGATTTTTATTGGAAATGTTGTGCTTCTGTTCCCAAAACTAACAATACATTTAAATATTTTCTTAAAATCTCTACATTTTTCACCTCCTAGCCATTTTACGTTTTTAACTCAGAAGTGATCCATCCAGAGCCGAGCAGCTGAGGATTAAGGGCCTACAGTAAAGAAAAAAAATATGAGGGGTAAAAGTAACCCCTGATAAGTAGATAAATAGATTTGGTACAAATGCATATGAACATCTCTCAGATCTCCTATAAAAAGCTCTTACTGGTGTAATAAAAGATATATAAATAGATAAATAAGAAACAAGTTATGGAAGTTATTTCCTTCTTGCTAACAGGATCTCATTGTACCATCTTATGTTTTGACATAAACACTCACCGTCCCCCGAACACCTGAACATTCAGGCAATTATCCAACCAGCCAAACGTGGCATCAGTACGATGCAAAAAGCATGCAGATGCAGGTCAAGAGCTTCAGTTCATGTTCACATCAAACATCAGAATGTGATCAGTGACGTTGTCCATGGCATGGTTATCGGTGCCAGACAGGCTGGTTTAAGTATTTCAGAAAATGCTGATCTCCTGGGATTTTTACGCGGAACAGTCTCTAGAGTTTACACAGAAAGACATGCAGTGAGTAGCAGTTCTGCAGGCGGAAACACCCTGTTGATGAGAGGTCAGAGGAGAATGCCCAGACTGGTTGGAGTTTATTGGAAGACTATGGTAAATCAAACAACCACTCTTTACAACCGTGGTGAGCAGAAAAGCAGCTCAGAATGGGCTACAGCAGCAGAAGACCACATCAGGTTCCACTCCTGTCAGTAGCCACAGACTCACTGAACCTGGACAGATGAAGGCTGGAGAAAGACCAGGTGAGCTTCCAATCTTCAGCTGAGGTCAGCTGAGGAGAAAAGACACTAAAATCTCACTTTCTACTTTTCCATGACTTCACTTAAATTCCCAGGGGGTTTAATCAGTTTCCTAATTTCCGAGGTTTTCCAATGAAACTAAAAAAAACTAAAACTGAAATGGGCAGTGTTTAAAATTTGAGTGAGTGATTTCCCAGAAGAGTATCGCCAATTACTCAGCTGTAATTATTCGGTACTTTATAAAATTTGTATATAGCAATAATTAAACCAATCTTCAATTTATTAAAATGTGGTTTTTTTTATGGTTAAAACCTTTTGGGGGATTTTTTTGATTGCACAGACTGATAAAAATGTAAAATCTGACCTGAAATTGAGCTGAAAATCTTGACTTGAACATGTGACAGTGACTCCAGCACTTTTTAACTATAAACTAGTCTGGAGCTAATTCTCACTAAGTCTCCTTGTAGGAGTATTGCTGCTGCGTACAGAGGAGATGGCAGGCTGGACTTTTAATGTTTTATTGTTCACAGTTGGCAAGAAAACACACGTAAAAACAACATGGGAACTATTGTCATCATTAATAATAGTAATAATTAAAGTTGCTCTAAACGGTATACACCACATTTTACCAGATTATTTTATGAAACAGGAAAGCTGAACTTCCTGAAATTGAGTTAGTGTTGTACTCATTAAAAGCAAGAATTATTGCGTCATAAATGATAAGAGCCAATCATGTTCCAAATATGCAAATGAAGGTCATGATATTAGGATGGTTTACAGAGAGGAGGGGCAAGTGGGCCCACACAATCTTGATTTCTTGATGATGTCTATGACTTTTTCTGTTCTCTAATTACATTTTTGGGCAACTTTTAAAACATAAAATATCAGACATTTTTTCACTTTACATTTTTCAAATGATTTCCTAGAAAGCTATCTTTATTTTTCCTGTGCAATTACTGGCTACTTTAATAATAGTAGTAATTAAAGGTTTTGCTCAAGGGATAAAGAGTGACTTTATGCAGTCTGGATATTTGAACTCACAACCCGTTGTGTCACTAATATAGAACTTTAACCACTGAGGTACCACTGCATAATCATTTGAAAATCTCATGAATTTAGTCTGGAGATAAAAACACAGAGCAGCTTCAACATCAATTGTTTACTTCCTGTACTAGCAGGAAATGAGGAAGTGGGCAGTGGAGCTCAGCAATTAAGGTTCTGCGCTAGTGATGAAGAGAGATGCAAGTTCAAGTTCATTAATTTTATTATTAAGGTACGTAATCCTTGACTACTCAGCTCTGTGCTCAGACCGGATTGGGCCTAAAAGGACGGTAAAAAGAAAATAAAAACACACACACACATACACACCTTTTCAACACAAACTGATGTGATTTTACTGCATTTCTTTAACTAAAATTTAAACACAGAAAAATGCTGTTGTGAAAATGAAAGATTCAAGTAATCGAGCTGTTTGGAAGGAGAAGCTATGCAGGCTCTCTTCGCTAAACTCCTCCAGAATGCAGTTATTAAAAGCACTCAGTTGATGCATTATCGATACAACACACAGCGTTTAGGGTGTAGATGTGCTGGGAGAAAACACAGAAACAGAATTAGCACGTGACTGTTACACATCTCGTTCAACTCGCAAATCCACAAAAGATGTTGCGTAGGAACACTTACAACTGGTAATGACTGGTGTGGGTGGGGTTAGGGTGTGGAGCAGGGGCAGGGTGGGGCTAGTTACATAGTAAAAGAGGAGGTGGGGTCTGTCTGAAGAATCAAGGCTTGAGCGAGAAGAAGAAGACAGCGTTAGAGTGAATATTTAGGTGAAGGCTACGTAGGAGTGAGTGAGGGGCGGGGTTAAAGCAAGAGACGAAACAAGGTTAGCATTAGGGCTGGAGGTAAAGCAAGGGATCATGTTAAAGCATAAAGCATAGTTAAGGTAAGAAATGAAATTTAAGATGGACGTGAGGTTGGATGGGGGCGTGGTTAATGCAGTAGACGAGGTTGAAAGGAAAAGGGGTTAACGTGAGTGGGCGGAGCTGAAATGAAGTAAGTAAAATGAGTTGATGTTAGGATGCACAGGCGGGGTTTAGAAAGCGAACACGGAGGTAAGGAATGCTGTGTGAAATCGCGTTGCTCATAAAACACTGAGTTGATGTGAATCTAGTGGACTTGCTTTATTTACAATAATACAGACCACATCCTCATCGACCTCTCAGCTAATTCTGTCTCTGTCGTTAGATTTTTCGTTTTTTTTCTTCTCCTTCGTGTGATACTTGTACACATCCGTACAGATACATGAACATCAGCATAAACGCTAAGCTGGGTGATTATATATGAAGACAACAACTACAACTTTTACAGCACTGCCATCGTCTGTTAATCTTCACGCACTCAAGCATTGCTATTAAGAAAAAATAACGTACGTAAACCCCCCTCCCCCCACACCCTTTACAGAACTTTGTTTATAATGTTTCGTTTTAATTCCATGGCATGATACACACCTGCTTAATCCATAAGAGACTAAAATAAAATTAAAAAAAAAAAAACATCTATCAATCAGGGAAATTTGTAATACTTAGATTTCCCATAAAGTCAACACAGTACCATGCATTAACTCATTATCACGTTAGTTCTTCTTCTTCTTTTTTTTTGGTTTGGTTTTCTTTTTTTTTTTTTTTTTACATTTGTTAGCAAGTTAAATTTTCCATAGTAACTAAAGGTTAAGATAGTGTTGTCTTCACATAGACTGAGAGCGAGTGTGTGTTGTTCTACGTCATGTTGTTGAGACACATCCACCCTATTGCGTGTCGATGTTCCGAGGAATCCGGCGGCGTTCGCGAAGACTCGTTTTCTACACGACAGCGTTCGGATCTGCGCAGTCCTGAGAGCCTGAGTTAGTCTGTTTCCCATCCGGATGCTTCACCGATCTGCAAACCACAAACACACACACACACACAACATCACTTCACTAATGACTCCACCCACATGAGGTAATTACTGATATGGGGGATCAATCTTTTAAAAATGGAGGCAGAGTCATTGAATTAAGCTACCACAAAACGTGAAGAATCCGCTTCACAGATAGTTAAAACACTTTGGGACTTGCTGTTATGGGGAAATTGTCAATGTTATGGTGGAAACGGATCACACCAATCCATCACTGATTATTTTCCTACAACAGCATGTCCTTCTTTATTGTTTGCTTACAGAAGACACGAGAGATTTTTGACTGAATGCTACTGTACCTTGATAAATTTCCTGCCCTCCATCCATATTAGTCAGAAGTTGAAATATTATAAATTAAGCTCTGGAAATGAGTAAAGCATCACTTGACCATATTTGGAGACACAAATGAAAAATATATCCACAGGGATCACTGGTGCGTTTATTAAGTGCTGGGCAAATGGCAGGTAGCAACAGTCGCTAGGCAGTCACCAGAGGGTCAATTAAAATAAGGCGAGGCTTAGGATCAGTCGATTTTATTCCACAACAGTGTGTTTTATTGATAACTCTGATTGACAGCATCTAGGCTTAGGGGACACAGCCCTGAATGAAGACACACATTCTGTGGGACATAGCCAATAGCACTGATTGTGAACACTGCACTAACTGGATAGGAATACATCCATCACAGGGGACACAATCCTGAATGTGGACATTGAGGTAACAGTCTGGGACGAAGATAGCACTAGTTAGGGACACAGACCTAAATATGGATAAAGCCCTCACAGAAGAAAAAAGCTTGACTGAAGATGTGGTCCTTACAGTGGAAGCATCCCTGACTGGAGACACAGCCTTCATCTTTAAAAGAAACACAGCATGGCTCTGAGCCTTTACGGGGATGTGTTCTGATTGGGGACACGGCCTTCAATGAGAATGCAGCAAGGTTAAAAGTGTATAAGTGTGTGAAAGGAGGTGGGATGGAGAGAGACAGAGAGGGAAAGAGACAGAGAGGGAGAGAAGGTAACGGAGAGAGACAGAGAAGGAGTGAGAGACAGAAAGGGAGAGAGAGATAGAGAAGGAGAGAGAGGGAGAGAGAGAGGGAGGGAGACAAAGGGAGAGAGAGACAGAAAGGGAGGGGGGGGGGGGAAACAGAGATGGAGAGAGAGACAGAAAGGGAGGGAAACAGAGAGGAAGAGAGAGACAGAGATGGAGGGAAACAGAGAGGGAGAGAGAGAGAGACAGAGATGGAGGGAAACAGAGAGGGAGGGAGACAGAAAGTGAGAAAGCGACAAAGAGGGAGAGACACAGAAAGGGAGAGAGACAGAAAGGGAGAGAGAGAGACAGAGAGGGAGCAAGAGACAGAGAGGGAGAGAGAGAGAAAGGGAGAGACAGAAAGAGAGTGAGGGAAGAGAGAATTCCCCATTTCCCACAGGTGGATAAGGATCATGCAAAACATTCATTCATATCATAATGAGACGATAACGTGTGTGTGTGTGTGTGTGTGTGTGTGTGTGTGTGTGTGTAATAGGTAGGCTTCTCACAATCACTTAGCGAGATTAGTTGACACACGAAGTCCAACTCTGACATTTAAAGGACACATTTGAAGCACACAGCCAGACACGTGTGTGTGTGTGTGTGTGTCTGCGTGAGAGAGAGACAAAGAGAGAGAGAGACAGAGAGAAGGAGAGAGAGGCAAAGACAGAGAGACAGGTCTGTGGCCTCACAAACATTCATTTCTTAGCAGTATGTGTGTGGATAGTCAGTTATAAATTATACCATGATAATGCACGCCGGGGGGGTGTGATGTGGCACAACGCACAAGCGGGGTGCCGCTACCACCCAGAAAGCATTGTTTTTGTTTAACAGCACAGTAGGGAGGGTGTTATTCTGCTTATACCACAGTGATTTGCCATCAATTACAGTGTTTCATTTATTAATGAATGAAACATTGAACATTTTAACGGTTTATAGATTTGATGTTGTGCAACATCTGAGAGACAAGTTAGTTCCTGTTCTCACTTGTGTTATAGCCGCGATAAACAGTCACACTCTCACCAGCCGCTCTCATTTTTCTCTTTCTCACTTGATCTGATCACTGTCTCAAAAAATGCAGCTTGACATGCTATCGAGAAGCTGGAAAGTGTAAACTCCTCTGTCCTAAAGACTTTCCTGTGCTGATAAACTTCACAAAGTGCTGACACTTGAGACTCATTCCATAAACGTTAAGTCACATGTCTCCTAAGAAAAACATCATCACAACAATAACAGGTTTTACTTTGTTAAACAAATTTTTAAATCTGTTAATTATCAGTCTTAGGTTACGTAGAACATTCACCATACAAGTCCCTGTGTATGTGCTGTTACTACAGAAGCAAAACCGTATTGGGATGATTGGTCATTGGGAACAATGGTGATCAGTGATTGGTCATTGAGAACAATGTTGTTCAGTGATTGGTCATTGGGAACAATGGTGATCAGTGATTGGTCATTGGGAACAATGGTGATCAGTGATTGGTCATTGGGAACAATGGTGATCAGTGATTGATCACTGGGAAACAATCATGGTTGGTGACTGGTCATTGGAAAACAGCCTTCTAAACAAAGTCACTACACTGGCAGCACTGGTGAGAGAGATACTTACATTTCACAGGATCCATTCTCTACCTTGACTCCTCCGTCCACCGGGTCGAGTCCCTGCTCCGAAAGCTGCTTCAAGGCACTCAGAGCCGCCTGCAAATAGAAAGGATGACTGAGACACAACTCCATCAGCCACCTCTCAAACAACAGCAGCAGCACCACCACAAGATAGATTAAAGATAGACTAAAAGACAGACGGATAGATATATTGACAGACAGATGGATGAATGGATGGAAGGATGGATGGATGGATATACAGACAGACAGAGTGCAGAGAGCTAAAAAAATATAGCCATGCTTATAAAGTCACTAGGAGTGAATTGAGTGCGTGTATGTGTGTGTGTGTGTGTGTGTGTGTGTTCAGATCCACCTGGCTGCAACTTGATGCTCTGACGCTGCCAATGAGGACCAGATGTGCAGCAGGACATAAATCTAACAACACACTAAGCCTCAGCACACACACACACAGATGTGGGCGAGACTGTCTCACCTACCAGTCCATATGCTGTGAGTCCTAACACTAACACACACACACACACACACACACACACACACACACACATACTACAAAGAAGACAGAGAGATGGACAGACAGAGACAGGCACAGTGAGTGTTTTTTTTTCCCCAGTCCAAAACTGACCTGAAGTGTGTTACTGTCTCTTTAAATGTAAATATTAAACACACAACTAATACCCTCTGATCACAGATCTTGCCTGTGTCTAAAATGGTGCCTTACTCCCTATTCCCTACAAATGCCAAAGTGCATTATAGGGGCTCTGTTCCTTTTAAAGGTAACTTGTTTGGACACTAGCCCCAGTGCATTGTGGGATTACATGAGTGCACTGGACATTTTCCCACTAAGCTTTTGGACATGTCTACAATACAGCAAAACCCTCTAACTAGCGCACTCTATAGTGAATGCAATGTGATTGGCTTAATGTTTGGGCTGTTAAATGATTTTCCTTGTGGTATTTATAAACGCAAAGAAGCCATATGTTAATGGCATTTCTATAATATATTTGTAAAATAATGAAAAATTAAAACTAGCGGATGCTCAAGCAAGAACGCTACACCACACGTTTAATTTGAGACGTCACCACCCTACAAACATGTAAGCTCTAGATAATCAAAAACATAGTGTATAGTTTAAAAAGGTGCACAATGAAATGATTTGGAACAAAGCTAGCTAGAAAGCAGCCATTTTCGTACAAGAGTCTTCTGCTTAGTAGTTTTCACCTGAGAGAATTCACAAAAAATTAAGGAAAAATAAATAAATAAATAAAATAATGGCATAGTAATAGGAAGATAATGATAAGGAATAGCAATGAGAAAGCCCTAACTGTCTCTACAGCATACTAGCGAACCAAATAAAGTGGACACAAACTCTCGCAGTCAGTTATGACGCCCACGTGAACAAAGACCACATTTATTAACACTTTCATATTTTTACTCATCCTTAGTAACTGCCTGGTCAGGGTCGTGCTGGTTTAAATTAGGCTACTACTTTATCTATATATTGGGAACAAACAAAAATAATAAAGAGTCCTGCACATATATCTAGCTGACAACAAGAAAACTCGAGTGATGTAGCTGAGGTTGAGGAACTGTCAGAGGCAGAATTCACACACCATGCTGACACTTTCGACATCTGTTTTATTTTGTCAGTGTTTCTGGGGACATAGTGGAAGGAATCATATTCTAAATAAAAAAAAATAATAAAAAAAAAACTAACTGGTTTAGACCACGCCCACTTTGAGTTTAAATCCGAATATAGATAAATACAGGTATTTGGAGCACTAAACAGATACAGATAGTGTCATTGCGTTATACCCCATACAACACACACAGAAAGTTACAGCTACATTCAGAAACACTTAGATAAATCCAGTGGTTTTAACACACACACACACACACACACACACTTAACCTTATCTATCAGTAAGATCTGTGTAAATAATGAGAGCTTATCTACACAGGAACATGCGGTCCAGTTACAGTGTGTGTGTGTGTGTGTGTGTGTGTGTGTGTGTGTGTGCGCGCATTCCCAGGATCTGTTCTAAATCACACTTTAATTGAATTTTTTTTCGTGATTGATGAGGAGAGTGTGTAGGTCACAAAAGGAGGAGGTTTTTAGCAAAGAATTTTTCAGTAGAGCAGAAAAAAATGGAAAAGTCTTAGCATCTGTGATTTATTTTAAGGGTTCTCCCCAAATGCAAGAATTTATGCCTAATTAGTGTACTTACTAGAACACTGGCTATCTTAAGACTCATGATTAGTCAGTGGTATTAACAGAACACTGGCTATTTTAAAGCTCCGTCTCAAATGCTAGAATTTATGTCTAGTAGTATTCTTACTAGAATGTTAGCTATTTTAGGGCTGTGTCCCAAACGGTAATTCCTGCCGAGTTAGTGTTTTTTTTGTTGAACATTGACTATTTGGATTTGTTTTATCTAGATTCTTGATAGTGGTTATGTCTGAGTGTGTGCACCCATAATGCACTGTGGAGGCCTCGTGTGCTATGCTAAAAAGTGCATGGGGTTGCACATTTTTTTTTAGTTGTAGCATTCATCATTGGAATATTACTAGTTCATTACAGAAGTATGCAATTTGAGACACAACCCATAACTACCATAAACACACAACTGCCATAAACACACAATATGCAGTATGACTGCAGAGACTGCCTTTCTCGAGCTAGTCTTTATAATCAGTTCCAGAACCTTTCTTTTTTTTCTGAATATGGAGGCCATACATGTTCAAACTTGCAGCTCAAAGCATGCTGGGAAAATCTCATTCTCTCTCATGACTAATAAAGTGCTATTAAAGCACTGATTACTGATGTGTGTGTGCGATTAGAGTTTCTGGGTAAATAATCAGCTTCTACAGATCCAGATAAACTCCAGGCCTCAGGGAAGGGGAGAGAGAAAGAAAGACAGGGAGACACACTCGGCATCCATCAGCGTAAGATAAACATGCCGTTATCTTTCCTAATTGTCGTCAGCCGCATCGTTATTTTTTCTAATGAGACGGAGTGAGGATGGCTGAGACATCAGCCCTCAGAACCGTGTTTATTTTAGAGCGACAACCTGGAAGTGGTTCGTCTCAGTCACCGAGACATCAGACGAGTTAGCTGAGACGCTAAATGGCGCTAACGCAGATAACACACACACCACCTCTCAGCACACGCACATTAAGCCACAGAATGGATGTTTCCAGGCTAAAGACACTAGCCCGGGTTTCATTCATCACCTTGCCGCTGAGTTCAAAGGCCAGCGGGGGGTGGGGTGGGCGTGGGGGGACAGGACGGATGGGGAATGTGACATCAGGCTGAATATGTAAATACGCAAGAGCGCACTAAAAGGCTGTGCTGGAAGAAGGACGGAGAGAGTGTGTCAGAGGACAGAGACGCCTCATTTTTCTCATGTGCTTTAATGGCCTCCCTGATTGCACCCTCGTCTTGGCTAAACAGTGGCGATTCGTCCCAGAGGAACATGGAACCCTTCAAACTGGATACTTCATCACACACACACACATACACTCAGAACAAAGAAGTGTGTGTGTGTGTGTGTGTGTGTGTGTGTGTGTGGTGTTAACACACCATGACCAGATTAGCCTTTTCTAACCACTAATGCACAAAAACCACTTTCTGAATTCTTACAAACCACTGTGGGTGAGGTTATCACCACCACGTCAGCCACTAGACAGTAAACACTTTAAATGCAAAAGTGCATTATAGTACACAGGCTAGCCAAATACTAGCATTATAGTACACAGGCTAGCCAAATACTAGCATTATAGTACACAGGCTAGCCAAATACTAGCATTATAGTACACAGGCTAGCCAAATACTAGCATTATAGTAAACAGGCTAGCCAAATACTAGCATTATAGTAAACAGGCTAGCCAAATACAAGCATTATAGTAAACAGGCTAGCCAAATACTAGCATTATAGTACACAGGCTAGCCAAATACTAGCATTATAGTAAACAGGCTAGCCAAATACTAGCATTATAGTACACAGGCTAGCCAAATACTAGCATTATAGTAAACAGGCTAGCCAAATACTAGCATTATAGTAAACAGGCTAGCCAAATACAAGCATTACAGTAAACAGGCTAGCCAAATACAAGCATTATAGTAAACAGGCTAGCCAAATACTAGCATTATAGTAAACAGGCTAGCCAAATACTAGCATTATAGTAAACAGGCTAGCCAAATACTAGCATTACTGTAAACACTTTTACCATAAACTAGCATTATAGTAAACAGACTAGCCATACACTAGCATTATAATAAACAGTTTTACCATAAATTAGCATTATTGTAAACAGGCTAGCCAAATACTAGCATTACAGTAAACAGTTTTAACAAAAACTAGCATTATATTTAACAGGTTAGCCATACATTAGCATTATAGTAAACAGTTACAAACTACCATTGTAATAAACTGTATCACAGCAAACTAGTGAAAGCATTATAGTAAATAGTTTAACATGAACTAGCATTACAGTAAACAGGATAGCCATGCACTAGCATTATAGTCAACAGGTTTTTTTTTTCTAGTGTTGATGAACTTTTCATGCTCTCTTTAGCGACAGTGTACACTGTCTCAAACCACATGCTCTTTCAAGTTTACTTGTTAGGGCGAATCTTAGTAAGGAACTGTTCTATCAAGCAGTAGCATTTGGGACACAGCCAGAGGGTTCAATGTCAGGGAATTTCCCACTGTTCAGTAGAAACTCGGATGAGCGAGGGAATGAACTTAATAATGCTCGACATTTAGAATAATCTAGAAGACTCTGTGTGTGTGTGTGTGTGTGTGTCATCCATATTATCCGACCTGATCACTTGCTGTTTTGGATGGAGCACAAGCTCTGTGTGTGTGTGTGTGTGTGTGTGTGTGTGTTTTTCCCCCTCATGATCCAGCAGAGTTTCCCACCACTGTGAGGCTCCGTCCCAATCCAAGAGAATCAGTGCCGGCTCCCTGCTGCCCTTTGATCGCCAAGTCCATCATTTGTTTTGCTTGCCACCTCATCGTTATTAGGACACAGCCCATTTAGTCCTCCATTAAGCACCGGTGACACTCAGCATCTTTGGCACGGCTATAAACAGACTTACGGGCTGCAACGCAATCAAACACTCTGCAGGTGCACACACACACACACACACACACACACACACTTCTACTGACTCACACACAGGCACACACACAGAGCGGCGGGTCTTTTCCCAGCAGATTCTGGGTGGTGATACTGTCCAAACCACAGGCTGAATGGAAAATCACATCTTAGTTTTTCTTATTACACAACGTTGGCTGCATCAGAGGAAACCTAACACAACTGATGATGTCACAGCATCCGCAGTTCTCCCGTACAGCTGTTACATAAAGCTGAATCCGTTTCTTCTGTCATCTAAAACTCTTCATCAGAAATATAGTAGAAATATGGTTTTATTTTGGAGCTCAGTAAGACATGATGTAGGTCGGACTACCCGAAGCAAAACACACACAAAACAAAAAGGAATAGTGCATCTTTTGTTCAGCTCTGTATTTGTATCAGTTAAGAATATGTTGTGTTCATTTGGAATAATGCATATGTGTTTGTATTGTATTTACCTCTTTAATGTACCCAGATACTGTGTCACCAGGAAGAGTGGCTAGAGTAGGTAACAGGCTAGCTGAACAGGCTAGCTATATGAGATTAGCACCCTACAGAGTAGCTAATCAGCACACCCTGCTAAAGCCCTGTTAAGATGGATGCTCCATCACCTCTTGCTCCATGTCAGAGATAACGGCTTTATTTCATTACACGGCCAGCTGAATCCTACATTTGTAAACCGACATTCAGCCATTTCTCAGTTTTAATACTGACACACTCACAGTGCATTACGGGTAATACACACAGCCTCTGAGAATAAAACCATATGAACTCTCAAACGTAAAAGAACCACTGGAAATATGAAATTTGTTTCATCATTTGAAACGGGGCCTTCAAATTCCTCACATTCTAATACGAAAACTAAGTGAATGTCAATTTAGGACATGGCTGGTTTACTACTCAGATCACTAATTCACTCACAAATGACTTCTAGCATTTGAAACACAGCCTTAAAATAACACATTCTAATAGGAACATTTACAGAATACAGATTTAGGTCTGGGCTTTAATGTTAATGTTTTTGTAGTATCAGAACTGAACATGGATTTAGGACAGGGCCTTAACTTAAGAACATTAACTGGTTATGAATTTCTAGCATTTGAGACAGAGCCTTAAAACGGCTGACGTTCTAGTACCAAACACTAACAACATGAATTTAGGACAGAGCCTTAACATGGCTGCTTTTCTAATAAGAGCACTAACTGGTTATGAGTCCTAGCATTTGAGACAGAGCCTTAAAATGGCTGACATTCTAGTACCAAACACTAACTGAACATGAATTTAAGACAGGGCCTTAACATGGCTGCTTTTCTGGTACGAAAACTAACTACACGTGAATTTAGGATGGAGCCTTAAAATGGCTGACATTCTAATTCGAACTCACTAACTAGACAGGAATTTGGGACAGGGCCTTAATCTGGCTGATATTCTACTAGAAACACTAACTGGACATAAATGTAAGTGATTGGAGCAGAGCCTGATAATGGCCTGTGTTCAAGTATTGACACTAGCTGGACATGAATTTGGGACAGGGCCTTAAAACGGTTGACATTCTAGTAAAAACACTACTGCATCCTGGATATGAGGATTTTGGACGGAGCCGTAAATCCACAGTGTGTTTTGCCGAGATTGGGCAGAGTTGCACGTGCTGTAAGTGAACTTTACGTCTGAGAGGGTCGGTGCAGCTGCAGCGCACGAGCTCGGCTTCAAACGAGCCGCTCATCAGAGACAGGACATTCCAGAGCGCTCGGCTCAACGAGCTGTGAAATCACACTGACGGAGGGAGGGAGGGAGAGAGGGAGAGAGGGAGAGAGGGAAGGAGCCGATAGGAGGGAGTCGTGGAATTTCGGGTCCGGCTCGCTCACACACCTCTCTTTCTCCTTCTTTCTGTCCACACAGGTGTGAGGAAAGGCAGAGTGTCAGCGAGGTCTGATCAGTGAAACTGAACGATTAATTATTGTCTTCTCAATAAAACGACTGAGATGAAGTTTCACTGGGGTCTCGTGTGTGGATGGTTAAACAGAATCACACTGTCTACTGGAAAACATTTATGTAAAAGCCTAAATTAAGACTTCTGTATTTTACTCAAAAAAATCAATTAAAGCAGAATGCTTGTATGGCTTTTCTGCAACTTGTCTCACAATTTGATGATATAAACATGAATGGATAACCTAATTTAAAAATTTTAGCTAGCAGTTAAATTACAAGTTATGTATGATGCCCAAACACTGGTTATGTACACTCACTGAGCACTTTATTAGGAACACTATACTGATACTGGGTAGGGCCTCCCTGCTCTCTAAACAGCCTCAACTCTTCATGGCATGGATTCCACAAGATGTTGGAAACATTCCTTTGAGATTCTGGTCCATGTTGACATGATTGCATCTTGCAATTCCTGCAAATTTTTCAGGTGCACCTTCATGCTGTGAATCTTCCGTTCTACCACATCCCAAAGGTGTTCTACTGGCTTCAGATCCGGTGACTGGAAAGGCCACTGAAGAACACTCAACTTATTGTCATGCTCATGAAACCAGTTTGAGATGACTTATGCTTTGTGACATGGTGTATTATCATACTGGAAGTAGCCATTAGAAGATGGGTAAATTGTGGCCATGAATGGATGCACATGGTCAGCAACAATACTCAAATAGGCTGTGGCATTCAAGCAATGATTGATTGATATTAACGGGCCCAAAGTGTGCCAAGAAAACATTCCCCACTCCTGTGGGTTTACAGGTGTTCCTAATAAAGTGCTTCGTGGGTGTGTAAACAGCTCCACTGTCCTCAATGACTCAAAACGTTTAATTTTTCCCTCTTATAATCACTGTGTAGTGGAGAAACACTACATCAATACATTTTTTCATTTCCTTTGTTCATCCATCAGTTCAAAAACCTGTAGAATTTGTACGACTAGAAAAGGAGACAATGGAGCACTTGTCTCTGTTAATTAGTCAATAAAATATTTTCACTATTTAGAAGCTGCTGGATTTCAAAGGAACAAGATTTTCACCTCTCTATGCAAAATGCTATTAAATTAATAATTTGCTACAACCCAACACTTTACTATAATAGGCATGTTTAAGGAGAGAGTGTCAGACACAGTCAGAGCCAGGGTTGCCAGGTCTTGTTAAAAATTCCAACCCACTGAGAAAGACCTGAAACTAGCCCCAAAAGTTCGGACGTTGCAAAGGGAGACATGGTTGTCTTTTTTTCTTGGTCTTTGCATGACACACAAGATCACTGTGGTGCGCACGTATTTCTGATTTGCAGTATCTGCAATATGTCTTATCGTCATCACCCAGTACAACCGTTATACACTCCATCAACCCCTTTCCCTTTGTCAATCTTTACAGTATATCTTACAACAGAATTAAAATTAAATTAATAGCCCAATTAAAAAAAATGCAACCCTGGAACTTCCACCTTTTTTTTTTTGCCCCGTATTTATTCACATATCTCTCTACCAGCCAATCACAATTGATGTGGGTGGCCAGTTTGGACGTTTCAGTGTCAGAAAGCAACTTTTCCAAACAGCCGCCCCATCCGAAGTGCCTTTCCGAAGCCTCCGGAATGCTTCAGGTGGAAGAATAAATCAGGCTTTATGCAACACCTCATGTTCTGCTGCTTTTATACAATAGTGAATAGAAACAGTAAGAATAGTAAAGTCTGGCTTTTACTCTATAAAACAGAAAAGCAGTCTAACTCGGGAGAGACTGGCCTTCAGTGACGTATGGGAACTGGACGGGAGTGTCACTAATAATAAGTAGTGACGCAATTCATTATTTAAACTCGATTTCCCTGTCCTGGTAAATTCATGGCAGAGATAAAATAGCCATGAACAAAAGCCGATACACATCACTAAAAAAACAGGTAAACTTTCGACATAGATTATATTTGAAGGTTTAAAACAATCAGAAGTACTTTTTAGCTATTTTAGCTAACGAGTGATTACTAAGGTTATCATCTGAAGCTCATAATAATAATGACACAGTGTGTCCTCTTATAATTTAATCACCCAGAAATTAAGAAAACAGTGCAAAATAGTGAAAATCTGGTCTGTACATAAATCAGAGCTGTGTGTGTGTGTGTGTGTGTGAGGCTCCTTCATGTTGAATAAGACCTTTAATGAGCGTGCTCTGATTACAGCCTCTAACTGATTGGTTGATAGAGTCTCATCAAGTCTCAGTTTATTACTCATGCAAATACAGGAAGTGATTACAGTGATTACACTCCCACGCTGCACCGGCACGTGGCCTCCAGGTCAAAGCCCCGCCCACTAATCATGATAACACAGGTGTGATTTGCATGTGCACAGTGTTTATCTGAGGGTCAGACCTTTCCTCCTCTCAGCGTGTGTGTTTTATTCAAGGTTTCTTGCTCTTACATACACACACACTCACACGCGTTCCACCCACAGCTTTCCACCTCACACAATGTGATCTTTATGTATGGCAGCATGTGACAGCGTGTGTGTGTGTGTGTATGTGTTTGACAATGATGCTTCAGGGCTGAGGGGAATCCTCATGACATTTATCCAGCAGAGAATTGAACATGCAAATCTTTCTATCTGTCACATATCACATTCACTTAATTGCTTATAAGCCATACATTCAAGATGGATTAGCTAGCTGGGGAGGTACTGTAACGAACAATGAGATTCATCACTGCAATCTGTAGGTGACCAGTAGAGAGGGAGAAAGAAAGAAAGAAAGAAAGGTCAAAGAAGAAAAGGAGAACAAAAATATATAATAGAAAGAAAGAAAGAAAAATGTGCAATAGGAAGAACAGGAAAACGCCAATCGCAGGTGTCTGTGAGCTCATGTATGTGGAAGAGGGCTGATAGCGCTGTCCTCTGAGTGTGTTACGCTGCCCTGCATGAGCAGCAGTTTGAAGAGATGTGATTGAATAAATAAATAAATAAATACATACATACATACATACATAAATATCTATCATATATGCTCTCACACACACACACACACACGCACACACACACGCACACTCAACAGTCTGTTACAGCCAAAAATTCTTTATAAAACTGTCAACTTACTGAAGTGTCAGAAAAAGACACTGCACTGCCAAGAGTGATTTTATCCGGTCTCTCTATCTGTCTCTTTTTCTCTGTAAATGAACCATACTGTTCTACTCTGTGTGTGTGTGTGTGTGTGTGTGTGTGTGTGTGTGTCTGTAAAATTTATGACTTCCTTAACAGTGTGTTTTTCTCTCCATTGGGAATGATTTTTGTGACCTTAAATTCCATCAGCAGGTAAAAAATCTGGTATTTGGATTATTTAACAGATGCTCCATGTGGCGTTAGCTTACAGTGGAAGACAGAGAGATACAGCGAGACAGATAGAGACACTTAAACGAGCATAAATGATCACACACTGAGTGCCCACAGGTCACTTTACACAGAAGGAGGATAAGTGTGTGTGTGTGTGTCCCACAGGTAACTGATCATGGTAACTGGACACTATGTGCAGTCAGACAGCGTTTTACACTCCTCCGCTTTGCAGTCCATACATGACTGACAGGAAGTGCCAATAACATGCTGAGATTCCCACGGCAACAAGGACAATTAGTTCAATCCTCATTTTCTACATTGCCACCATTTTCTATCCATCCATCGCAATATTCTGGAAGGAGCATGCATGTTGGCCTTTGTTATCCCTATATATCCCATAATTCTGTGCATAAACCAACAGTATTGAGGAAACGCTGAAGGTTGAAAATGACGTAATTCTCAGCCCTGACTTCCCACTTCCGAAGTCAAATGCAGCATTTGGATGATTTCAAATCCACACCTGGATGAGTGGAAAGTTCAGCGGTGAAAAGCGTAAATGGCTTGAATAAATTAACATGATGGTACATATTTGTCCTAGTTTCCTTTTAAACAAATCTGTACTGTGGTCATAAAGGGGTCCTTGGAAAGGTTGTCCACTGGAATTTGCAAAACGTTTGAGAACACCTTCACAGCCACTGACACACTTCAGTGGTCTGAATCTCAGATATCATGCTGCTAGTTATTGATGACAATCATAAAATGATATCGAGGTATTTGGGGTCTTTGGTCAAGTTCTCAGAAAGAGGTGGAAGGTTTGGGTTTTTCAGATTTCCGCCACCTGAAAGGGTTGGCATTATATTTGCTTTTACCTGTGGGTATGCATACACAACACGACTGTTTATAGCTGTTATAAAGTAAGTGTTCACAGGAAGTAACTTGTTTCATAGACATTCCACAACATTAAATGGACTATAAAAAGTAAGACGTCATTCTAGATGTTTTTAGTCTAGACTGAAATGACAAATACTACAGCAATTTTACTCTCAAACATAACATCCATCCATCCATCTTCCATACCGCTTATCCTACACAGGCTCGCAGGGAGCCTGGAGCCTATCCCAGGGGGCACAAGGCGGGGGACACCCTGAACCAGGTGCCCACCCATCTCAGGGCACAATGGCACACAAACACCCATACACACACTACAGACAATTTAGAGATGCCAATCAGCCTACAACGTATGTCTTTGGACTAGGGGAGGAAACCAGAGCACCCAGGGGACACCCTGAAGCACAGGGAGAACTCTGCGCACACAGGGTGGAGGTAGAATTCAAACCCCCAACCCCGGACCTGTGAGCCACTAAGCCACCTAGCCAACTCTAACAGACCCCACCCCCCAAAACATAACAATTTTAGTTTATTTTTTAAATTTCCCCTTTGTGCTCATTTTAGGTTTCCAAACCACAATGCAATAATTTCTAATGTTTTAATCCCCTCTTAAATGAAATGCCAGAACACTTTACAAATATCACATTGTCATTATGGGCCTGCTAAAGCAGCTCTCCTTCTCGGATGTGCCTGAGTAAATGAAAATTCAGCAGTGGCTTAAACGATCATGAAGCTAGGACTGTGTCTCTGACATGCAGCTGCTCCTTCACAGGGAACTGGGTACATGTAATCCCATTAGCCTAGTCAGGACATTTATTATACGGCTAATATATCAAATAAATAAATGAAATTGGGTGACTTTGCCGGGTTGTAATCAGGTATCCTAGTTCTAGCTAGCTAGCAGTTTAACATTTTATTTTATTTATTTATTTATTTTAATTAGCACAGGCTCAGATACACCAAAATGCAGGTATCTGCCATCTAAACATTATGCAGGAGCCCATGCTCAGTCTGCAGGGCTTAACATGCACACACACTCTCTCTCTCTCTCTCTCTCTCTCTCTCTCTCTCACACACACACACACACACACACACACACACACACACGCACACCATTTTAAATCCACATTAACACACTCGGGTTTATGAGCTCCCTCACACAACTTTACAACACGGCAAACAGACAGTAAACACCAGGCGACGGGATTTAACACGCGATTAAGATGGCGTTAATTAGAACTAGAGGAAAGCTGTAAAGCCGAGGAACAGGACTAGGGGGGTGGATGGGGTTAGGGAGTGGGCTCAGGGGGAAGTGAGGGATGGGAGTAGGGCTGCACAGCTGCCCCTAAACGAAAAGAACAGATCGTGGCGTCGGTGCATGCGACTCATCTCATCTTTTTTTTTTCTTCCCTCCAGAATTCCTGCGTTTGCTTGCCGTATCAGAGGTCAGAGTGTTAACGGCCTTCTGAGCCTCTCCAAACATTCCCTCACACACTCGCTGATATAAATCACCCCCTGCTCACCGTCTATCAGTCTGTCTGTCTGCTACTCCACATTTCAAACACTTCCCCTGCACAACAGGACCAACACACAGTACCGTCACTGCAGTTATGGCCAACTTGTTGTTCTTACTATCATCAGCATTAAACATCATTTCATGTATTTGTGTAATCCTACATACTCCACATACTTTCAAAGAAGAAAGGATTCTAAAGATGGTGTGTTAGGCCTGGTTTAGACTTCTGCACCTATGTATTTGTCAACATGTGAGTGGGCCATAATGTAAATAATAAAATAAAATATAGAAATATTTATATAGAAAATAAAAAGAAGTAAATAAAAGTTTCACTGCAGAAGGAATGGAGAACTGGTGAATGTGAGAATACTCCAGATCACTGCTAACGTCCGAGTTCTACATCACTGATACCATGCTTTTGGGTATTGAAGTCAACCAGACAGGGAACAGTCACGTCTTTCTGTCAAAGACAAGTGTAAGTACTGCGTACTGAAAGAGTATACATAATAAGACCCTACTACATACCATCTCTTATTTATTTATTTATTTACTTACTTACTTACTTACTTATTTACTTACTTACTTATAAAGATAGCTAAATAACATGAAATGAAATACTATTTTGTTTATATCAGTGCGCTCGTTCTAATAAATTACTATTTCTATATTAACAGCTATTGTCTTTCCAACGAGTTCACAAGTTGTGACACAACGTTGATGTTTCTCAGAACAGCAGACCGCTTAAGAGTTCTGCCAACAGTCAATGCAAAGCGTAAGTTTAATATTACAGTGTAACAGTATAATAAAAATTCAACAGTATAATATTAGATGTATGGAGTCTTTATCAATATATCTGAGGAAAATGGTAACTGGTTTGCCACTGTGCTTGCCTGTACAAATACAAATGACTTCATGGCTGGGAATTATAACTAGCCAAAACTGAAGTCTCAGACCTTACCTGGCCTGTGCATATTAACCAAATTATTCTCACTAATTTCCCATTTGCCTCTTACTTTGAAGAAGCACATATTTTATTTTAATACTCTGTGTATTTGTGTGACACAAGAAATGTAAGTAATAAAGTGTCATTTATGGTTAAATTTGGGACCTCAGACAGACAGACAGACACACACACACACCATATACACAAGACACCACAAACATAAGCACATTCATAGAAATATGACATTATGGGGACTCAGATCATACACTAGCTTTGTGGGGACATTAGTACATCATGAACACACAGTCACACGATTATACACACATAAAGAAACACACGGTTATACAAAAAACATGGTTATATGCACACGCAATGGACATGTGGATATTATAAGGACACAGATCACACACTGGCTTTGTGAGAACATCAGTACAACATTGCTGTACTATTATAGAGACAGAATTTGCACAGAAAATGACCATTTACACACACAGACACACACACCACATATACACACACACACATTCATGGAAATATGACATAATAGGAACATAAATGACAGACTTGCTTTGTGGGGACATTAGCACAACATGGATGCATTATTACAGAGACCTGATTTGTATATATTTACACACACACACACACACACACACACACACACACATAAAAACACACGCATGGAAATGTAAACATTATGAAAACACAGATCACACTCTGGCTTTGTGGGGACTTTAGTAGAACACGGACACATTATCATAGAGACGTCTTTTATATATATATATATATATATATATATATATATATATATATATATATATATATATATATATATATATAATGATCACTGTTACACACAAACACACATTCATGGAAATATGACATTACAGGGACTCGGCTCACACTCTGGGTGTACAGGGACATGAACACATTATTAGAGACCTGATTTATATACAGAATGATCATTTGCACACATACACACACCACACTCACTCACTCACTCACTCACTCACGCTCTCTCTCACTCACACACACACACACACACACACACACACACAAAGGGGCTGTTTGTTTTAACCACAGGAGTGTGTGACACCTCGTCTGTAATCGGTGTTAACCCCGTTTTATGATGTCTGCTTCCTGACGCATGAAATTACATTAACAGAGAGACAGAGACACAGAGAGGGAGACATTCTCAGGTTGCCGGACTCATCTCAAAAAGCGAGACACCCTGAATGTGGTTTTGTGTGTGTTTTTGATTGAACTTCTTTTTCTTTCACAAAGAAATCAAATTAAGCATAAAGTGAATAAATCAGCATATGGTTTGGAGTCACTGAACAATAACACTTACTATATTCTCGCTTGTGTGTGTGTGTGTGTGTGTGTGTGAGACAGTAATTATACACTGACAGGGTTTTGTTGTTGGTTGATTAATGCTGAAAGGCACTTCACCACTAAACACGTGTCACGTATCAAATAAACGCGTTGCATTTAACCCGCGTTGTCGCTAAAGCAGACGCTAAAGCCTAGAGGAAACCCACTCTGGCTGTGTCCCATATGCCTGAGAAGTGTTAATTCGCCTTTCACGCTACCGAGAAATAGTAGTCAAGTAAACATAAAGGAACATGTGGTTTGGGACGAGAATACAAATACTAGCTAGCAAAGACGTAATTCTGTGAAATACAGTGTACTAGCTAAGTGACTGATTAGCGGTTAATGAGACAATAAAGCATGAAGTAAGAAAGAAAGTAAAGGGTGTGCAGTTTTAATCAGTTTAAAAAGTTAGCAGGAGGTTAGTACGAGGAAACGAGAAGGACAAAAGCTGAAAAAGTTTCAGATACAGACGACGAGGTTTGAAGGTGAGGTCGCTTAACATGGTTTTCAATTTAAATTTAAATGTATCTGCTTTGAACAAATCTCCATTTCAAGGGCATTGAGTGGCAGAAGCCATTAATCAGCACACACTCAGCTGTGTGTGTGTTTGTGTGTGTGTGTGTGTGTGTGTGAATTCACACGCTCTTATAACATCACCAATCAATGACTGTTGGCTAAACACTGACTGCTGTTAGCACCGTAGTGTTAATAAATTTAACACCTAACTGAGCAGAGCTTAACGCCTTTATCATCTCCAAAACACACACACACACACACACCTGCCAGATGCTAAACACAAACTTAAAAGTTAGAGTGTTCCATAAGCTGTGTTTATCTGTCAACATCTGTGAATTAATGTTGAGTGAAAATAAAAGCCTTGCCTCAGGTTTAGCCAAACCATTTTACCTCGCAGCCGTGTGTGTGTGTGTGTGTGTGTGTGTGTGTGTGTGTGTGTGTGTGGTAACGGAGGAGAACCTTGGATCTGGCGCTGCATAAATGTTTCAAAGGAAACCTGTTTACTTTTTAATACCCATAATTCAGCGCAGGTCTGGACGCTTTGTGGAGCTGAGTCAGTAGACGGGATTAAACCACATCAGAGCGTGACTGCTTGTTGTACAAATCTGAAGAGAAAGTGTGTTGTGTGTGACATTTAATCCTCAATCAGCACATTCATCAGCACAGCGTCCCTAACCTGTAGCTCCTCACACCTCTTCAGCCTTTTCTGTGATGAGTCCAAGACTAAAGCACTTAACGTACAGACTCTGCTCCGTGGATCGGTTCAGACAGAAGTGTGCTGTGGCGAATGGTTTTTATTCATTTTATACTTTTTCGGTCTAAAAATGTTACAATCTTTCTTTGTTATCTTTTCATTTATTGTTTATTTCTTTATTTGTCCTTCTTTCTTTCTTTATCATTTATCTACATTTTCTTTGTTATATTTATTTTCTTTCTTTTTTCTCTTATACAATTTTCAGTCTTATTTTGTTCTTTTCTCTCTTTTTCATTTGTTCTTACATTCTTACTTGTTATACATTTTTTATTCTCCCTTTGTTCTTTTTTTTTTTACTAATTTGTCTTTCTTTCTTTCCTTCTTTCTCTTTAATCATTCTTTTCTTCCTTCCTTTCTTTCATTCATTAATTTTTTTTTCTTTCATTCCATCTTTCTTTCATTGTTAATTTTTATTTTTGCTCTTTATAATTGTTAGAGGATTTTCTTCATTCTCCTGTTCTCTTTCTTTCTTTCTTTCTTTCTCCCTTTTTCCTTTCTACTTTTTTCTAACTTTATTTATCTCGCTATGAGTTTTAGTACAGAAAACTGAGCTATCTTGCTAACCACTAATTGGCCAACGAGTTAGCAGGCTCAGATAGCACAAAGTGTTTCTCTTTGTGACTCTTCGAAGTGATGCAGTATTTATTACCACTGTTCCAAGCCACATGCTTGCTTAAGTGTTCTTGCTGAGCATGAATGCTAGAATGAATCCCGGTGACAACACTTCTAGCATACACTAGTGTTTGGGACACAGCCCAGACGTCCTCCGAGCTTTCTTGTGGGCTCTGATGTGTGATAATGCACTTAAAACTCTGTATTAAAAGCTGCATTCAATAGCTGACATACAAGAGCTTTTGGTGAAGAGCTTTTCGTCATTAATCATCAAAACTAAACCCCCTCCAGTGTGTAATTACAATTACCCACTTACCTGCTCCACTAAAAAAAAAAGAAGAAAAAGATCTAAAGTGTTAAGTGCACGTTAACCCTAAAGCGCCCTGCACTAGGTGGTTGCTAATGTTGTCCGTTATCAGGCTCTCTGAAGCTCTTCAGCTTTCATCACACTCCTCCTCATCTGCAAGTTCATGTTTACATTGTCAGTTAAAGCCTCAGTCATTCTCACTTTCTGTCTCTCTATCTGTCTCTGCATCTCACTCAACTGCTGATGGCTCATTCCTTCTTTCTAAGTGAAGTGGTTGACGGAGGGATGAGTTTGCGAGAGAAGACTCTTTGTTTATTCACCACCCTGCGACGGAAGGTGCGATTCTCTCACACATGGCCAAGGGCAGAGATTCGGTTTCAGAAATGGTGGGTGGGTTTTTGGTGGAAGTTGTGGACGGTGATGTTGCATACAAGAAGACATTCACACACACTTTATTGTTACACATAGATACAAAGTAATCACATACTTAGACACATCTACATATAGAAAGATTATAGAAGAGTTACACAAAAAGACAAACAGCAAAAAAAGTATAGCAAGCTATATATTTGTCTAACACTCCCATTAGCATCCAGCATTATCAGTGAGCTTCCTTTCTTCATTCTGTCACAGTCATGCTGGGATTAAAATACCTACCTACCCACCTATCTATCCCAACAGTAGTAGTAGTTGTACTAGTAGTAGTACTAGTAGCTGTAGTAGTAGTAGTTGTAGTAGTAGTCGTAGTAGTAGTGGTGGTGGTAGTAGTAGTTGTCATAGTAGTAATAGTACTAGTAGCTGTAGTAGTACTAATATTTGTAGTACTATTAGTAGTGGTAGTAGTAATGGTACTAGTTGCAGTAGCAGTAGTGATGGTGGAAGTTCTAGTAGTAGTAGTGGTGGTAGTAATAGTAGTAGTGGTTGTAGTAGTCGTGATGGTGGTAGTTCTAGTAGTAGTAGCTGTAGTAGTAGTTGTAGTAGCAGTAATAATAGTAGTGGTTGTAGTAGTAGTGATGGTAGTAGCAGTAGTAGTAATAATAGTAGAAGTAGTAGTAGTAGTTGTAGTAGTAATAATAGTAGAAGTAGTAGTTGTAGTACTAGTAGAAGAAGCACTAGTAGCTGTAGTAGTAGTAGTAATTGTAGTAGTGGTTGTAGTAGTAGTTGTAGTAGTAATAATAGTAGAAGTAGTAGTTGTAGTGCTAGTAGAAGAAGCACTAGTAGCTGTAGTAGTAGTAGTAATTGTAGTAGTGGTTGTAGTAGTAGTTGTAGTAGTAATAATAGTAGAAGTAGTAGTTGTAGTGCTAGTAGAAGAAGCACTAGTAGCTGTAGTAGTAGTAGTAATTGTAGTAGTGGTTGTAGTAGTAGTTGTAGTAGTAATAATAGTAGAAGTAGTAGTTGTAGTGCTAGTAGAAGAAGCACTAGTAGCTGTAGTAGTAGTAGTAATTGTAGTAGTGGTTGTAGTAGTAGTTGTAGTAGTAATAATAGTAGAAGTAGTAGTTGTAGTACTAGTAGAAGAAGCACTAGTAGCTGTAGTAGTAGTAGTAATTGTAGTAGTGGTTGTAGTAGTAGTTGTAGTAGTAATAATAGTAGAAGTAGTAGTTGTAGTACTAGTAGAAGAAGCACTAGTAGCTGTAGTAGTAGTAGTAATTGTAGTAGTGGTTGTAGTAGTAGTTGTAGTAGTAATAATAGTAGTAGTAGTAGTTGTAGTACTAGTAGAAGTAGCACTAGTAGCTGTAGTAGTAGTAGTAATTGTAGCAGTTGTTGTAGTTGTATTTGATATTATGATACAATATATACTGCTAAAAAATGTAAGCCTTCATTTAGTGTCAATATTTCTATAATTCTTTAATTTATCTCCATGTTGCAGAAGGTCAACATTTCCCCATTATTTTGTACAATGGTTTGGTCTACTATTCAACTTTTGTTTGGCTATGACTCGTGTGTTTATGACAGATCTTGAAAGTCTGATTCATCACATCAAACTGATATTCAGTGCTACATCAGAGTGGAACTTCAACACTAAGGAGCTACTGATTATGCAGACATTCCATGTGCTTTTGTGTTGCCAGCATCATGAAACTAAGCATTTGCCACTTGTGTTAAATCAAAAACTTGCTGGAAATCTGTCACTCTGTCACACCACTTCTCAAGCCGTAATAATCACTTGTTAGCTAATTGCTGGTTTTTACAATGGTGGGTAAGATGATCATACTATGAAAGCTTATGTTTGGATAATCTTTATGATAAGCTCCACCCAGGAACTAAAAAGGTTTCTTTAGTTACTAGGAACTAAAATAAGTTCCTGCAGTGGAAATTCCCTCAATTATACATTTTCTCTTTCCCCTTTCTCCAGAGTGGCTCAAGTGCTCAGCATTCCTTCAGAAAAATAAAAAGAAAATTTCCAAGAACACACCAATAGCATATCCTGTTGCATTTTATTCCCTAAGTAATTAGTAAGTAATAAGGAATTAGTAAGGAATTAGTACTACTACTACTATTAGTACTTACTAGGACCGAAGTGGTTTAATGACAAAAACATTTAGAACTGACGAAGTTCATATGAAAATCCGAGATTCATGGTCACAACACAACACTGTGATTTGGTGAAAAGCTTGTCATCATGAAAGTGAAACTTCTCGTCAGGAGGAATGTACTCCTGATAAATACGGGATTCTGTGACAGCTGGGAACAGTGGGGGATGTCTGAATGAACATATTTAGATATGCTTTAACACACCGATAAACAGAGACGGTAAACAACTGGAGCTGAGTCAAATGGGAAAGTAAAACTAAAAGAGTGTTGGGATTTTCCCAGCAGGCACTATACAGCAGGTGTGCCACAGCATTGACCACAAAAATCAGGATCAGTCTGACAACTGGAGAACTGAATAGATAGAAACAGAAATTAAAAGAGCATTTTTAAAAAATAGTTTTGATAGTATTGTTCTTCACACTCCTCCTTCTGTTCTCCTTTTCTGTACAGAAACTGGCATGAAGCACTTAAAGCACATTAAAGCTTAATTCTGTAGATCATTTCAGTGCTGTATTTTTTTATTTTATAAATTTTACACTACATTACAGGACATGCTGTTATAGAAATATTTTAATATATATTTAGATCTGTGTCCCAATAACACTTTGCCAATGATTAAAATGTTTTATTTATTAATGAATGACGTCACATTATGACTTCTTAGATGTTTAATTTTGTACAATGCCCTTGAGAAGTTAGTTCCTGTTATCACTTACGTTATAGCAACTACATACAGTTATTCCTTCACCAACATCTTTTGTTTCTCTCTCTTTACATTAATAAGCCAAAGAGCTTGTTACTGAGAAACCAAAAATCTGAAACATCTCCTTACAGAAAACTTCACCATATCAACAGGTATACTGTATGTTTTTCTTTGTTTATTATAAGACTTAGATTATGTGCCATGTCCATCACACTAGTCACTCTAGTCACTGATATAAATTTTAGGCATAAGCAGCTCATTAGTTTCTTAAAATGCTTAGTGACTCATTTTTTTCTGAAATGTCAATACACTTGGTCAGCTGAAACTGCAGCATATCTGTAAAATCCAGGAAATGCATTACCACGTCTAATTACACTGATAAACTCGACTATCAGTGTGCCTGCAGCACACACACACACACACACACACCTCTACACACTTGTTTCACTCAATCAAACCATCGTGTATAGGAGTCTGATCATTGCAGCGTGAAACGCCTACACCTATCAGTCTTTACTTCCTGATCTGACTAAAAGCCAAATGGCTTCCTACACATACTGCTCTAGATTTCTAGATATCTAGTTGTCCAGTGTTGGGATATTTGTAATTCAAAGCCCTAATTTTAACATAAATTACATAAATTAACATATTCATAGGATATGGTATGAGTTTGCTCTACACTCTCTATAGCACACGTCGTGATCATCAGTAAGAATATAAATAGTACAAAATAATAACATTTACATCCGATCTAATAACAAAAGCTTCTGCACCACTTGATGTCCAACTGGTTGAAATTTGGAATTTAGCTCATTAATTTTTATGGAATATATTTTTCTTTCTACACCCTATCTATACAGAGAGACTCTAATGACTATTAAATAAGAGCTGTTACACCCTATCTGGTGTAACAGGGAACCATTCGGAATTCAGCTCCCTACTTTTCATACAAGTCAACTACACAAATTGTGAAATAACACCTTCTATACCCTATCTAGGGTGCTATACATCCAATAGGAGTGTACATGTCTGATCACTTGAAACAAATATACAGAATATATTAAATCTGCCATAGTTATTATTACAACATCTGTCCATTATGCTGGAGTCTGGGGGAGGAATCCCTCTCTAACAGGCACTCATGCACTAGTGCACCTGGTAAAAACAAGGCTGTGTCCTAAATCGCATTAATTTGACTTTAGTGGCCATGAACCCCCCTCTGCAGAATGTGCACTTTATCAGAGAGGGAGCTTTGAAGGGCAGAACAAAAGGGCATCCCATGTTTAGATTAGGTAATGTAAGCAGTGCATTTTCTGCATGAACGAGTTAACACAAAGAGACACACACACAGACGAGTGACATTTCTACTGTAATTGCTTTGAGAAATAAAAGCAGGGATGAATAAAAGGGGGCGTGACCTTTGTGTCTGTCAGTCTCAGAGAAGGAGGCGTGGCCTCTGTCAGTCCCAGTGAAGGAGGCGTGGCCTCCGTTTGTCAGTCCCAGTGAAGGAGGCGTGGGCTCTGTCAGTCCTAGCGAAGGAGGCGTGGCCTCTGTTTGTCAGTCCCAGTGAAGGAGGCGTGGCTTTGGTGATCGTCATTGCCAGTGAGGTAGAGATGTGGTCTCTGTGTATGAGCAGCTAAACGCTCAGCATAAATACAAACAATCCCAGCAAGTACCTGTGGCCATGAGCTTAAAGTCAGTTACACAAGATCCTCTATGATTGCTGTCATGGTAACACTATGTGCTATTGTCCGGCTCTCAGACCGATGAGAATGTGGTCCCAATCACCAGCTCCAAGTCGATGTTGTGATCAAATTCTGAGGCTTACAGAGACCATGGTTATGGAGGAATATAATCCCAAAATAACTACGGTAACCATCTAAACAAACACCACAATAAAATGCACTTTGACATTTTTATATTTTAGTTCAACTGGCTGTGTCACAGTCTGTTTCACTGTATTCACTTAATGCCTAGTCAGTGCAGCTCAAGCTGCTTTATATGGCATTAAATATAAACTACTTAAATGATATAAAAATGTTTTGATTGGCTAGCGACAGACATAGAGACAAACAGAGAGCGGGATAGATACAATGGGAAAACTGAATCCCATATAGTTATAGATACACCTGAATAACTGAATCTCATATAGTGATGGATACACTGGGATAACTGAATCCCATGTAGTGATAGATACTCTGGGAAAATGGAATCCCATGTAGTGATAGATACTCTGGGATAACTGAATCTCATATAGTGATAGATACTCTGGTATAACTGAATCTCATATAGTGATAGATACTCTGGGAAAATGGAATCCCATGTAGTGATAGATACTCTGGTATAACTGAATCTCATATAGTGATAGATACTCTGGTATAACTGAATCTCATATAGTGATAGATACACTGGGATAACTGAATCTGATATAGTGATAGATACTCTGGGATAACTGAATCTGATATAGTGACAAACACACTGGGATAACTGAATCTCATACAGTGATAGATACTCTGGGATAACTGAATCTGATATAGTGATAGATACTCTGGGATAACTGAATCTGATATAGTGACAAACACACTGGGATAACTGAATCTCATACAGTGATAGATACTCTGGGATAACTGAATCTCATATAGTGATAGATACTCTGGGATAACTGAATCCCATATAGTGATAGATACTCTGGTATAACTGAATCTCATATAGTGATAGATACTCTGGGATAACTGAATCTCATATAGTGATAGATACTCTGGGATAACTGAATCTCATATAGTGATAGATACTCTGGGATAACTGAATCTCATATAGTGATAGATACTCTGGGATAACTGAATCTCATATAGTGATAGATACTCTGGGATAACTGAATCTGATATAGTGATAGATACTCTGGGATAACTGAATCTGATATAGTGACAAACACACTGGGATAACTGAATTTCATATATTGATAGACACAATGGGATAACTGAATCTCATATAGTGATAGATACTCTGGGATAACTGAATCTCATATAGTGATAGATACTCTGGGATAACTGAATCTCATATAGTGATAGATACTCTGGGATAACTGAATCTGATATAGTGATAGATACTCTGGGATAACTGAATCTGATATAGTGACAAACACACTGGGATAACTGAATCTCATACAGTGATAGATACTCTGGGATAACTGAATCTCATATAGTGATAGATACTCTGGGATAACTGAATCCCATATAGTGATAGATACTCTGGTATAACTGAATCTCATATAGTGATAGATACTCTGGGATAACTGAATCTCATATAGTGATAGATACTCTGGGATAACTGAATCTCATATAGTGATAGATACTCTGGGATAACTGAATCTCATATAGTGATAGATACTCTGGGATAACTGAATCTCATATAGTGATAGATACTCTGGGATAACTGAATCTCATATAGTGATAGATACTCTGGGATAACTGAATCTGATATAGTGATAGATACTCTGGGATAACTGAATCTGATATAGTGACAAACACACTGGGATAACTGAATCTCATACAGTGATAGATACACTGGGATAACTGAATCTCATATAGTGATAGATACTCTGGGATAACTGAATCTCATATAGTGATAGATACTCTGGGAAAATGGAATCCCATATATTGATAGATACTCTGGGAAAATGGAATCCCATATAGTGATAGATACTCTGGTATAACTGAATTTCATATATTGATAGACACAATGGGATAACTGAATCTCATATAGTGATAGATACTCTGGGATAACTGAATCTCATATAGTGATAGATACTCTGGGATAACTGAATCTCATATAGTGACAAACACACTGGGATAACTGAATCTCATACAGTGATAGATACACTGGGATAACTGAATCTCATACAGTGATAGATACTCTGGGATAACTGAATCTCATATAGTGATAGATACACTGGGATAACTGAATCTCATATAGTGATAGATACTCTGGAATAACTGAATTTGATATAGAGATAGACAAAATGGGATAACTGAATTTGATATAGTGATATACACACTGGGATGAAATGAATCTCATATAGTAATAGTGTATAATTGGGTACCTGGTCATGGCTGGCCTGTATGGAGCTCCCAATGCCGTGGAACGTCATCTGAACGGGTGAGAGAGTGAGATACGTCACAAACTCTGTGTCCGTCTGTCTGTCCGTATACTGCACCTGAAACACAGAATAACAGCCAGAGACAAGTGAGCGATTATAATAAGTGTGCAGTTTGAATGTAAGCAAAGTGGCTCTTCTACTACTACTTCTTTTTCTTCTTCTTCTTCTTCTTCTTATTATTATTATTATAAGAAAAAGAGGGTATGTCTATTAAAATACACACCCTACAGCTAACCTTGCTAAGAGTGTAGATCCAGTGACTTTTTGGTTTCATCCTAAATGTTCTAAGGCACACTTCCTTCACTGCTCTGATAGTGTGTGTTAGTATTACCAGGGTGTGTAGGGGAAATCCAGCCCAGTTTCGACTCTTAAGGTCTTTTAAGGACACGAGAATATGTCCAACTGTACTCAACACCAGGAGGAGTGTGTGTGTGTGTGTGTGTGTGTGTGTGTGTGTGTGTGTGTATAAAGTATCCAGTCTCACCACAGGCACTTTTTGATCATTTCATGCCTGACCTAAATACACCTCAGACAGAGAGAGAGAAAGGGAGATGGATAGATAGATACACAAAGTGTATCTACACACACTCTCTAAGTAAGTAATAGAAGATTGAATGCTGAAGAGGCCACAGACATGCAAGACGTTGTTAGAGATCTTACACAAACTATGCTCAAAGTAGCAAGTCAGAAAACACAGTGATGGTGCCACAAAGCTAGCTAATATCAGCGCTAGTAACCTGTCGCGACAGTAGGCAATTTAGCCGCTTAGCAAAGCAGCAATTCAGAACACCAGCCACTGATGTTAAAAATCTAGAAATGCATTCTGTGCATTTATTTACATATGTGGCTTATTAACTGCAACAGGTTTGAGACGGAGTTTACATGCTGGTTTTGTCTGTTACCTGCTACAAGCCCATCCCCCTTTGTTTAATAGAGCATGATGGGTCTCTTGCTCGCTTTGTTAGTTTAGCAAATCTAGTCCATTTTTACTATACTACGTAAAAACGTACTAATATAGTCCGTTTTTTACCATACTACATTTGCTACTATTTTTCAGAGCGAATGAACTAAACAGTCCAGAATAGTCAACAATCTGAGACACAACCCGCTCTTCTTTTCCTTCACACCATAGCTATGGCAGCTGGCACATGTCAGAAACTCAAAATCGCGTCCGGCGCTGTGTTTGCTGATGAATACCCGCTGCTCGGTTCGGCGAAGGTGAGACAGGAGGAACGTTTGATGTGGAGAACAGAGAGAGCACTGAGCCGAGTGCGACGGTTTTGATGTGGGTTTCACACACGAAAGTGGAGGAAAGACACAAAAAAATGAGGGACGAGAGAAAGAACAAACTGTCACTCAGGGTCCAAATATTATAAACACACATTGAGCAACAGGCTGCACCTTCACTAGAGAGGGAACTGATCCGACTCACACACACTCACATCAAATACACACACTGTCCCATTCACACAGCGCCTGTTAGTGTACACACTATCATTCAATTAATAACTGCTAGAGTATTGTTTACACTGCCCGAGAGACAGACAGACAGAGTGAGAGAAAGTGCCTAAACATAGAGAGGGTGGCAGGAAGAGAGACGGAAAAAGGGATAGTTTGGAAGAGATACAAGAAGAGAGACAAAGACAAACACACAGAGAGAGAGAGAGAGAGAGAGAGAGAGAGAGAGAGAGAAGAGGATAAACATGACAGATGCTTATTGTCAAGCTTGATCAAGCTTCGTGCTTTGTCAGAACAGTCTGGAACAAACTTCTGAATGTCTGGAACGTTCCTGGTTTTTCCATCAAAGGGGGAGTGGGTTAGTGAGTACAACTTATTAATACACAGTAGTAGAGACATGTTTTGTTGTTATCTGTTCAACCCACTTTGACAGAGACGGTGCTATTCCCGTTTATACGCAGAAGACAAAATCCTGTCATCTCAGCAGTGTTCAGTGTTCAGTACAGCCACTCTGTCATGGAGGGACAACCAAGGAAGCTGTCCAGGACCGGGCCATTAATAGTCCACTGATATGAAGGATAGGTCTAAAATACATCTATTTGATAAAACTATGATGGTCAAAAATGTAGCCCTAGTCATCATTTGCTCGTGAACTCTTCAGATAAGTTAATATTTCCCCTAAAAATTGTAAAATGGTTTGTTCTTCTGTGTTTTTGTGGTGAGAGACTGCATATGTACACAGTCTCTGGCTATTAGTTTACATTTTACAGTTTGTGTGTTTCCTTGTTGGGTCTTCTTAAATGGTTTGCACCTTGATATCTTGCTGTCTCATAACATCCTATAAGACAGCACTTCAATATCCTTCGTAATACCTGTAAGAAAACAGTATGAGTTGGCCTCGAAGGCAGCAAACGTCATCACGTCACCAGGTTATTGACATCTGGCCAATGTCGCCACTTTTCTTAATCCAGTAGCTTGTAGGTAAACACTACATGGGCTGTGCTCGAAAGAATCTTTAGGATAAAACTAGCTTCTAACTGGCCAATCCTAAAGCATTTTAGAGCTAAAAACAGGCCTTAAACCTCTAATTCAGCAAGACTGAATCATGAGCAATCCTCAGTGGATGCTGCCTGTGATTAACTGCAAGTTCTAGTGATTTGCTATAATTAATGACAACAGGTTTTTAAAAGGTATCACATTTATTGCTGGAGTATTTCAATGATTGAGCCGTAAGGGAAGAAACCTTACATACGAAATACAGCTTACACAGCTCTCTGCTTCTCAGCTACATGAAACTTGCAGTTATGCAGTAAAGATGTAAAGGTATTCCTGATTCCTGAACACATAAATTAAAAGCAATATAACAATATAACTATGGGACTTACATGCCAAATACAGTTTTTTAACTATTCTCGCAGTAGACTGGTGTTCCATTCTGCCAGCGGAATGGAAATTGACTTATTGGACATTTTCAATCAGTTTAAACAAATGAATTATTCTACCAACGCAAGTTTAGTTTAGTCAGGTCACTGTTGGGTTTCTGTTTGTAGAGTATCATGACTCTGTGTTTAGCTGCCGGTGAGCAGGGCGATGGAAAGGAGGAGTGTGAGCCCCCTGCTGGGCAAACAATTCACACCTCTCCACAATAACATTGGTACAGAGATAAAACAGACAGATAAAACAGACAAACTAAAGCTTTTTTGACAGTAAAACACCATATACAACTGCCACAATAAAATTATATAATATTTAAACCTAGTAGGCTAGGGACAAAAAAAGAAATACTTACGAAATATTTCTGAGTGTCTACATTCATATGAGCCATTAACCACTACTATGGCGTGTGACATCTCAAATAAATTCAATCCTGAACACGGGCACCCCAAAACAGGCAGAAGGTCCATTTTTGGCTTCTGGTAAAAAGAGTTAACCTGGAAAGCCATGCATAAACTAATGATATAATTCTGTTACATAGGGACTATGTAAATTTAATACTTTATATAAATGTACAAATCTTGTCATTAATAAGCAACACATATAGATTATGCTGACAATTTGACAAAAATATTTTTGACATTTGGCTGATTGTTTTTCTAAAAGAAATCAGCAACAGTTCCACTTTCATTTAAAATTTTTTTTTAAACTGTTTAAAGACCGTGCATTGGGATTTCGTTTATACGGTTACCGCACAATCACTGTCAATATCTGTGACTATGTTTAAGAACAAATTCTTAGCGAGGATCTTTAAGTGCCACTTAGGAGAGCTCTTTCTGTTCATCCTGATGCTCTACTTCTGCATTTATGACTCACCTTCTGCTGCTATGGATGGCCCCACATGGATTTCCTAAAGATCTGCACTTCCCAAAAACAGTTTATTCCAAAGTCTTACCCTTGCTGCAGTGTATAATCTCATCTCGATACTGTAGATTTGTACTTAAGAACTATCTAAGATGGTCCTTTGCCCCGTCACAATATTCTCATACGGGAGAGACTATCAACACAGGACAGGTTCCTTTTGAGTCTGGTTCCTCTCAAGGTTTCTCAACTATTTTTGGATTTTTTTTGTGACAATGTATTATTAAAAGCACTACACAAATAAACGTGAATTGAACAGAATTGAATATGGCCCTAGATGTTTAAAGTCTAGAGTGAAAGACTAAAAGTGGACATTGTTAGCACTATGGCACAGTGGTGTAGCTGATGATGTCAGATGATGTGAAGTGATGATGTAATGGTGTGTGTGAGCGTATCGTATCCTTGCAGGCCTGCTCTGAGCGACTGCGAGCGAGCCAGTAATGAGTGTGTGCGAACAGGTGGTGTTTCTGATCACTGAGCTCCAACGCTGTGCTGCTAACGCTGAGATTAAACTCACACAATGAGCACATTGAGGCGCAGACTCGCTACGCTGAGCGGCCAATCATCAGTCAGTGCTCGGCCATTAGCACACCGCGATACGGTTACAGAGGAAGCAGGTGCACACAGATAGGCTGTCCCATTAAAGAAATAGGAAAGAATTAATAAATAAATACACGTGCACATACACATGCTCGGAATTTGTCATTTTTTAATCACTGATTAGAGCACTTTAGCACAAATCAGCATTTATCACTTCCTGCAAAGCGAAATGGACATCATTCCTCATCATTAAACACCTGTACACTAAATACTAGACATTGCAAAGCAAATTTAAAACTACTTCTAAATCAAATAAAATAAAATCAGCAAGTACATACATATAACACATTCCCTGCAACAATCTTAACTATCTCACTGTATGCCCGGGATGCTAGCTGTCAAGCTGACGGTCAGTTTGTCAGTGTTGCAGCAGTTCTAGTGGCAAAAACAAGGATTCTAACAGAAGATCTGTGTTTTTGGCTGGACTTTTTTGAAACACAACACCAGTGCTGAACTTTCGATGTAACGTACACTAACATATACAGTACTGTGCAAAAGTCTTAGGCACCATATTTTTTAGTACAAACTTTGTTATAGATTTGTATTTTATGACTTCTACATTATTGATTCAGTACAAAAACACTGTAAATTTCCAAACATTAGTTTTCCAGCACAAAATTAAATGCTCCAGAAAAGTGTTTGTATGTCAGTAAAGAAAGCAACATATTACATAAGAGACACTTTTCAGACAAAAAAGCATAATGAAGGCTGCTGGGTTTTGCTGCAAAAATAAGAAGCAAGTGTGACAAAGTCTCCAGAAGAACTGTGGCTGCTTCTGCACGATGCTCAGTAAAACTTACAGCTCATTTCCTTATAAAACTGCACTAATTGTACCTGAGACTACTATCTTTTTTTTTTTAAAGCGAAGGATCGTCACAGCAAATATTGACTTTGTTTCATTTATTACTGTTTACTGCTCTTTATAATATATTTTTAATGTAGAAGCATTTAGTTTCATTATTTTTGAAGGCATCTTTGCTCTACAGCATTTCTTTGCATGTGACTAAGACTTCTGCACAGTACTGTCTGTTCTTCAGCCACTTGAAGACGTCTAGGCAAACATGTTGGTTTAAGAAAGAAGCTGAGGCTACTCTCTGTTGTCAGTTCACACTGAGAGCTATATGACGCAGCATTAAAATCTTTAAGGGCAACTCACGGCAAGCCTCAGCTCAATACGTTTGGTGTCTATGAGCTCCAGTACCTCTGCTGCGTAATTCTGACATTTTCCACCTAAAATGGCAGCCTGATTTTTGCACCTGAGGTCACACAGATAACGCTAATCTCAAAAGGCAGTCCTGTTACAAAATCCCAAACTAAGCTCTATATTCAGTTTGTTTTCCGTATGCAGAAGTAAAAAGTGAGGTCATTTATTATGCTGAATACTTAGGCTACTTAGGGCTACTTTATCAAAGAGCAAAGGTCTGTGCTATCTTTACGTTTATTATATCTGTGTGTCTATCCATTTATTGACGTGACTGTATTGAACATGGCAAACGCTTTGGAAATATAATACCATGTGCCTGTAGGTTTTAGTATACTGTCAGAAACTGTAAAGATTTGTCAATCCAAATCCAATCCCAGACTCTGAATGCTCCATTTTACATGCATATGGTAACTTAAATGTTTGGTTGTCTGTGTTGACAGGCTAGGAGTAGTGTTTAGCGACAGTATTACCATAACGACGACACATTGTTGTCTCACATTGTAGTGAGTAGCTTACTGAGCTAGTGTTCGATCGATTCGCTCGTGTTTGAACAGGTATTACACGATGCAAGTCTCAATAATAGATGCTCCAATGTATTCATTAAACCCGAAGCATTGACGTCTGACGTCATCCTAATGGATGTCCATCTTACAAAAATGTGTAGCATGAACGTTGTTTCATCACAGAACGTCTTTTTTGTTGTTGTTGCTATATATAGTAATGCCATTCAGTAGTCCACCTTGTTTAATCAGAAACAAATTACACTGAGATTGACATCTGTGAACACTAATGTGTATTAGCGTGGACGTACTTGTATGTAATGCGTGTCTATGTATCTGCTCTGTCTACACTGTATAACTGCTTTAGCAATAAAGCAAAGTCCGAGTCGAGAGCTTCACCTGCTGCTCTGCCCTACACACAGACACTACAAAAGACCCTTTATGATGTCCACCTGATGCTCTGCACACTGCGTTCCCACAGAGATACCCTTCATTTACACACACACGCACCAACACACACACACTCCAACCCACCCTTGCTGGTATTATGGAGGGAAAGTGAGGTAAAGTCCGTCTAGATCAAAATATCAAGTCCAGTGCATGAATATTAAAGTTGCTATACCAATTTAAAATTAAAATTTGTTCCAGACGTTCATTTGAGTTTTACGATGAAAATCACATCTCTGTGTATTTACTAAATTGCCATAGGATGCCTTTCAAATCACCAACTCCGCCCACCAACCATTACTATTCATAAGCCTATGTAATATTCATAAACCTACCTGCTCATTAACATTCCCATTCATTAGTAGTTGAATCAATTATGGTGAGAGTACAGGTAGAAAAAAAACAATTTTCAATCTTTTTTTGGGTAAATTGCATCTATAACATGTCTTCTCTTAAACTATAGTAATAAAATGACCAAAACTCAACAGAAAATTTCATTTAACAAGTAAATTTCATGATTTCTTATATATTCATTTTCATCCCATTATCTGAAACCCAACAACTTTGCAGAAGGCTTAAGCCCCGCCCACTTGGCACAATCACATTGTGTCATCATGATATATATCCCTGAAAAGTCAAATTTCATTATAAACCTTATAAACCACATTAACTAAAGCTGTTTACATACAGTGTGCATACAGTGTGGTTTAGTGTGTTTACATTGAACCACTTTGTATGTTTACACTGTATGTTTATATATTCAGAACAAAAATCTCACTTTCTAGCTGACCAGCATTCATGAAATGTTTCATGTTCACTCTTATCGGTAATTAGAAAGATATTATTAGAAGAAATTTCCCAAAATGTTGATAACTTTTGGATTTACTTCAGATTATATGCGGAAAAATGACCCATGGTGTTTTCTTGGTCAAACAAATGATTTTCCAACAAAAAAAAAAAGGATTTTTCTCGTAAGAGTGTCTTTGCAGTGAAATGAACATTTTAATCCTAACACCATCCAGAGACTGTTGTTTTTTTTTGGCTTTATTAAGTATACGAATTTATATATAATTAACTAGACACAGCCTCATTTGCATAAATAAAGGTACATTTTTGGAAATTTCAGATACATAAAACACTAGCAAGAATATGAGCAATCAACTGGTGAAAATTGATAGTGATATTATTTTAAAAATTGCAAAGTCAAAATGTCTTAAATATTGGAAAATGTATTATTCTTTTAAGCCTAGATTTAGACATTTTTACTAATTTCACACTCAAAATTGTCTTGTTCTATTGCTAGATATTTGTGTTAACATATTTTTTTATATATATCTAGAAAGTTCCAGTACTCAATTCTTGTAGATATGGGTTGCTGCATGTGCCACAGTATTTCTGTAAATCAAACAAAGTCAAATTGATTCATTCGAACAAACTGAATCATTGAATTGAGTGACTCAGTGTGAATCAGTGAATTAAGTGACTCAGCTATTATCGCCACCCAAAACAAATGTTCCTTCTTATCCATAATATCAACTTCTTACATAAGATGTGTGTTAAGCACTGGTGTTAAACAAACACAACTCACTATGCATGACACACACACACATACACACACACACACACACACACACACACACACACACAGGTGTTTCCAGTCATCTACCACACTTCCTTTAAATAGCAAGCGGCCAAAGGCATAACTGTAATGCAATTTAATCCTAAATATTTTAAGGAAGTACATTTCGGATATATTTTCAATGCAATCTGATAGATGACAGATGTGAATTTATTTTGTGAATATACAGAATTAAAATCTATTATTTCTGTCATATCTACATTTTTTTCCTTTTTTTTTTTTTATATTTTATTATCGTGATATACCACCTCATCAGTGTAATGTATACCGCCTCAGCCCTAATGAGGCTTCATCAATGGCTACATTATGACTGGAAACTGAATGAACACATGGTTTGGTTCATGAAAGTAAAGTTTGCTGGAAATAATGAACTTAGAGAATGGAGAAAGGGAGAAAGAGAGAAAGTATGAAAGCATGTGTTATAAATTACAACACTCACTCCATTATTTCTGCCCTATTTCCACCAGATACAGGCAGAGCCAAGGGGGAAATAATAGCACACATGAATAGACACACACTGTATACACACACACACACACAGAGAAAGAGAGAGAGAGAGAGACAGAGGGAGGAGAGAGAGAGAGAGAGAGAGAAGGACAGAGAGTGGCTGAAATTCCAAAACAATGAAAAAAAAAAACGTGATGTGAATAATTTTTTCAGTCAATTCACTGTACTTCCTGTGCTGATATTTAATTTATGATATCTAAAATAATTTATTAATTTGTCTGAATGTTGCTAATTACACATGAAAAGAGTTCTTCTGTGCTCATTTGTGATGGAGTTTGTCATTTCGTCCTCATGTGTGCACGTTTCACACCCTGCACGTTTCCATACTAAGACGTTTGTCCCTAAACGTCCACTTAAACGTGAAAGTAAACATCTCCATTCACATTTACGTTACATGTCATCCGAATGAAATTATGTGGAAGTCCTGTAAGAGTGTAACACCTAGCTGATGCTAGCCGAATATTCAACCGGCTCAATCGTCTAAACAAGAATCTTCCTAGAACAAAATGTAATAACAAACAGATCAATAAATGTGTTGATATTTATCAAAGAAAAACGTATAATGCTGACGTTTCCTGTAAAGTGATGTTTATTTAAAACGGATTGAATGAGACTACAGTGTCAGCGCTTTGATACAGCTGTACGTTTTCCACCATGAAGGTATTCAGGATAGAGACTTTGCACTTTAGATTTTCATCATAAACTGACAAGATGCATTTTTTGGTTTTTTGTTTTTTTTTTTGTCTTTTTTTTTTTTTTTTTTTTTTTAATCAGAGAGGTGAGACAATGAGTGGAAATAACATTAAATGTAACCTTAAATAGTTAAAAAGCATGATGCATGATTCATTAATTAATAAAACATTGTAATCATTAGTAAATTGCTGTGGTATAAGAGGACTAAAATACATTAGGACATGCTGTTTTAGGAAAATAATCCACTTCAAGTTGATAACGTATCACCCCACTGTGGCATGGATTATTTTCCTATAACAACATGCACCATCGTGTTTTATTTCTTACATAAATAAGGACATTTAGTACAGAAAAACAGATGAATTTATGTCCTGTATAATTTTGCTTTGAAATACGAGTAGGAAGTCCTCCGCTGATGACCCTCCCCACCCTCAACCAAGAAATTTCACAAGTTTTGCCCTTGAGCTGAGTTTGTACTGAGGAAAACCACACCATGAGTTTTATAATACAGAGTGTTTCTGTTATTATCACCGGAGACCAAGAAGATAAAAATGTCTTCTTAGTAAATGAAAATATCTTGAATATAGTCTTCATGAGTAGTATTTCTTATTATAAGATTACAATAAACCAAATAAAAGCTCATTAAACCTATTTCTGGACATTATTACTCATTTCAAGCTTGTAGTTTTCTTATTCTACTGGCAGATAATTTTGCTTCTTTTTAGAAATAAATGCTTAAAATGAGTAAAATTATTTGCCAGTAGAAACAGACTACTTCAGGCTTTAAAAGAGTACAAATGGCTTCAAATATGTTTAATAATCTTATATTTGGTTTCCTGTACTCTTATAATAGGAAATACTAGATAGATTTGACTACATTCAAGGTATTTCCACTTGATGAGATGTCATTTTTTGTAGTGTAGCCTGAGCCTGATTTAAACAAACAACAAAAAAATCAATCAATCTAAAAACAAATAAATATAATAATAAATAATTAAAAAAAAAACATAATACTCAACACAGGTCTTCTTCCTGAGCAGCGTGATGAACTCTGCTGAACTAGTGATGAATGATTTAGCAATGAATCATTTTTTATGTGTGACTCTTAAGGGCCTCTTAAGGGCAAATTAACTAATTAATTAAGAATAATTAACTGTTATCATTACTCAAAGAGAAGTTTATTATCAACCATAATATCTTCTATAGATGTGCGTTGTAGTGTACAGTGTTTCTGTGCACCACTAAACAGTGAATCAAACACAGTGAAACTGAATCGGTTGAATGAACTGAATCATTTAAAGTGACTCATTCAGACTGTCACTAGCTTTAACTCAAACCTGCTGCTCTCACAGTGTTTATGTCTCAAGTTTCAGGCCCAATTTAAAAAAACAAAACACTTCCACAAAGGCACATCATGCGTGTTTAGATCAAGTGTTTTTACTGGGCGGTATTAAAAACACCTGGTGTTAAACAAACTCGGTTCGCTATGGGTGACACACACGCACACACACGCACCCACACAAGTGTTTCTAGTCATCCACCAGATTTCCTTTTAATAGAGAAAGGGAAAGACCCAAACCGCAATCACACACACACACACACACACACAAACAGTGATGAGGTCAGTACAGGTGGTTATCTTTTGCCAGGAAGTGAAAGATAGATTTCATTTTTTTTCCATTATTTATAGAAATAATCTACATGTGACAGCTTACTCTGATGTTAATAAACACCAGAGACAACTAGATTTGCATTTGTAAAAGGCAGCCGGTAAGGAAGGAGAGAAGGAAAAACAAGAAGAAAAAAAGATATGTAAAATAAGCAGAAAGAAAAGAAGGCAAAACACTGAGGAAAGAAAAAGAGAAAGTAAGGTAAAGCAGTGAGTGATGGAGAGAAGGGAGGGGGGCTTTCAGTGTGCACCTGTGCCTTGTGTGTGTGTGTGTGTGTGTGTGTGTGTGTGTGTGTGTGTTTAAAGCAGAGCTAATGATTGGTCAGCCGTGAAGCCCAGTGTGACATCAGCAGGTGACATTACGTCAAAATTCAAACTGACTACATGATTCTTTATTTCTCCTTGAAGAAGAAAGACCTTTGAGGACTACCACGCTAAGCACTTTAAGTGACCGTCTACGTCCCAAACTGCACACAAACCTGTTTAGACACAAGGTCTAAACTATGAGTGAGCGGCTACGATCCAAACCTATGTGAGCCACTGTGTCCCAATCCATACACTATAATACTATAATACACCCATCCCTCCTCTGTACCGCTTATCCTACACAGGGTCTCAGGGAGCCTATCCCAGGGGACTCGGGGCACAAGGCGGGGGACACGCTGGACGGGGTGCCAACCCAACGCAGGGCACAGTCGCACACACTACAGGCAATTTGGAAACGCCAATCAGCCTACAATGCATGTCTTTGAACTGGGGGAGGAAACCAGAGTACCCGGAGGAAATCCCCGAAGCACGGGGAGAACATGCAAAATCCACGCACACAGGGCGGATGCGGAAATCGAACCCCCAACCCCGGAGGCGCAAGGCAACATAGCTAACCACTAAGTCACCGTGCCCCGATAATACTATATACTAAGTATAATACTATAATACTAGTAAGATTGGCTACATCCCAAAGCCCACAGTTTTGTACCAGAATGCTGACATCTACATGATTGGTTAAGTCCCATATAATACCACAGCATCTCTAAACAGTACTCCAAATCTTACAAACAGTATGCCACCTATGTGACTGAACCTCCTTGATTGGTTATGTCTCAAACCATAAAATATCACGACGAAGAGTATGTATTAATTGCAAGGTGATCGGCTACATCCCAAACCACACACTAACATCCTGTCTATGTGACTCTCTGCTACATCCCAAATGACTATACTAAACACTAACTAGTGTACACACTGATAAGATCGGCTGCATATGTCATCAGCTATTTCCCAAACTGTCCTTGCACACTATGGTACTGTGGTACCGTACACCACCTGTGTGGCTAGTTCTCCATACCTGGAAGCCCTGAATGTGAGCGAGGTACTCGAGCTGCTGCGATGGCTGAACGGAGCTGCAAGGGATCGTGGGTGTTTTTGGCGTTTTGCTCAGCAGCTCCCGTGCGATGGCGGCTGTCTTTGAGGCGCTGTTGTTGTAAAACGGTGCCTGGCTCACTTCTTTCGGGTTCATATAGGTCACAGAGGTCACGGGGGTCATAGGGGTGACGGAGGGGGTAGTGCCACCTTTATTCCTGCTGGCCTCCATCTCCTGGTACACATCCGGAGAGAGGTGGAGGATTCCTTTCTGCGCTGCAGGACGAGGAAAGAGAACAGGCATGGAAATCAATAAGTAGTGTACATGGATGCAGTCCATGAAGTTATTTTGGTAGTTTTGTCTTATTTTCACAGTGCACTGGCTAATTTAAAACCCCAATGAGCATATTTGTCAATAATTTGCACTTCCTAAAAACAGTTTATGCTCACGTCTCTTCCTTGGTTCAGTGAGTAATTTTCCCTGAATGCTGTAAATTTGTACCCAAGAACTGCTGCTGCAATCAGAAAGACTCATCTCATCCCTGAAATCTTATTCACAATATACACACACACTGAACATCCTTTCAACAAACTTTTACCGTTTGCCTTTACAGTATAGAAGAGTAATAATTTATAATCCAACCATCCGTTCATCCAGAAGAGCATGAGTTCCTGTATGAGTCTGGCTCCTCTCAAGGTTTCTACCTCATGTTGTCTCAGGGAGTTTTTCCTTGCCACTGTTGCATTTCGCTCGCTAATTAGAGATCTAAAGCTACGTCTGGGATTTCTGTAAAGCTTTGGGGTGAAAATCTCTATTGTTTAAAGTGCTACAGAAATAAAAACAAATGAATGGAATTAATCTCAGTGCCACCAACATGTGCTGAGCAGGAAAAATATTTGCACTGCTTTGTATTTTTAAAAGTGCAAGGTTCTGTTTTTTTAAATTGGGTGTCAAATTAAAGTGGTGCAATACAGCTGGCCTCGGCAGACCAGAAACTGGCATTTCTCAATATGCAGGCATGTCCAGATCATGTGAACTTTTCCCAAATGTTGCACGCGATTTGCTAAAATTCGCACTAGTTACTGTGCCGCTGTGGGAAGGGGTGCGTTAAAGACGCCATTAAATCACGGGTGTAGATGCTGTGGTCTGCCAGTGATGCATTTCTGCAACTCATTAAATATAAAAATATGAGCTTGGAGTCCCACTTGCGCTTTTTTTAAAGTAATAACCAGTGATGAATTTAGTCTCTCTTATGAAACATAACACAATAACATGCACTCAACAACAATATTAAAAGTGAAGTGTGAGCCAGGATGACCTCATCAGTGACATTAAAACAGCACTTAAAGGTTCAATAAAGTCGATAAATTACCCACTTTTTTTTTTTACCCCCAATGTCTTTACTCAGAGTCTAAAATAAAACCTAAGCAACAGATTTTTTTCTTCACTAACTTTATTTGATAGTTCTGCACTATTTATGATGTAAAATACATTATTTTATATGCTAAGGAATCTCCTGTTAGATATGCTGTGCACTACATGTTGTGTAAATGCTCTTCATTCCTGCCTTATTTACTGTCCTTATATAAGACGTAGGAAGCTACATCGCAGATAACTATCTACTATAAAGTTTGTGCACTAAATAGAGTGGAAAAGCTTTTCATTTCAAACCTCATTTATATAGCAGGCAGCAGTTTGGGAAATGCGGCTCCCTACAGTGAAAGTGCCTCCAAACATATAAAGTGTGTACTTACAGTAGTAGCACATTTTCAGTAGTATATTCACACTAGTGAACTCCTTCAGATGTAGTAGACTTTTAATGAAGTAGAAAATCTGACACTTTTTGCATTTGGTGGTTTAATGTAGCAAAGGGGGAGGAGCCATCAGAGACTGGTGTGGTTCAAAATAGCACATGCACCAAGCGAGAACCCAAATAAGGAGCGAAAAGTTTACTTTTCAGGGTTTAAAACTGGTGGGTAATTCTGTGAAGGTGGCCATGATTAATGACATGAGGCATCACTCCATTTCCATTTAGTGCAAAATAGGGATGCATAGATACCCTGCTCATTTACTCAGATTGGTAAAAAAAAAAAAAAAAAAAATGCTCCAATACCAACACAATGTACCATGTGATAAATGATGACTTAAACCAAGTGCATGTTGTCGTGCTAATGAACGGACGACACAAAATGACTTGACATATTTTATGATTAATGAAACAATAATAAAACAAATCAGACTACAAACTGTGCTGTGTGAAAATATCAAAACAGGACCACTTTCCTGCAATATCAGCAACCTGATAAAACATTTTAAACAAAAAACTCAAGCATGAGGAGTTCATTGCAGTCCAACACTGCAGCAAGTGCTGGCTGGCGAGGGAAAAAAAACATCCACGATCAAAGCTAGGTGAGCGAAAATAACAGCCAGCTCTTTTGAAAATAAAATTGTACTTTATTTAGAGCTTTTCAGAAGCACTTTTCAACTCACGGACATTATTTTTCAAGTCAAGTGGCTTTATTGTCATTTCAACCATCTACAGCTAGTACAGTACACAGCAAAAATTACAGGAGACGACACAGAACTAAACACGACTACACAGACCTACACAGGACTACAGGAAATGCACGTGTGCAACTGTGTGCAAACGGTGCAAGACAGTATAATAATTACTAAAACAGGACAATATGCACAGTAAAGATCAGTGCAGTGCCAACCAGTACACAGTTCTAGTGTGGAATAAAGTGCAATAAGACATTACAGTGTAATAATAATAGTAATAATAATAATAATAATAATAATAATAATAATAATAATAAATGCTGTGAATGTAAACACAACATACTAGATAGCAGCAAAAATGCAAATGGTCAATACAGTATTTTGTTTACAGTATTTTAGCAGCACTTTAAGAAAAAATTGCAAAGGGAGTGGAATGGTGTTTGGTTGAGGACGAGTGTGTGTGTGTGTGTGTGTGTGGGTTGGTGTCAGTTAGGGTATTGAGGAGTCTGATGGCTTTGGGGGAAGAAACTATACAGAATGAGCCTAGTAGCTGAAGAGCACGAACACACACGTGTACGCTTTTCATGGCCGCTATGTAAACCATGGAAACATAAACAAAGTAAAATAAAATGTTCTGTAACACCACTGATTGATTAATACTGCAGCTTACTCATTTGAGTATCAGTATCAGTACCAAAACGGGTACTCATACTCATACTCAGTCTGAAAACAAAGGTTTTGTTGCATTCCTACTGCAAAAGGTTTGACTCAAGACACAAATATCCAAGTACTAGATGATCAAAGACATAAATCTAGTGCATGATTGGTGCAGAACCTGTTCTCTCGCTCCTTTTCTCTCTGTGAATGTAAACAGAGATACTGTATGAAGTGTAAGGACTGTGTAGAAAGGCAATGCTGAACACTGATGTCTTTTATAAACCGGATTAGTCTTGGATAGTTTATCACACCGCACTGTTTGGACATTTTAAGTCCTCCTGACTTTAACGATGTGTGTCTCATATCTGAGCATTAAACGCTCCTGGAGTTATAAACCCGAGAAGACAGAATGCACGCAAATCACATTCTGAGGGTTAACTAGTGGAAAAGAAACACACACACACACACACACACATGTCTGCTCTGGATCATATCAGACCTAAAGAACTGTAAATTACAGTCATTACTGTGACAGTGAAAGCTCTGTGGAAGGGAAAGTTTACAGAGCGAGTGCACACTGATAGTGTCCTACAGCAGCACTGAGATAAGAGCGAGCCAGAAAAACGTCTCCGCTCCAGCACAAAAATGCACTTCTACCCAACGAGGGCCCACGAGCAGAGACAAGGGCTCCGTCCCAAACCACATACTGCCATACTAAGGGCCATGTTAAATTAGCATGCAGTTTGAGACACAGCCATATTTTTTTTCTCCCCGTTTTTTGGGTCATATAATGGAGACAAATTCTCCATCCTAAAAAGTGTTGTACTAAACTCTATGGTAATTTAGCAGACAGTTAGAGTCAGAAATATTGACACCTGCTTTATAACAATAGGCGATTTGTTTGCCTTATTTTTAAAAAATTCTTATACATTATTTTTTATATATATTTTTTTAAGCAAAGATTCTGAATCATTATGCGTAATCATTTTCGTCTATTCTGTTAAAAGGTTTCAATAATTCTGCACTAGGTGGCTGATGACATGACAAATATCCAGCATCGTTTACACTCCTGAGATAAAGACTATCACATTTGAAAGGTTGCCTAAGAACAGCTGTCTTATAAGGGTCCTTGTTTTAGACAAACGTGACGGAGCCTCAGAGAATGCCATCCCACAATTCTGTTCACTAGACGACGGTGAAGATCAAAGTGTTTAAAAAAAAAAAAAAAAAAGAACAGACATTCGATTGAACAACAAGTATACAGATAAGACTTAGCTATCTCATAGCCAATGGGCCCTGTCCTGAACTGTACACTAGTGCACTAAATAGTATGGCAAAAAAGGCAAAATAGTACACTACTTCTGTCACTAAAAGTGTCTCTCTGAAACCTGATCATGAAAGTTTTACGTGTTGGTAATGGTGAAATCCTTTCTGACAGCCTTAGTCTTAGTGTCAGAATGTGTGTGTGTGTGTGTGTGTGTGTGTGTGTGTGTGTGTGCGTGTGTGTGTGTAATCCTGAGTGACAGGAAAACAAGAGCTGCCCCCTGAGTGTGTGTGAATAGGGATAGTCTGCAGGCCATGCCCTCCAGTCAGATAGATTGAACACGCAGCATCACTTACACACACACACACACACACACACACAGAGAAAAACACTTACTGTTAGTGCTGGCTTCGGGGAAAGTGGCTCTTTGTCCATTCCAGCTTTTGTTGTCCATGTGTGGCTGATGAGCAAGGGGATGACCACCACACACACACACACACACACACACACACACACACACACACAGAAGAAGAGTGAGTGAGATGGGAAAAGCACTTTTCAAGCATTTCACACAGGTTAATCTTCACTAGGAAGGGAGGAAGGGAATTGAGACATCACAGCTAAATCCTACACAGTCGAGTATAAAACACACACACACACACACACACACACACACACATAATTTGTAGGGCCAACTGGACTGAAGGTAAGGGACAACAGTTCTAGAATCTAAACTCCTGGACTCTAGACTCCAGAGTGAGAAGTTTCGAGGCTTAACTATGATTCTAGACTAAGTTCTCCACTCCTCGCTGTAAACATAGACTACAGTTACGGTGTTCTTGACTCCCTAACAGTGATTCTAGACCCCTCGCTGTAAACGTAGGCTACGGTTACGGTGTTCTTGACTCCCTAACAGTGATTCTAGACCCCTCGCTGTAAACGTAGGCTACGGTTACGGTGTTCTTGACTCCCTAACAGTGATTCTAGACCCCTCGCTGTAAACGTAGGCTACGGTTACGGTGTTCTTGACTCCCTAACAGTGATTCTAGACCCCTCGCTGCAACGGTTCTAGAATTCACAGTGCAGAGATCCTACTGCAATTGTAGATGGCACAGTGCATTGTGCACTCCTGTGTGTTAAGCTTCTAGACTCTTCAGCATGAAGGTTCTAGACTCCTCATTGTGAAGGATTCGAGGATTCTCAGTGCACAGGCTTGACTCCACCTAACACGTAGACTCCTGGCTGTGAGGGTTCAAGACTCCAATGTTGATGTCCTGCACTCTTCAATGTCAAGGTTCTAGACTCCTTAACTGCGACTGTAGACCAGATTCTAGACTCCTGCAGTTCGAGTGAAAATGGGATGTCATAGCGAGTGTGTGTTTTAGTCTCTCCAATCTCCCAAACTGCGCACTGCCACACTAAACAGTAAGCCAAAATAGTGCACTCTCTGAAGTACACACTCATTTAGAAATTGACTCACTGACACACAAGCTACGTGTTTAGCTGCCATAACAAAGCTAACCACTGACTGCGGCTGCGTCCCAAACTGCACTAAAGTCTGTACTAAGGTGTACATCAAAATCTGACAAACAGGCCTGTGGTGGCAGTATTCTTACATACTACTGAGTTTGCTAGTATTCTTGTTTGGGATGTATCCTGTGAAATACAGTACAGAGTGTGTGCTCCAGTCCCTCCACTACTCTGTGTGTGTGTGTGTGTGTGTGTGTGTGTGTGTGTGGGGTTATGTCATCCTGTTGCTGATCATCAGAACGGAACAGGAGTTGACGGAAACGCACAGCCATTAACATCTGGATGGAAACATTGTGTGTGTGTATGTGTGTGTGTACTGACCTTCTCCTGTGTGTTCTGAATAGGCGTGGAGGCTTTGTATCCCAGATGGAGCAGCATCGCCTCTGCAGCTGCACGTTTAGCGACTTTTTTATTTGACCCTGTTCCTGAGGTCACTTCATCACCCACCTTCACCTGTTCTCACATACACACACACACACGCACGCACGCACACACACGCACACACACGCACACACATGCACACACACTTTAAAATTATTAAAGAGCGAGCCTAAAGTGTCGAACCAGCTACAAGAACAAGTCATGATCACTGTCTTCTCAAAGCAAAAAAACTATTTTAAAAACACACTCTATGTATTTAACCTATTTTAGGAAGAAATGAACTCATAAACTCATACAGCACTATGAATTGTGTTACTGAATCAGTTTTCCTGCACTTGGCCTGTTTCCACAAACTTTGCGCTTGCATATCTCCTCTAGTGCTTTTGGAGAGATTTCATCTTTGTGTAAATATTGTAAATATGCGTTGTGGTCTGGGAAAACCTGTCGGATGTGTCTGCAGCTAAATTCTGTTAAACAGGCAAAAAATAACAAAAAAATCAGGTTTTGACCAAAAGCAGGTCACTTTTGATACCTCAGAAAACATTAATATATTTACTAAAGAAGTAGAAATGTAGAGTGTCATGTAAGAAACCATTTTAATAAACAAATAAATAAAAAAAGAATCAGTCTGCCTTTTAATTGTGATTGTACTCACTTAATGAATGTCATGCTTTGATCAAGTTGGTTACAAGCTATAGCGAAATGAACATTAATATAATGAATTCTAATCATCTATAAAAAGCATTTAGCCCTTTATGAAAAATGAAATGAAGAATTAGGATTATTAAAAAGTTGTATAAATATAGATATTATTTTATGGTCATATTTATTATTTATACATACACTCGCCATCCACTTTATTAGGAACACCTGTACATTCATGCAGTTATCTAATCAGCCAATCATGTGGCAGCAGCAAAATGCCCCAAAGTCCTGCAGATACAGGTCAAGAGCTTCAGTTAATGCTCACATCAAACATCAGAATGAAGAAAAAGTGTGATCTTTGTGACTTTGATTGTGGTATGTTTATTGGTACCAGATGGGCTGGTTCTGGTTCCTGGGATTTTCACACACCATAGTCTCTAGAGTTTACACAGAATGGTGGGAAAAACAAAAAACATCCTGTGTGCGGAGAGTCTGTAAGCTGAAACACCTTGTTGACGTGAGAGATCAGAGGAGAAGGACCAGACTGGTCCAAGCTGTCAGGAAGTCTATAGTAACTCAAAAAAACACTCTTAAAAAAAAAAACCTTGGTCTTTTTCCAGTCCTTCAACCGCCCAGTTTGGGTGAGCCTGTGCCCATGATGGCCTCAGATTCCTGTTCTTGGCTGAGAGGAGTGGAATCTGCTGTGGTCTTCTGCTGTTGTAGCCCATCCACCTCAAGGTTTGATGGTTTGTGCATGCTGAGATGCTTTTCTGCTCACCACGGTTGTACAGCGTGATTACATGAGTTACTTTATCCTTCCTGGCAGCTTGAACCAATCTGGCCATTCTCCTCTGACCTCTCTCATCAACAAGGTGCTTCGACCCACAGAACTGTCGCTCACTCGATGTTTTTTTGTTTTTCACACCATTCTGTGTAAATCTCCAGAGAGATTCCCAGCAGAACTGCAGTTTATGAAATTCTCATACTAGCCATTCTGGTGCTAACATCTATGCCATGGTTAAAGTCACAGAGATCATACTTCTTCTTCATTCTAATGTTTGATGTGAACATTTCCTGAAGCTCTTGACCTGTATCTGCATGATTCCTTGCATTGCGCTGCTGCCACATGATTGGCTGATTAGATAACTGCATGAATGTGCAGGAGTACAGTAAAGTGGATGGTGAGTATATTTACTTTATTTAGAGAATCTTGAATATAGAGAAAGACATCATATATTTTTACACTGTGAGATCACAAAATTATAAGATAAAATAAAAATAAAATTATTTAGCCTCTGGTGTTTTGAAGCCTACGTTTTTTTCTAATGTCAAGATTGAATTTGTTCTTATAATTTGTTCTCAAGTATTTATTTGCTAGAAAGAAAAGATAATAATCTGCCAGTAGAATATGTCAATTTAATAAATGTCTAGAAGCTGACTTAATTATCATACATTTTGTTTATGCTAATATCATAACTAGAAATATTAAACTGTCTTTATTGAGCATATGTTCACACTGTGTTTTATCACATTTCTTTTTTTTTATTCAACATTGCTAGATGTTTACTATAACACGTCTGGTATCATAGAACCATTTAAAATTTTTGGTTTTCTGTATAAATTTTGTGATATCTGATACTACAAATACGATGATTAGTTGTGGCTCTGAGAAAGTTCTGTAAATTCCTCTCAACCATCCATGTCTCAACAAAGCAGTAAAAACTGTTGACTCCTGGAAATCCCTCTCGTCACACATCCTGGATTTTATACAGCACAGGAACAGAAATATAAATATAAATATAATATAATCCTCTAAGGCATGTGACCTTTTTTATTTTTATTTCCTTCAATTTCCTCACAATTTCCCTTGATTGTAGCTCCCTTGTTGTGATCAAATAAAAACCATAGATTTAAAAAAAAAAAAAAAAAAAAAAAAGTCTAGCATAGACTTTCTTTTTTTAAGAGTGTAAGACATCTGGAAATAATTTTCACTATGTTAAGTATATTGCACTCAATGTGAGACCTTAAACCGTATTAAACGATTCTGAACATTAACAGACTAGACATTAATATATGCCATTTTGCCATCCTGAATATCTTGAGTTACATTTGCACATCCAAATTTTCTTCTCAGGCATGTTCCATAGTCTCAGTGGAGTGGTTTCGTTATACAGGTAGAGTTTTTTTAACCCAGAAACAATAGAAAACCACCCTGTAGTGAAATAAGCAAAAGTAAATCAAATAAACCCAGACGTCTAATAAAACAAAGTGAAGGGCCTACAGAGGGAATGAAACACAACCAGAAACATAAACAGGACATATCGCTGCCAAAATCAAAACAGTTCATGAACGATACCGCAGTTAAAAACAGAGGAATATTTCACTTGTCATTTCTCAGTGGAATGTTGCTTTAAATAAATGTTTTTAACTATTTTAAACAAAACTGAATAAAAGCCAAAAACAGTGGAAAATTGAAATATGGCTCTCATGGCTGATCAGATATGAGCTCCATTTTGAAATGACTATGCTCTATTATTAAAAAAAAAAAAAAAAACAGCATAAGCGTAATAATATAACTATTTTTTTCATAATACACTGCATTACTGTTGTTATATCATCCCACTCCTAACTATTATCATTATTATCACTATTATTATTGATGATCGTTTTTGTGTGTGTGTGTGTGTGTGTGTGCGCGTGACACAGAGAGAGTAGTACCTGCATGATGAACTCTCGGCGGCGTGGCAGGCCTCTCTCAGACAGCAGTGTGTACTCGGGCTCTTTCTCTCGTTTAGCCTGCTGGATCTGTGCGAGTCGGCTGATGGGGTTCATGCCCTGACCGTACTCCGGCCCCGCCTGTGAGGAGATCACACACACACACACACACACACACACACACAGCACCAGTGTGAGTCTGTCTGTAGGTCAGAACGTTTCCTCACCATCGTGGTCATGGATAATACTAACACCATCAAATCCTACAAAGTGAACTACCCAAGTGTCAAGTCCTGATTAGCTGGTAGAGGAAAGTGAGTTCATTTCAGTCTGTCAATCAGTCTGTCGGTCATTGTGTGTCTGGCTGGCTGTCAGCATGTCTGACTAGCTGTCTGTCAGCGTGTGTGTCAGTCTGTCTACCAGTTGGTCTGTCTGTCAATGTTTCTGTAAATGTGTCTGTCTACTAGCTGATCTGTCTGTCTGTCTGTCTGTCTGGCAGTCATTTGCCTGTCTGTCTGTCAGTGTCCTTCTATCTGGTAGTCACTGTCTGTCTGTCTTGTTGTCTGTCAGTGTGTCATCGAGTCTGTCCACCAGTTGATCCATCTGTCAGTGTGTCTCTCAGTGTGTCTGTCTGTCTGTCTGTCTGTATGTCTGTCCGTCAGCCGGTCTGTGTGCTTGTCTGTCTGGCAGTGTGTTTGTTGGTCTGTCCGTCAATCTATCTACCAAATGATCTGTCAATCAGTGTGTGTCATGTCAGTGTATCTGTCTGTCAATATGACTACCTGTCAGTTGATCTGTCTGTCTACCAGTTAATCTGTCTGTCTGCCTGAAAGTCAATGTGTCTGCCTGTCTGTCTGCCAGTGTGCCTGTCTATCAGCCAGTCATTCTGTCTCTCTGTCTAGCAGCCGATCTGCCTATCTCTCAGTCAGTGTATCTGTCAGTGTGTCTAACTGTTTGTCAGTGTATCAGTCTGTCTGTCTGTCTGTCACTGTGGCCTCTTTCTTCTTGTCAAACCATCAATCTAACTAACAGATGGCTTCATCTGTCTGTTGTTGTGTTGGTCGATCGGACTGTCTGCCTGTCTGTCTGCCTGACCGGGCATCAATCGCTCAGTATGGCTTTCAGTGCACCTTTCTGTCAATCTGTCATTCTACATACCATTTATATTAAATATATTAGGTTATGTATCTATCTGTCTGTCAGTATGTTGGTCAGTCTGTCTTACACTCTGTCTGTCGATGTACAGCATAATAGGTGATGTGCCTCTCCCTGTATGTCTACTTGTCTATAATATTTGATATGATGTTATGAGGTATTATGCATCTGTCTGTGTCTAGCTTGCCATAACAGTGATATAGTATTATACTACACTACGTATACTATAGCGATACACTTTTGGGTGCAGTGCACGTCTGCAGTACCCTTACTAGGCAGCCTACCTTGAGTATGGTCTTGGGCCGTTTCTTATAGTGCACTTTGGGCTTCTCCACTACAGGGATGAAGGGAAGCTTCTTCAGCTCCTGCAGGATGGAGAAAGCTGCACGCTTCTTCGACAGCTTCTTGCTGTTGCCCTCACCCTCGGCGGAGAACTCGCCCACCGTCACGCGGGTCAGGAAGCTCTTCATGTGGGGTGGGCCGCTCTCCTTCAGCACCTGGGGACGGAGGAGGATAGGGAAGCCGGTGAGACGTGGAGCAGGTCATGGCTGTAACGTATATATTAAACATTCAGAACATCAGAGTTACCCAGAATGCAGCTGGACATGCTGCTTACTAAATCATGTGTTTCAACATTCAGATTCATTTCCAGTGTCTCTGCTTGGGCAGCAAAGCAGGTGAGCTCAGTGTTAAGGAGGGGGATTAGATTACACACACACACACACACACACACACACACACACACACACACACACACACACACAGGACCTGGCTCTCTCTAGGTTTAGTGAAAGTTATCCCCCTCCTGAGACTCCTTTTCACATCCTATCCTCATACACATAAGCACTCTGGCATTTTCTCTCTCTCTCTCTCTCTCTCTCTCTCACACACACACACACACACACACACACAAGGACAAAATGCGTAAAAGTGTGTGCATGTGTGCGGATTTAACTGAGAACATAGAAACCAAGTTATTCCTATGTCTATCTATCTGATGTCCATCTCTCTAACCATCCATCCACCCATGTGTCTGTCTAACCATCCATCCACATCTCTATTTATTCATCCTCCATCTATCCACCCGTGTGTCCATCCATGTGTCTATCCATCTATCTGTCTGACTACTCATCAATCCACGTCTCTATCCATGTGTCCATCCATCCATCCACCTGTGTCTGTCTGTCCATCCATCCATCTGTGTGTTGATCCATCCAATCTGTCCATCCATGTGCCTTTCTAGTTGTGCATCTTTCTATTTGTCTATCTGTGCACCTTTCTATCTGTCTATCTGTGCATCTTTCTGTCTGTCTATCTGTGTGTCAGTCTGTCAGACTGTGTCACTCATTAAAGTTGAATAAAATTTTGAAAAAATGAAACCCATCTAAGTGAATTTTGATATTTATCTGAGCAGTTGGAAGGGAAACACACACACACACACGGAGTTCCTCACACACTTGACAGAATTTATGATCCAATATTTACACGACTTTCATGTGGAGGGATTTGGTCATCACACTCCCATGTTACGGAAGAGTTCTGTATTTCTGCGGTGGCTCTGAAGCTGCCCTGTTCACTCCAGGCCGATATTACACTTTCATATTTATCACGGTTTATGATATCATAATAACTGACTCCATGTTTATCTCTGTGCGTGCTTCAAACAAAAATATTTTGCAGACTACTTTTACAAAAGACTACACAAGACTTAATTGCTGTCTGCACGTCTGTGTTTCTGTCTATTCGTCTGTCTCTCTACCGAGCTATCCAGCTGTCTGTCTCTCTCTTTGCCTACTCATCCATATATTATATTCATATTTACAATTATGGATGTCTGAGAGCATTTCCAGTCATACCATACACCACTCTAATTAACATGGATCCTGAACATGTCTGAAGCCCTGAGTCACCTGACCTCACACAGAGTCACCTGACCTCACACAGACTCCATCACTGCAGTTATTGTTGGGAATTCAGTGGTGGAAGCTTTTTGCCTCCAGCATGTGATTGTCTAATCGCAGGAACAATGTCTTTGAGGAGATCTTGGCACTCCTTAAATCCATCGGCAGCAGACGAGCCATCGTCCTCGGCGTCAGACGGTGTAACATCTTCGGCGCGGTGATGGAATTTCAACGAGGACTTTGATCTGACCAGTTTTTCTGTCCTACATGGATCATGTTCTCCGGGAAGACGATGTGGTACGATCCATGTAAAGGCAGGATGTGAGGACGGCAAGAGACACTGAGACCCACTGAGCGAAGAAAGACTCTTTTGTATGGCGTGTTGATGCGTCTGCCCCCAAGATACACACTCATGCACATGACTCAGAGAGAGAGAGAGAGAGAGAGAGAGAGAGAGAGAGAGAGAGAGAGAAAGAGTAAGAGACAGAGAGAGAAATATCCAGGTCTGAAAGTCTGAATCCACTGTCTGTCTGTCCCTCTGTCTGTCTCTCTGTCTGTCTACTTGCCCATCTGTATGTCTGTCTACATGTCTACCAGTCTGTCCACACATCTGTCTGACTGCCTGCCTGCTTGTCTGTTCACCTATATAACCGTCTGTCTGTTTGTCTGTCTTCCCATCTCTCTATCTATCTGTACGCCCGTCTGTCCACCCATCTGTTTGTTCATATTACTGTGTGTCTGTCTTCCCATCTGCCTGTCTATCCTTTTCTGTGTATCCTCCCCATCCGCCTGTGTCATCTGTCTGTCAGTCTGTTCACCCGTCTCTCTCCTTGTCTGTCCATCTATCAGTCTACATGACAGACTGTCTGTCCACCTGTCTGTCTGTTCAAACAGCTGTCTGTCTGCTGATCCATCCATCTACCTGTCTGTCTATTCAGCTTAATCTGTATGTCTATGTCTATCAATATATACAATATGTATCTGTCTGTCTGCCCATCTAGCTCTCTGTCAGTCAGTCTCTCTATCAATTTGTTCCTCCATCGAATTCCTAATCTATTGAACTGTCTTTGAATTTGTCTGCTAATTTACCCCACTGCCTATTAATTTATCTGTTAAACCGTCTGTCTGTCTCTGTCAGTGTAATGCAATGGGAGTGAGTGTATGCTCCTCAGTGAGAACAGTGATGAGTGGCAGGTGATGACAGCAGGAGTGGGAACTGAACGCCAGTGATGATGTTGAAGGTTCTCAGTGTTCTGTGAGGATCATCATCTCTGCTGTTCGTGTAGATGAGACGGTAGTACTGCGTGAACAGGCGCTGCTGCAGCTGTTACGAGTCAGACGTACGCTGTTTTCACGTTTTGCGTCTTGCTCACATTGTTACACTTACTCTCGGTTTCAGTGTTTATTCATAAAGTGCGCACTACACATTCTTTCCAACTCCTGATCACGGGCCAAGATTCCTGTGCAGCCCAGGATCCCGCAGCTGAACGATGAAGTGGAGACGACACGGGAAAAGAGCAATACATCATTCACAAGTTAAGCTCTGCATGACAGTGCACACCGCATGCACGCACAGAGCGATCTCCAGGGGGGAAAAAAGCGCAATCATGGAAAACATAACATTTACAACATAACATAACATTTACACATGCAGTGTGTTCAGAAGGTTGCTCATGAGGCTGATTGTTAAGTTTAACGTTGCTGTGTAATGACTTCTTGGTAAGGATGGAATAACACACAGACATTTTCCAGGCCTGACAGAGGGATTAAGATCAGCACAAATCTGGTAACACTAACAAGACAAATACTAAACCAGACATACAGGCAATACAAACAAACCTTTCCTGCTTTTAGAGGAGATGGTGCTCTTATGTGTACATAAATCTCAGATTCTTATTATACACATTTAAGTAAATACATATACACCGAATAATTAAGTTAGATAAATAAATGAAAGAGTTATTGAAAGCTGAAAATTCATTGTACTTCAGCATGTCATGCTATAATGTGTGTGTGTGTGTTTTTTTTACCTCAAAATTCACAGGCATGTTCCTCTTCAGTGCAATCTCATACACCAGACTGATTTCAGATTTATTTGCGTCGCTGTCCTCCTCCGAGCCTTTTTTCTCCTCTGGACTCTAAAAAAGTCACATGCACAAATCAACCCTTTTTCTTTCACATCTCTCAGAAAAAAGGGGGAAAAAAGGTTAGGGGCAATTTCATGTACATGTCCACATGATGCTGGGAAAATAAAATATAGTTAACCTCTTTAATCTGAGCATATGAGTAGTGTTTGATCCATAACGCTCAGATTTCCTTAGTAATATACACCCCAAAACAACCCGTGTAAATTCATGTCTCTTTCATGAATCGTTATTAAAAATTATGATATTATCTGCGAAGCTCTGTGATATGATTTTGCCTCAAACAAAGTGCTATAAAAATGTTTATGCTGTGATGCTTTGGAAATAAAATGCACTAAGTGCAGATTTTTATATAGAGGATTTATCATCCTGTTTAACAAATCACAGATTACAGGAAGCTCCACTCCAGTAGTTCCTGGTTTGCACACAAGCACCCAGTCTGGAGTAGGAACTAAAAAAAAGGCCCCTGGAACCACTGTATGAGTTCCTGAAAAAAATTCCTGCAGTGGAAATACATCCACTACATGCACGTGTGTGTGTGTGTGTGTGTGTGTGTGCCCGAGGCAGTACATGACCATGGTGTTCTTCTCTTGGTAACATAATACAGGAAGAGAAGCAGCTGATAAAGAGCTCGTTATGAACACAGCGAGACTGAACAGGAGAGAAAAACACAATATTACAGCTTGAATAACTAGATCGATGCCAAATGCTCACACACACACCCACACACACACACCCACCCAGGCAAAGGTTTTTGTATTAACATTTTTGGTTAGACTTCAATAAATGGGTTTGAGTTCAATTGGACCTGAAAATCTAACTAAGAAGTAGGTATAAGTGGACTGAGAAATGTTTCATTTCATTTTATTGGCAAAAAAATGTAGATCTAAGTGGAAAGCGTCGATCCAGTTCACTCTAATTAGCCACTCGTAGCATACAACATACACTATATGGCCCAAAGTTTGTGAACCTTTGACCATCACACTTATCTGTGCTGGTTTAACATCCCATGCCATATTTAGTCCCCCTTTGCTGTTGTAATAACCTCCACTCTTCTGGGAAGGCTTTCAACTAGATTTTGGAGCGTGGCTGTGGGGATTTGTGTTCATTCAGCCATAAGAGCATTAGTGAGGTCAGGCACTGATTGTTAGGTGAGGAGGTCTGGGGTGCAGTCTATGTTCCAGTTCATCTCAAAGGTGTTCAGTGGGGTTGAGGTCAGGGCTCTGTGCAGGACACTCGAGTTCTTCCACTCCAGCCTTCACACACCATGTCTTCATGGAGTTCGCTTTGTGCACAGGGGCATTGTCATGCTGGAACAGGTTTGGGCCTCTTAGTTACAGTGAAGGGAAACTGTAATGCTACAGCATACAAAGACATTCTATACAGTTGTGTGTTTCCAACTTTGTGGCAACAGTTTGGGGAAGAACCACATATGAGTGTGATGATCAGGTGTCCACAAACATTTAGTTATAAAGTGTATATTTGTCATACAGTTGATACCAACACTATATAATATCATCTGTAAGACAAATCTACTTACACCAAACCTTTAATAAAGAGTTTATCTAGAATCAGAGTGGACAAATAAATACAAAGCTTTAGGTATTTAATGGAAGTTTGTCTGTGTGAAGACCACTCATATAATTATTAATGCTAATTAAGGCTATGCTACACCTAAACCGTAAAGAAATTTTTTTTATTAAAAAAATGTTTTAAATTTAATAAAGGCTGGCATTTTTGTCAAACAAACTGTTTTTCCTAGATTTGTCAGATTTATCCTTGTGAGGACATTTGGTCCTCACCAAGAAATAAAAACATGCATGTGCACACACACACACACACACACACACACACACACGTAAATTCAGTAATTAAAAATAAAAGAATGAAGGAATCAACCAAATAAAAATTGATCAATCAAATAAAAATAAAAAAATTAAATAAAAGTAAATCAAAAGTTGTAAAGTAGGCAGACAAATAAAATAAAATAGAATAAAAAATTAAATTAAATTCAAACAAAACTTGTAAAGTCTCTGGACAAAAAAAAAAGTGTCAGTTGTGTTATTTCCCCCATAATACTTGTTTACATCACCCCTATTTTGGAGTTTCCATTGCTCTTCCATAAAATCTCACAAGCTTTGGGGTTGATGCCTGTTGATTCTGCTGTCCATTCAAAGTGTCTGACACAGAGAGTAGACATGTTTCAAACTAGACACCCTTTTCACTATCTAGTCCACAAAAAACCCATCACAGATGATTTCTGTGATGACTTACACGTTTACACGTATTGTAATTAGTGTGTGTAATTAGGGTGGGAAATGTCTACAGTGGACTAACCATGGCGAGGCATTTATATGGTAAGGTGTGTATGTTTAACTAAGGAAAAGGACATTGGAATCTGAGCCACTGAACAGATTAGGGGTGTGTGTTTGTGTGTGAGATGATGGCGTATTTTTTTTTAACCTGTAGATACGGCACGCTCTATTACGTGTTCCACATGTTGTGTAAAATCAGAGAGAGGGAGGGAGCGAGAGAGGGAGCGGTGACATCAGCGCTGGCACGGAGCATCAGTGTGTTAAGTGATTTATACACAGTGACACGGTGTTAAGCTTACAACTGGGCATACATAAAAGCCCTTTAAGAGTGTGTGAGGTCGTCTTTACACCCCAATGTGACAGTAAGGGGAGGAATAAAGATACAAGAACAAGGGGATCTGAGATCAGCACAAGGGGATTGTGGGTAATCTGCCTACAGTAACACGAATGAGAAAGTGAAGAGAGAGTTAAAGTGAGAAGGAAAGAGGAAATAAAAAAACAAGGTTAAAGGTGTGTCTAATGTAGTGTGTATCACCTATTCCCTACTTCCTAACCCCTATTCCCTACAGTGGACTATAGGGACTATATAGCACACTAATATAGGGAACAGTGTAAATGATTGCAGGTCACTGATTTGGTTTACTGCACAGTTTGTCCTCACCATCACCAGTCGAGTGTGGGTGTGTCCCAAACCACATACTCTATTCACTAATCACCATGAAATGTCATGACTAAGGATGTGTCCCAAACCGTATTCACTGTAGACTCCACATAAACACCATAACAACCGAAAACTACCCCAGTCTCTATAGAGGCCAAATAATCACTATCACTAACACTAAGACGCACAAGTCCCAAACCGTACCATAGTCACTATCTATCCTGCACACAGTCTTCAAATGCTGCAGTGTATTCTGGGTATTGAGTCTCTCTTCACTTTGAGTCTTGGTGACTTGTTAATCTGACCATGTCTTAAGGTGTGTGTGTGTATACCTGAGGTTGCTTTTCAGGAATGGGTTCGTTCCTCAGCGCCTGCAAAGCTTTCATGGCTGCGTTGTGCCGAGCTGCTTGGCGAGTTCGACCTTCGCCAATAAACTCGTTACTGCCTACCGTCAGCTGCACGTAGAACACCTTGGGGACTGGATAGTGATACCTCGAGTAAAATGGGGGGAAGGGGGAGGAGGTAAGAGAAAAAGACGTCAAAACAGAATTAGCTTATTGAAACACGACTGTTTTATCACGGTGTAAATCAAGGCCTGTTGAACTGACGGACACAAAATAATGACTCAAGGATTCCTCTCTGTCATCTCCTCAAACTTGGACATCACTCGTTTCTATGGCAACACACACAACACCATAATGGGCACCCAGATCGCTAACACATAGCTAGTCTGGGAAAACATATATTGATGACGTTCGTCGGCTAAAATCTTCAAGCTAAAAGCTACAGCTTATTGTACTGTTTATTATGAGAGAATGATAGATAAGAAAGAAAACATGACGGAATGTGTGTGTGCTGTTATACGAAAATAACATAAGACGGGGTGGAGTAATGCAGCCCAACACAAAGCTTTGTTACTGTTACCACCCTGAAGTGATTAATATCCAATAAAGACCGCCCCAAAGTGTTATATTCATCTTATACAATAGCAATGAGCCAAATTTTTTATTTATTAATGAACAACACATCATACTGTTAACTATCTATAGTTATAGCGGGTTTGGAAATGGTTCAGACCACTTCAGTTTTTGTACACTTGATTGTGTTAAAGATTTACACAATAAAACACATTAAAATTGATTAGTTTTTCCCATTAATCTATACACAATAATCCATAATAACAAAGCGAAAACATGTTTTTAGAAATGTCTGTAAAAACTCTGTAGAGTTACAGCTTTCGAGTCTTCTTGGGTAAGTCTCTCCACAAGCTGGCCGGAGGTACTGTAGTGCAGCTCTGAGAGGAATAAAAGGTTACAGCTGATGACTTCCTAACAGTATTTGTGAATGTGTTGATATTTATAAGTGTGGCAAGAATGACGTTAATCCTGCGTGATGATAATGGGGAGAAATTCATGCCAAAATATTTTGGCCAGTATATGCAGCCTTAATCTTTACTACTTCCCCAGCCTATGACGTTTCACAGAGAAGAGACTAAAAACACAATAACAAAGAGAATATTGTAGCTGTTATTAATCTTATAATTACTGGGTTTTATTATCACTGTTCAGCTGGCATCAGTTGTCTAGAAGAAGGTTGTTGACGTTCACCCAGAAATGAGGCTCCACATTATCAAAGTGACACAAACTTTCTCACAGCACACACAGAGCTCCTGTGGAGAAAAGGCTGAAGTAAGGAGCAATAGACAAAAGCTTAGAACAACTCAAGAAAAGAGGACAGATTTATATCCGTGGCCGAACCCGAACGATATTATCCTAGTTATAAATGGTGAAATTAACGCCGTAGGGCAAGCGAGGTAATGGCCCCCGGTGGACCGCGCCTCAGGAAGGCAAAACAAAAGCCCCGTCACATTTCTGCACTTTCTCCTGCGTAACTCTGGCTCGCCCACGCAGCCTGTCAGACGGCTCTTCAGAGCCCAGATTTAGGAGTGTGTTCGGCCTTTATGAAGAGTGACACAGACTGATCCGGGGTCAGCGCCCTGATCCCAAGCACCCCCACTGCAACCCATTCACACTCCAAAATCACACGCTTAGCACTCTAGCACTAGTTAGAGATTCCAAATCCAAATTTTGCAGATCTCACTCGTGTAGAGCTCGACCGAATGAAGAGCTGTTTTATTTTAGTTTATTTATTGGCTATCAGCCACTATTCCAACATTAAGGTTTCCCTGACAAGATAGCTTAAAATATTCAAAATGTTTATGAGACCCAAGTTCAGTGCTATAGTAAATATTCAGGAAGAAAACAAGCAGAACTTGACGTCAACGGCGTCGACAGGGATGCCTTCTCCACCAACAAGTCTAGTCCTTCCTGTTTCTAACATGTATGCCTCAAATAGCTTTAATATTTCAGACATTTGACCTTGCTGTGACCTTGACCCTGTCTGGATCAATTCCAAAATCGAATCAGTTCAGCTGCTAGTTGCAATAATAATTCTATATAAATCCTACAAACATTCAACCACTCGTCCTGGACAACCCAAAAACATTCCTCTCTGAGACATTAAAAAGAAGAAACGCAAAATTGTGATAAAACTCCATCTGAACTCGCTGATCAGATGGATGAAAGAGCTGTCTGGGCATGGCCTAATATTCTGATCAGCATGCTTGATTGACAGCCCTATGTCCAAGACTCCCAGCCTGTTATGCCCAAGAGGTGAGAAACAGGACTATTTTTCCCTTAGGATAGAGAGTGCAAAAGTTTGTATACTCCTAAGCCAAAACAGAAAAGACTTCAAAAAGAAGGGATATCATTTATACCAAGAAAAATATTAGTCCTCCTTCATTAACATACCAGTAAGTAACAAAAATGGTCAGCTAGATATGTGTTACAGATGTAGTCTTTAATGATTTAGAATCACATTATCCAGTGGCACCCAGAACGGGTTATCTTCTGAGTCCCTTTGGAACCTTGAGTTCCTCTCCAGGTTCCTTCCTCAAGTTGCCTCAGGGAGTTCGTCCTTGCTATTTTCACCTCTGGCTTGTTCATTAGGAATCTAAATCTACATCTAGATTTCTGTAAAGCTGAGTTTCAAAGAGAACTGGGGCTTATCAAACATTTTTTCTAGCAGATTTTAAAAAGACGAGTAATGTATGTGAGTCAATGACTCCAGTGAGAATGGATCCCCTCAACAGCCAATGAAAATGCAGAGTGAAGTCCATGAGTAGGAAGTAGCTGAAGAAGGACTGGTAAAAAAGCTAAACTCTGGAAACCAAATATGTCCTAGCCTTTCAAGCACATTTGGGGTAAGGGGAACATTGTGTGTATTTCATTTTTGGCCAAAGTGTTCCTTCAGTGTCTATTTAATGTTTGATAATTGATGGAATAAGAACATGCACTCAAACCTGCAGACCCCGCTGTACCTGAATCCTCCGCACTGTGTAATTTCATAAATATTCCAGCTGTGTAGGTTCATCTGTTACTGAACTTCCGCTTCATTGTGAGCTCAGATTTAATTCTGATGGAAGCCATCTGGGCAAAGTTAAGCTCAGGGCATGTGCAGAAACCACCAAGGAATAATACTAAAACAGGAATTACACACATGCAGTAATGAAATGCAGAAAACAATTCCAGAATAATTATGAACATCCTGAAAAGAAAAGGCAGATCGTGCAGTAACTGGCGACGATCTGATGGGCCGAGAAACATAACAGCCGTTGAGAACAACCAGTACACAGAAAAACAGACACTGTGTGCACTTTCTCTGAAAGGACCGTCAAACAGCAAGAACTATAAATGTTATACTATAAGAAGGCAGCAGCAACTCAGCTCAGCTCTACTTGTAGAAGTACTAATAGCACTGATAGCAGTAGTAGTGACAGTAATATTAGTTGCAGTAGTAGTAGTGTTAGCAGTAGTATTAGAATTGTAATGTTAGCAGTAGGGTTAGGAATAGCGGTAGTATTATTAGAAGCAGTAGCAGTAGACACTATTATTATCAGCATGACTACTAGTATTAGTAGTAATAGGAGTAGTAATAATAGCAATAGTAGTTTTATTAGTAGTAGTATTTATACTAGTAATGACAGTGTTATTGATAAAAGCAGTAATAGTGAATAGTGGTGGTATTAGTAGTAGTAATAGTAGTAGCAGCAGTAGCAATAGTAATGGGGAAAAATTGTAATAATAATATTAGCAGTAGCATTAGCAGTAGTAATAGGAGTAATGATAGTATTATTAGTAGAAGTAGTAGTCAATGTTATTAGCAGCATGGCTACTAGTACTAGTAGTAATAGTAATGGCAGTAGTAGTTTTATTAGTATTAGTAGTATTTATAGAAGTAATGATAGTATTATTGATAAGAGTAGTAACAGTGAATAGAGGTGGTATTAGTAGTTATATTAATATTAGTTGCAGTAATGATAGTGATAGCAGTATTAGTATTAGTAATAGTAGTAGCAGTAGCAGTAATGAGGAAATATAGCAGTAATAGTAATGTTAGCAGTAGTAGTCAATGTTAGTAGCAGCATGACTACTAGTATTAGTAGTAATAGTTGTAGTAATAGTAATAATAATAGTAATATACAAATAGTTTTATTAGTAGTAATGATGGCGTTATTAATAAGATTAGTAATAGTGAATAGTGGTAGTAGTAGTGGTGGTGGTGTTGGTATTAGAAGTAGCAACTACTAGTAGCAGAAACATAGTATTAGGAGTAGTAATAGGAGTGCTAGCAGAAGTAGTAGTAATAGTATTAGCAATAGAAGCGGTGCTGTTACTACTTCTAGCAGTGATAGCGTTCTTATTCTTATTAACAGTAGTAGTGAAAGTAGCAGTAGTAGTGGAAGCAGGGGTTATGATATTAACACTAGTAATAGTAATAGTATTATTAGTGGTTGTAGAAGTAGAGGTAATGGTAATAGAAATAGTAATAGCAGTAGTAGTGATATTATTTTTGGTAATAGCAGTAATAGCGATAGAATTCTTATAAATAGCAGTAGTGAAAGTAGCAGTAGTAGTACTAATGGTTGTGGTTGCAGTACTAGTAGTGGTTACCGTATTAACAGTAGTAGCAGTAATAGTATTAACAGTATTAGCAATATTTATTATGGTGTTATTATTATACTTATTATGGTATTATTATTATTAGTAGCAGTGGTTATGGTAATATTATTAATAGTAATAGCACTAATGGTTGTAGTGGTGGTAGTAGTAGTAGTTATCGTATTAATAGTAGTAGTAATAGTCGTAGTAGTAACAGTATTAGCAATAACACTGGTGGTGGTGATAGTAGTAGTAGTCGAACTGGTAGTATTAGTAATAGTAGTAAAAGTAATATAATTCTTATTAATAGTAGTAGTGAAAGTAGCAGTAATACTAACAGTTGTAGCAGTCGTAGTAGTAGTGATTATGGTATTAATCGCAGTAGTAGTAACAGTATAAGCAGTAGTATTGCTGGTATTGATAGCAGTAGTAGTAGAAGTATAAAAGTAGTAGTAGTAGTTTTGGTAGTAGTAGTAATACTATTAGCAATAGCAATGGTGGTGGTAGTATCATTAGTGGTAGTAGTGGTAGTAGTAGTAGTAGTCATAGTATTAGTAATAATAGCAATAGTACTAGAATTCTTATTAATAATAGTACTGAAAGAAGTGATGGTACTAATGCTTGTAGCTGTGGTAGTAGTGGTTATAATACTAAAAGTAGTAGTAATAGTAGCAATAATAGTAGTAGTAATAACAGTATTAACAATAGTAGTAGTGGTGGTGGTAATAGTAGTAATAGTAGTATAAGAGTAATAGAAGTATTATTATTAGCGGTAGTGGTAGTAATAGTAGTACTATAAAGACTCTTGACACCCAAGTGGCACAGTGGCTCAGATTGGATTCTTAAGTCATTTTAAATAAATGTAAAACGCAATGCTCAGTGATGATGACATGATAAGCAATCGCCAAATTACATTAATATTTCAAGATCTACAGACAATAGCAGCACACAAACACATGCTGGCATAAGTGGAAGCAAACTTTGCAAATTTGGTCATTAGAGCTAAAATGCTGTAGGAGACGACGTCCTTAGTGTGTATCACATAAAGAAGAGAAAGAAGGAGGAAAAGTAGGACAATGTATTAAAAATATCTGCTAAAAACAGAAACCTGTGCCTTGTAAGGATCTTTGAAATAAACTTTTTTTTTCCCAGAAACTTTATGAATTTCACACATTAGCCACTTTCAAAATCTATTAATGCTTTCTGCACAGTGATGCTGAAGTTCACTCCCAGAATTCCATGGGGTGCCTCATTTCAGGAGGAGGGGTTTGGGCGGTGGGGGGGATGGATTCGGGTGTCATGGTGGGTGAATACAGGTGCCGCAGCGTGGGAAAGGAACTGCTTACACACACACACACACACACACACACACACACACAGAGGGCCGTCTGGTCTGAATTAAAAAGGAACGCGAGCCAAAGTGGGAACACCTAACAGGAGGAATGGGAGAAGCGCCAACCACACACACACACGCACACACACAAAACCACACACAAAAACCACTGAAACATACAACATATAATGTTTGTACTCCATGAAGTTCACGCTACCTCAAAGATTGTTTTGTTTAGTATTTGTCCTGATAGTGTTGCTGTAGTTAAGCTTCAAATCGTCCTCCTGAAGCGTTTGAAATAGTACGATCAGTGTTATGTTTGTGCTAAAATAACTGAAAGCTTGTGAATCTTGGAGTAACTATCGGACTACTACACCTATCACAAACACAAGTGTCATTTACAGTGCAAGTCGGTACCTGGTAAAGAAAAAAAAGTGTCATAGTCTGTTAAGTATGGTATATTATTAGTCATATACCTGCACTAGTAACAAGCTCACACAGAAATGTACACATATCTCCATGGGCTGTGTCCCAAATCTCATACTTCTATTAAAATCAGAACTATCTGCTGTACGTCTTTTGTAAGCAAGTGGCATTTACGCGGCGTTTAATGTCATCCTCTATGAAAAGCAGATATGGTGATAGACTGAAAACCGTCACCGTCTCAGTATATTAGTCAAAGAGCTTTTGAAGACTGAGCTTCAGTGAAGCTGCTAATCAGGTGAATTTTAAAAAAGGGGGGGATTCTGATTTAAAACATACGGATTGAAATGACATTTAGACTGGCTGATTAAAGTGTGACATTTAAGAGCATCAGACTGTAATGCATATCACCACAGCAGGAGCAGTAGATTAATGACACTGTCACACATTCATTGCTAAAGTAAAAGCAGAAATATCATCACATTAGGGATCTCAACAGTTCATGGAGAACATTTCAGTTCATCAGTAAACAGTTTAAAGGTGCATTAGGTAAGATTTGTGAAAAATAGATCTCTAATTGGTAAATATATGATGCTGAATAAGATTTGATTTCTTTTTTTATTCATTTGGCCCACCCACATTTCCAAGTATACAAAGCTCCGCCCCCAAAACTTATGGTGGTTTAATGAGTGTTAGCATGCTAACTAGAGTTACCATTAGCAAATACTGTCATGACATAACTTTCAAGCAAACTCAGACATCTTTCATCAATTACATCAAACTGCTTGAAAGCCAAGTTACAACTCTATAAACATACAACTTCTCCTCGTAATGATTTATGTGGATGCGAAGGGGCGTTGGGGGCGTGTCTAGAAAATGACTGACAAGAGGCCAATCCCAATACAAACAAACGTTCTGGACCAGAAGGCAGGTTTCCAAACTGTTTTTTTTTTTTTTTTTTTTAGCTATGTAATACACTCTTACTGAGACAATGGCTTAAACTATAAATTTTTAGCATTTCTACATAATTTTCCACATTAATGAAAAATATCGACTACTGCACCTGTAATTAATATCAGTACAACAAAAAAGTTTATTTGAGATTTGTTTAGCTTTTTTTTTTCCCCCTTAAAAAGGTCTTTTATTTTGGTGACTGAAGCTGGTTTCAGAGTGTGTGATTTCAGCAATCTTTTAAGATTATTACTCAAATTAATCCCAATAAAATCTTGGCTTAAATCCATAACAGACCGCCTTCTCTAATGATAGATAATTACTGCATTCTGCTTACATGATCTATCAGTGTGATCTGGGATCATGAAAAAAAAACCTGCTTGAGTAAACGAAACTAAATGCCTTGATATAATAACAATGCAGCAATGCTATGTCTAGAGAAGCTGCAATGTTATGTCTAGAGAGAATACATTTTAAAAGCTGAAGAGAAGCAATTTGGAGATATTCAAAGAAACATTCTCCCTGCTGCCACAATTCAACAAACCGCTCTACTTTTAAAGCCCACTCTTCATTTATGTTCTGCAAGTGCGCTACCGTATTTGTAGCTGTCCACGCAAAGCCGTCTGTCCTGAAGACTTTCATGTGGAGGAAAACTCACTGCTACAAAATGCTGACTCCTTCTATAAATGTTAAGTAAACTTCTCCTTACAGAAAGCTTTAGCTAATCAATGATCTGTTTTTGATAAAAAATAACACTGATAATTCTGTTATGAAGCTAAAATTATGTGAATAAAATTCTTGTGAATATTTTTTTACTGTAGTAAAAATGGCGTATAATATATTGAAATGACATATTAATATAAACTGAATTATTGTTACTGAGCTATAAATAATAATAATATAAACTGAGCTACTGTTATAGAAAATTAATCAACATCTTCTTACCAATCAGAATAGAGGATTCAACAGTGCTGTGGCATAAAGTGGAATAATGGGAATAATAAACTAGTCATAAATGTGTAACAGATCGGCATAAAACCGCAGAAATGCACGATTCTTGATGGCTGTCTGGAAGTTTTAATGTGTTCACATAAAACACATGCTGAATTCATATGTATGTTCTATTCAGCTAAAATTCAACCGTATACTTTATTAAAAACAGAACTTTCTGTGCTTCGTTAAATTTTTTTAAGCAGCATAAGAAATTTTTTGCATTCTAGAGATGACGTCTTTTGAGTAATTGATCAAACGACATACGTTTCGTATCTTTGCTTCTGTACTGGAACTACAAGGCTGATGTTGCTAACATGGAAATGAAGAGGTGATAGCTATGAGTTTAACAACTGGGTCACCCCTCACACCCACACACCCACACACACACACACACACACACCTCAATCTGATTTGTTCATTGTTGAGTATCTCAAACAGATTTGCTTCTGTGGTTCCTCAGATTGTATGATACACTACTCAAAAGGACGCTACAGAGTTAAAAACAGTAGCAGCCGCCATCTTGAAGCCATAATCATTTTCTTCCTCAGCAAACAGTTTGGGATCACTTCATGCAAGCGTCGGACTCAGATAGGAGATGAAGACTCTGGATTTTACAGACTCTGAAGGTGGAAGTGATTCAGATAATAATATAGAGTAGTTCCAGGTTGTGTGAGGCAAGTGTGTCTTAGACATTCAGTTTACACAGTGCTAAAGTACACTTTTGTTTTGACACACTGACTACTTTTTGAGTAAGAGGGACGCTTTGTACTTTTCATTTTTTGGCTGAGCTACTGCTTAAAATGTGGCTCCAGGGTGAACCGCCCCATATGCTTTCACCCAGTTCTGCTTCAGCTGAACGCTGCACGGAACATCCGGGCTTCCTGACACTTAAATGAGCTTGGGAAATTGAAATTCCTCTGGTGTTATTGCTTCAAACGCATATGAGACACTAGGGGTGACCTCTGCTTTTTAATCAGAGCACTCAGTGTTTACCCTCCAAAAAGAAATGACCCTTCTACACAGCGCTATTGCTTCCCTCATAAAGACACACCATGTGCTGTTTCCATAATTTCAGGGATTTAATGGGATGTATAGCCGAGCTCAGAAAGGCAGACAGGCAGCTGTATTCAAGATTTCTAATTTCTTTTTTTTTTTTTTTTTTTTAAGTGTTTTAAGTCTGTAATGCTCTACGGGGTTCATGCAAACATGATAAACAGGAAAGTCGTAACTCTTTTGCTCAAACCAAAAAAAAAAAAAAAAATGCCAAACCTATTTCTTTCTTCTGTCCTTTTGTGTGATTTGTATTTTGATCAGACAATGTGTGTTCAGTTGTTCTACTTTTAGTTGTTTCTCCAAAGGATGATAGAGTAAATAACGGCGTTCCCGCTTCATGCCTAGTGTTCCCAGAACAGGCTCCAAATCCGCCTCGACCCAGAGCAGGAAAAAGCAGTTACTGAAAATGAATGAATGAATGAATGAATAATGCATTTAACTAAAATAACATTGCTGAAACGTCTTTCGTCAGTTGGAGTAGAGGTGTTTGGAATGACTAAAAAACATTTCAACATGAGGCCAAACTATAAATCATATCTCTTGGATTATATTCAAGATTATATGATGCCAGACTACGGGATTTTGGGAATTTCAATTTTGAGATAATCTGGCAACCCTGGTAGAAATACACACTTTTTTTTTAGTAATGCAGTGGAGTAAGAGTGAAATATTCAGCATAACATGTCCAAAGTAAATTTAAAAAATAGACTGTTACTTTAGTCGGGTAACTAGCCACCTAACTGAACGGTTCGTACGAGTTCTGTTTATGAAAAAGGGTGTATGCTTCCTGAATGAGTGTGTCTCCTCTTAAATTTCTTCCCTGGAAGCTAACAGATATGATCGACTCAACACTCTCTGATGCAACACTGACAGTAACTGCTGCTGCATCCTGGGTCACTGGTAATAATTATGAGGGAGGATGTGATGATATATTGTTATGACATTATATCATGATGAGGAAATCTGAAATAATTTATACAGCATGTGCAGGTACAACCTCTGAATAACTGATGATGTTCCAACTGCATGCAGAGGTTTCTTTCTATGTAAAGTCAGTTTTAACCCTTTCGTGTATAGTTCGTGGTGTTTTTTGGAAAATATAAGAAAATTTCCTTAAATCAGGTTCAAATCACTTTTTAAATTATGTTGATTTCAGTCGTTCTCTAGATTCAATGCAGCTTCTGCATAAAGTCACAAATTACATTTTTTAAATAAAATTTTTTGTTCCACACTCCAATAAACATGTTTTTTAAAATTAGTTTTTTGTTTTTTTTACACCTCTGAACTCTGAAGCTGAATTATGTCACAGTCCTAAACTGCATAATTTCTGTAAAGTCAAGAATATTGCTATATTTTGAACCAAAATACATTTAGTATTTTAAACATGAATATTAATTATTTTGGTTTATAAATACAGTAGATTTTTTTTTTTTCAGGTATAATACTTTATCCATTTTTACTCATGGTTTACTCATGAACAATACAGTTACTACCTAATAAAGTACATGATATTTAGAAAAAGTCAAATAATCACATGTAATCAAATAATAACGTAATTTTAGATAATAAAAAAAATAAAGAATCTGGATACGGTTTATAAATAATTTATGCATGAAACAGTTAATATTATTACTAAAATTATTATATTTTAATTTTTTTTAAGGGGGCGCCCATCTATTTTACCAATTTTATACAAGGTGTCTGAAAAGTCAGGAACCACTGAGAGTTAAAGTACATAAACAATGCTGTGCAAGAGTCTCAGGCACATGTAAAGAAATTCTGTAGACCAAAGATGCCTTCAAAAATAATGAAATTAAATGTTTTTACATTTAAAAAAAAGAATAAATGAAACAAAGTCAATATTTGGTTTGACGATCCTTCGCTTTTTTTTTTTTTTTAAATAGCAGTCTCAGGTACAATGTGTGCAGTTTTATAAGGAAATGAGCTGTAAGTTTTACTGAGCATCTTTTTACTGAGCATCTGAGCAAGTTTTACTGACCAGCCACAGTTCTTCTGGAGACTTTGACTGTCACACTTGCTTCTTATTTGTGCAGCAAAATCCAGCAGCCTTCATTATGTTTTTTTGTCTGAAAAGTGTCTCTTATGTAATATGCTGCTTTCTTTACTGACATACAGACATTTTTCTGTAGTATTTAATTTTGTGCTGGAAAACTAACGTTTGGAAATTTATAATGTTTTATACTGATTCGATAATGTAGAAGTCATAAAATAAAAATTTATAAAAAAGTTTGCACAAGAAAAAAAAACAAAAAAAAAACAGACTGCCTAAGACTTTTGCACAGTTCTGTTTTACTGTCTGTTTATTATTCACAACATACGCTCTGCACATTTTCTCAGCCTCTGTATCACGTTTTTGCGGATTTTGCTCTACATGTTCGGATCAACAAATTACATATTCCTGTTAGTTCCTGCCTTTCAGACACCCTGTATACTGTTATTCATGAAGAACAGGTTTAAATAGATGATTAGTTACCTAGTTAGATACAACCTAGTTATAAAACAGTAGTCATTCTTGCATAATTTAGCATTCCAAAAGAAAAAAACATCAATAAATGTTGTATTCTATGGATTGTTTTCCGACAATGGCACTAAATCAGCCATTTCCACATTACATCCTAAGACCGCCGATCTCAGCTCATGACCAGAGAATCCTTTTATGTTGTGTGCTTTTCGTCTGCCACAGCAAAAATCGTACAGGCTTAACGTAAAGGATGTGTAAACTCAGGTTAATTCCACCAGTCTATATTATAATGTTAATGCTGTTGAGCTTTTGGGTCGAGACAGTGGCACTGAAGAAACGAAAGTAAAACGCAGGGAGACTCAGGGAGCTTTCCATGCCACGGTCATTGAAGATCTAAATCTAAATCTACACCCAGATTTGTGTAAAGCTGTTGCAGGTTTATTGAATGAGATCTGCATACAAATGCTTTTATTTACACAATGCTACGCAAGCGTACAGCTCGTGTTCAGTTAATCAATTCAATAACAAGCTTTCGCGATTGGCACTTTTACTCCTGTTGATCTCGTATAAGTACAGATTGCGTAATTTTCTCTATCTGACCTCAGGAAGAAATGCTTGGACACCGCTACTCTTTACTAAACCAACAAGATAAGAATGAAGAAGGAAATTTCCATCAGTGATCTAGCTTTCGATACAAATATGAGCAAGAGCTGGTGATGATTCACAAAAACCTATAATCACACACAGCTGTGCTGAAAACACACACACACCCTGAAATGATGAAACCTACACACATGACTAAAAAGCCCTTGAACATTTTTTAATGATGCGTTTCTTCACAGCTAGCCTGGTAGCTAGCTCCCTCTCAGCTAGTCACCTAGTATGTCAGCTCTTTTGAAAATGTTTTCCATTAGTGTTGTAGTAAAAGCTATTGAATTTTGGCTTAAAACAACATGGAAATAAAGTTTACCGAATTTTACCATCAAATAGTAATTATTATCTACTGTTATATAGCATACCCGACTGCTCGCTAGCTTGTGAGTTAGCCAAGCTAGCTAGTGTTCTAGCACGAGGCGTTCTTTAAACTTTTACGCCTTTAGTAATCTTAAGCTCCTTAAAATGACATTCTTTTATAAGCTAGCTAGCTGGGATGTTAAGTTTTGTTCGATGAAAGCTCGAAACTCTGAATTTCAAATCTCTGACTGGGAAAAATGAAAAGAAAACCGCCCCTTAACTTGGCATTCCTACTCAGAAAGTCAGGAAATGTCTCCTCAACACCAAGTTCAGTGTATGACATCAGATCAAAATGGCCGCTCACATCGTCAACAAAAAAAAAAAATGCCCTCACTACTTTCAAATGAGTTTAATAGTAGTCTTTACTTTAGAGTAACCAGCATAGACTCGTTATTTGTTTAAATCTACAACACTTACCGTAAAGTTCACTGTTTTGGAAAACTCGTGATCACTAATGTTAGCTGTCTCGTTAAGGCGTACATGTTTTTTCCCACATTGTAGCTCCCACTTTGTATAAAATGATTTAATTTAATAATTAAATTAATAATTAAATTAAAGTAATTCCGACTTCAGACTTCCCACACTTTCTGAGTTAAGTCGAATTCAGCAATAACCTCGTAGCTTGGACTAGCTAGCTTGAATTTTCTGAATGGTAAAGTCACAATTCTTGCAAAAACACAGCCATAAAATGTGCGGAAAATATATATACTGCAATTTTGATCAAACAAATGTACAAAAATTGTTTTCTCAGAGTGATGCCACTTTGTCAGAGTATTTCAGGCAATATGCTAAAGTGATGTCGTTATATTTTTACAAGTCTGACAGAATTCGATTGGCATGTTCACATATTAGTTATTGTTATTACATTCTTATACTCCCACTGTATCCACCAACATTCCACAGATATACAACAGAGGTTCAAGACTCACAAAAGGCCATGAACACTGAATCATGCATGCTAATACATTACATTGCATACTGCTAATGATGACTTTATGATAAGAAAACAGCGCTGTGGTTCAGGTTTTCCCTTTAGCATGTTTCTCTCCGCTCAGTATCAGAGCAGGAAATATCATCATTTTCAACATGGTGGTTTCCCTCGTTACGGTTCCAGCTGAGAGCCATGGCGCTGACGCAATCACACACTCCTACACAAATCAGCTCAGGAAGTCGAGTAGTGGCGGAAACAATGAAACCACAATCGCGATCAATTTCCTGACGTTATCAATCTTACTATGCTGTTTAGAACAACGTTCCTTATTGGTTCCCCTTTTGAAATTTTGGTTCCTCTCAAGGATTCTTCCTGGGTTTATCTACTACCACCATTGTTATTCTTTCTTTTCATTCTTGTGCTTCTATTCTGATTTGCAGTTTTACAAATACAGCTTCAGCTTTCTATTTTATTATACTTTCTATACTATACTATACTACACTAATATTCACATAAAAAATCCCACATACTTTGGCAATGAACATGTGCCTTTGTTTCTCATGCCAATACATTTAGACTGAATTGAAATAGTCCTCATGTTTTTAGGGAGTTCCTCCTCACCACTGTCACTTCAGCTTGTCTATTAGGAGTTACTCTGCATTCTGACACTCAATATTGTTAAAAGAGCTATCTAAATTTCGCAATGAGCCAATTCCACTGCGCCAATGAGCAACTGGTATTCGCTGGCCACCGGAGTGTCATGGTACTCCTTCCTCAGTGTCCCCTGGTGAGTTCCCAGGATTTGATTTACTGTCATCACTATATATCAGAAGAGGTTTAATGCTAGAAAGCCACCATTTCATAGAGCTGACATTTCTTTATGTGCTTTTAGCCAAAAATATCTGCTGTTCATGATGGTTAAAATGATGCCAATGCAATAAATAGGAACCTTTTTGATAAGAATGATACACAAATAGTTATTGTCTCCTGTTTTGCCAAAAAAAAAAAAAAAAAAATATATATATATATATATATATATATATATATATATATATATATGTATATGTATATACGTGTGTGTGTGTGTGTGTATGCATGTCTGTGTATAGATATATATATACATATATATATATATATATATATATATATATATATATATATATATATATATATATATATATATCTATACACACATATGTGTGTGTGTGTGCAGATATATGTGTGTATATATACACACACAGTACTGTGCAAAGGTCTTAGGCACATGCAAAGAAATGCTGTAGAGTAAAGATGCCTTCAAAAATAATGAAACAATGTTTCTACATTAAAAAAATACTATAAAGAGCAGCAAATATAATAAAAGAAACAGTGTCAATATTTGCTGTGATGACCGTTTGTTTAAAAAAAAAAAAAATTGTCGTCTCTGGTGGACTTTGACTGTCACACTTGCTTCTTATTTTTGCCCCAAAAACCAGCAGACATAATTAAGTTTGTACTAAAAAAAATAGGGTTCCTAAGACTTTTGCACAGTACTGTGCAGTACACACACATATATATGTATACATGTGTGCGTGTGTGTGTGTTTGTGTGTGTGTGTGTAATAATTACACAATTTGGGTTAGCATTCATGACTCAAAACAAGTGCACAATCACAAAACAAAAAATGGCTTCCTATTTACTATATATGCTACACAGGGCATAACACCCAACAGAATGCCTTCTGAGATTCAGCCTCAGAAATAAGGCGACTCCAATAAGTGGTTTCTGGCAATCAGTTTTTGATTAGAAAATTCATATATCAATTTAAAAATGTAAAAAATACAGTAAAAAATATTACATGTGTTTATCCAGTATTTATATTTCTTCATCATTTAAATAAAGAGGTTTTTAAAGACTCATTTTAAGAGAATAAGATCCCGTGTAGTACCTTTAAATATTTGAAGTTTGTTTTCTTTACGTACAATGGATATAAAAAGTGTACACACCCCTGTTAAAATGGCAGGTTTTTGTAATGTAAAAAAAAACAAGATAAATCATGTCAGAACTTTTTCCACCCTTAATGTGAAACTACAGCGTATAAAAATTAGAAAGATTTTAGGGAAAAAATTGAAAAAATAAATAACTTACAATAAACTGGTTGAATAAGTGTGCACACTCCTAAATTATTACTTCATTGAAGCACTTTTTGATTTTATTACACCACTCAGTCTTTTTGAGTAAGAGTCTATCAGCATGGCACATCTTGACTTGGCAATATTTTCCCACCCTTCCTTGCAAAAACATTCTAGATCCATCTAATTGTAAGGGCATCTCCTGTGCACAGCCTGCTTTAGGTCACCCCACAGATATTTAGTTGGATTCAGGTCTGGGCTCTGGCTAAACACAAACATTGATCTTCTTATGGTTAAGCCATTCCTTTGTTGATTTGGATGTACAGTCAGGTCCATAAGTATTTGGACAGTGACACAATTTTTGTAATTTTTGTGTCTGTACACCACCACAGTGGATTTGAAATGAAGCAATCAAGATGAGACTGAAGTGTAAACTTTCCGCTTTAATTCAAGGGCTTTAACAAAAATATTGCATTAACCATTTAGGAATCAAAGCCGTTGTTAACGGAGTCCTTCCATTTTCATAAGCTCAAAAGTAATTGGACATTTGACTGATAAGTAGATTCATTGCAAGGTGTGGCCTGATTCCTCCTTATTTAACGACAAATTAAAGTGATAAAAGGTCTGGAGTTGATTCCAAGCGTTGAATTTGCATTTGGTAGCTGTTCAGGGGAACTCTCAATATGCGGTCCAAAGGGGTGTCGATGCAAGTGAAGGAGGCCATCATTAGGCTGCAAAAACAAAACAGACCTATCAGAGAGATAGCAAAAACTTTAGTTGTGGCCAAATCAACAATTTGGAACATTCTTAAAAAGAAGGAATGCATTGGCGAGCTCAGCAACACCAAAAGACCTGGAAGACCACAGAAGACAACTAAAGAGGATGAATGCAGAATTCTTTCGTTGTTGAAGAAAAACCCCTTCACAACATCTACCCAAGTCAAGAACACTCTGGAAGAGGTAGGCGTATCATTGTCAAAGAGACACCTTCATGAATGTAAATACAGAAAGTTCACCTCAAGATGCAAACCACTGGTAACACTCAAGAACATAACGGCCAGATTAGATTTTGCCAAAAATCCTTAACAAAAAAAAAAAAAGGCTTACCAATTCTGATGCAGGATTAACTTGTACTAGAATGATGGGAAGAGATGAGTATGGAGTAGGAAAGGCATGTTCCAAAGTATACCACATCATCTGCCAAGCTTGTGGAGGCACTGTTATGGCGTGGGCATGTATGGCTGCCAATGGAACTGGGTCACTGGTGTTTATTGATGATGTGGCTGCTGATAGAAGTAGCAGGATGAATTCTGAAGTGTATAGAGCTATACTTTCTGCTTAGGTTCAGTCAAACGCTGCAAAACTGATAGGACGGCACAGTACAGATGGATAATGACCCAAAACATACTGCTAGAGCAACCCAAGAGCTTCTTAAGGCAAAGAAATTAAACGGTCCTAAATGTCCGATGATCTCAACCCAATTGAGCTGCTTTTCACTTACTGAAGATAAAACTGAAGGCCAAAAGACCCACAAACAAGCAGCAACTGAAGGCAGCTGCAGTAAAGGCCTGGCAAAGCATCTCAAGGGAGGAAACTCAGCATTTGGTGATGTCCATGGGTTCCAGATTTCAGGTAGTCATTGACTGCAAAGGATTTGCATCCAAGAGTTAAAAATAATCCTCATATTTATGATTGTTTGTCCAATTACTTTTGAGCCTGTGAAAATGGAGAGACTCTGCAAAAATCACTTTAATTCCTAAATGGTTAATGCAATATTTTTGTTAAACCCCCTGAATTAAAGCTGAAAGTCTACACTTCAATCACATCTTCATTGCTTCATTTCAAATCTATCGTGGTGGTGTACAGACACAAAATTACAAAAATTGTGTTACTGTTCAAAGACATATGAACGTGACTTTATGCTTTGGGTCATTGTCACACTGAAAGGTGAAATTCCTTTTTATCATCTGCTTACTAGAAGGTGCTTGAATGTTTTGCACTAAAATTGACTAATATTTGGAGTTATTCATGATTCCCTCTACCTTGATAAAAACCTACAGTTCTGGCTGAAGAAAAGCATCCCTACAGCATGATGCTGCCACCCCCATGCTGCACGTGGGTATGGTGTTCTTTTGGTGATGAGCTTTTTTTTTTTTTTTGCACCAAACATACCTTTGGGAATTATGGAATTATTATACCTTTTGGAAGTGGTCTTACCAGACCATAACACATTTTTCCACATGGTTTAGGGAGATTTAGTTGGGCTTGGATGTTTTTTGTGAGAAAGGGCTTCCGTCTAGCCACCCTACCCCATATCCCAGACATGTGAATAATACAAGAGATTTGTCACATGCAGAGAGTAATCCATAATTGTCAGATATTTCTGCAGCTTTAATGTTGCCATTGTTTTATTGGCAGCCTCCCTGGTAAGTTTTTGTCTTGTCTTTTTATAAATTTTGGTGGGACGTCCTGTTCTTGCTAATGTCACTGTTGGTGCTCCATTCTCTCTATTTATCCATGATGGTCTTTACAGTGTTCCATGGTACGTCTAATGTTTTGGAAATTCTTTTATACTGCTCTCCTGATCGATTCCTTTCAACAAGTGAGATACTGTACATGCTTTGTATGTGCTTTGTGGACCATGGCTTCTGCAGTCAGGTGAAACCACGAAGATGTTAAGAAATGGTTAAGAAAATCCTACAGAAACAGCTGATTTAATCAGAATAATTTCACTGATGACTATTTTATTATAATGAGAATTACTTTTGAACATGAGATTGAATGTGGCACATGCCCAATTAGAAGTGAAGTGAAGTGAAGTGAAGTGACTTGTGGCCATACTTGGAATTTGTGCTCTGCATTTAACCCATCCAAGTGCACACACACAGTAGTGAAAACACACACACCCAGAGCACTGGGTAGCCTTTTTTTTTTGCTGCGGCGCCCGGGTAGCAGTTGGGGGTTCGGTGCCTTGCTCAAGGGTCTCACCTCAGTCATGGTATTGAGGGTGGAAGAGAGAGCTGGTCATTCACTCCCCCACCTACAATCCCTGCTGGACCTGAGCCTCGAACCCACAACCTTCAGGTTCACCTTCGGGTTGCAAGTCCGATTCTCTATCCATTAGGCCACGACTGCCCCCTATAAAAGGGTGCACATTCATGCAACCAGATTGTAAGTTTTTTATTTTTCCAATTTATTTATTAATTTATTTTTCTAATTGTTTTTCCACTTAATTCTTATATGTTAAACTGCTTATGAATCAATTGTCCAATTACTTTTGAGCCTGTGAAAATGGAAGGACTGTGTTAAGGATAGCTGTAATTCCTAAATGGTTAATGCAGTATTTCTGTTAAAGCCCTTGAATTAAAGCGGAAAGTCTACACTTCAGTCACATCTTGATTGCTTCATTTCAAATCCACTGTGGTGGAGTACAGAGGCAAAATAAAAAAAATTGTGTCACTGTCCAAATACTTATGGACCTGACTGTACATCCAAATCAACAAAGGAATGGCTTAACGAAAAGAAGATCAATGTTTGTGTTTAGCCAGAGCCCAGACCTGAATCCAACTAAATATCTGTGGGGTGACCTAAAGCAGGCTGTGCACAGGAGATGCCCTTACAATTAGATGGATCTAGAATGTTTTTGCAAGGAAGGGTGGGAAAATATTGCCAAGTCAAGATGTGCCATGCTGATAGACTCTTACTCAAAAAGACTGAGTGGTGTAATAAAATCAAAAAGTGCTTCAATGAAGTATTAGTTTAGGAGTGTGCACACTTATTCAACCAGTTTATTGTAAGTTTTTAATTTTTCCTATTTTTCCCTAAAACGTTTGACTGTTTTTAACTTAATTTTTATAAGCTGTAGTTTCATACTGAGGATGGAAAAAGTTCTGACATGATTTATCTTGGTTTCATTTGTTTACATCAAAAAATCCTGCCATTTTGTCAGTTAGTCAGTTTGTAATTATTTTTAAAAATTATAAAAATGATTAAAAAGCTTTCATGAACTCAGAAATTGACATAATTTATCACAATATCAATATTATTTTGTGATATCATGCAGCTGTAACAAATATATAAAAGGTTTTTTTTTGCATCTAGGAGTTTAAAGAAAACAACATTCTAACATTTTTTTTAATTCTTTTGTATCTATTATCTATGTTTAATGTTTTTAAATATTGATGAGACTTCATACATCTCAGATTTTGTTTATTAAATGTTAAGGAGGAATTAATATCCAACATCACTCTACTGGAGTTTCAGTGAACCCACAAGATCCCGTCTCTCTCTCTCTCTCTCTCTCTCTCTCACACACACACACACACACATTAACTGACCATATGTGAAACCCATAAAATCAATTATAGGCTCAATAATAACTTTTATAATTCAGTACAAATGTCTTTCTGCTAATAGAGGAGAATATGGAGTCGTAATGATGATGATGGTGGTCACTGCCTTATAAATCACACACACACACACACACTTTCAGCAATCAACAGCAGGCGCATTTTACACATACACACACGTATGAAAAAGGCTTTTAATCAGACGACGAACTCTGAGGGACGAATGTGGAGGAAATGTTGAATATGGTGACAGATGTTGCTTTCCCTGATCGATCTCGGTTGTGGTGTGGAGTTTAATCACACTGTTTAATATCACCACGGTAACCTGTCTCTCTCTCCCTGTCTGCGTTTGCCTCTCCTTCTTTACTAGTACCCTCTTTATTCT